>NW_027286763.1:77259438-77729438 GCF_022747635.1 Hetaerina americana
GGGAATTGTAGCGATACAATTATGCGCCCCCCAGGGGCATGGGAACCTCGAGTGGTAATAAGCTCTCTGGCTCCGTTTAAAAAATTGGATGCTGGGGTTGATGACGACGGCTATGGTGGTAATTCCCCTAGCCAAAGGATCTCAGCGTGCGGAAGTAAGATGCTTAAAGATGTCCTATCCTTTAATTTCTGACCACGCAGCCGCATCCTTCATTTAGCAGGGTTTGGCAACGTTGGGACCGAGTAGTAATACGGCCATTGCCCTTGATACCGCTGCGGAGTACACGGTAGGAATACCTAGGTACAGCCTAAAGTTCTCTCTGCGAAGTTGGTCTTCTGTTGTGTTTTGTATTCGGATGAAGCTAGCGCAGGGATCCGTATTTGATTACACCGCGACATCGGTTTTCAATGCTTTCTTCATATCTCTCTATCTAAATTAAATTGAATTTAATCGAATAATGGAGGGTTTTAAACAATACAAGATTGGAACAAAGTAAATTATGCAAAGGGTTGTCTTATGGAATCATTGGGCAGCTCAGAACTGCAGGATCATGTCATCTTAAAAAATCTCTCTTTTCAATCCTGACTAACATTAAATAAGTTGAGATATTTTAATCAATTTACAAAAGGAAAATTTTCATTTCATGTATTTGGAGTTTTATGCAGTAACAGCTTAATACTCGTATATCTAATATTAATTTAGAAAAGAAAAATACTTTTCAAAATTTTCATATTTTTTCGAGTTTGAATATACTGACAGCAACCGAAAAAATATGTAGGTATTACTATTCCATTTGTAATACTTTGAGTTATTCTTGACAGATAGTGATAATTTTTTAACTTATGTATTTCATTTTATTTTTTTCGCTTAACTCAATGAGTATTTGACTACCAAAATATATTATCACATTATTCATGAATAGGGACACGGAGAAACAAATTCAAATGCATACCAGTGTACGTTAAACAAAGAGATCATATTTTTCTTGATAAATTGCGATTAATATTTGAACGGCAATTCCCTCGCGTTAATATGCGATGTGGAAGCGAGTGTCTCCCTTTATAAGTTGGGAATGAAGCATTGCCATTATTAGTTCATACGATATCCCACAGAGACCTTTTATTCCGACAACGCATGTGTTAAAATTGGAGTAGGAGGAAAATCGGCTGCGACCTCTTGGGTATTTTACCCATAGGCATTGAATGTAAATCATAATCTGGCCGGGACTTACAGGTGGATAGCGCTCTCGTCTGATAGCCCAAAGGACGACGGTTTGTGTACCGAATAGGGCGTGGGTTTTATGAGAAACGATTGTGGCTCAATTCCTGGTAGACCAGTAATCGACAAGTGCATTAAGATCACCTTTACCTTTAACCAGTAAACGATAATTTAATTTTAGAAATCGCCAAAAAGTAATATAAAAGCGTATATTATTATATAATATGATAATGGATGTGTGTGCATACGTATCCGTTCCAATTTTGAGGTAATTGAGAAAAAAAATCTTATTTTAAAAGAAGCACTTCAATTAAGAGACGTCAGAAGAGCGCGCTAAAATCCCCTTAGTCAACTATAAACAAAAGAGTGAAAGATTAATATTTAAAATTAACAGAGCATCTTTGAAATTTCCAATTAACACGATATGGTTAGTTACGGCTACAGGGACTTTCAGTGGAAATTTAATCTGAAAGCAAAGCACAATTCTCCATTTCCTTATTTTTCATCGCCGTTCACAGATTCGTACACTTTTATCGGCCCAAAATTGTTTGCTGCTTGTCCTTTTTTTCCCATGGCGATTCGGCCGAAGCGACGGCGACTTAGCAAATGTTTGCTCCATCAATCCTCTTGCCTCATCAAACTGCGTGAGCGTAATGAGCGGCCGGAAATCGAATTTTCGACAACACTCGATAGTTGAAATTTCTGGCAGTCCCTGACCGATGGGAGGCGGACATCTTCGCATCCCACGCGACCACCCTCGCGAACACGGGCAAGCACGGGGATTGGACCAGGGAGGCGGTCGGGGGCGTTTCGGGGAAAGGAGAGGCTGCCAGTGAGAGAGAAAATTGGAGAACCCATGCAGTCTCTCATTGCAGACGAGGAAGATTAATATGGAGAGGAGAAAGGGAAGCGCAAAAAATATTCGGGGAAAGTTGAATTTTAAGAGTGGGTGGCTAATTAAGAGAGGACGGGCAAGCAAGGGATGCGCATCGGAGAACCCGGACGAGTGAAAGAGGTTGAGGATGGGAATGGGAAGGAGGCGGGGCGAGGCGGAATGGTGACATCTGAGAGCAAAGGGGTGGGAATGAAGGGAGGGTGGCGGCGAGGAAGAGGGGGTGGAGGTGGATTGGCTCCGAAAAGCCTCCGAGGACGGTTGATCCCGGCCAAGAGAAGGCAGCAAAGGAGAGCAGGGAGGGAGGTAGGGAAAGACAGAGACGCATGCACGGGTGGGAGAATGAGTAAACGGTGGGCGGGGGGAGAAGGAGAAGTGAGGGAACGGGGAGAGACAACAGAAGTGGTTGGATGAGGTTCCGCCGCCGGGTCATTAGCGGGTGAGAGTACATGATTAGGAGCGAGGAAAGAAAGGAATCGGAAGAGGGCGTAAGGGATAAAAGGCGACATCGGTTCGAGGACTGCGTGTGTTTTGTGCGTACAAGAGAAAAGGAAGAGGATGAGGAATTTGGGGGGAGGGAAAGGAAGGACATGGGATGCGAATAAATGAGAAAAGGCTAGGAGGGTATGGGAGAACGGTGCCATGACGGGAATCAGGATTTGGGGAATTTTGGACTATCGGATTACGCATGGGGCCGTTATTCCAGTAAGCAATGTCTCTTGGAACAAGAATTGCATTTGGCAAGAAGAAAGTCAGAGTAAGTTTTGTACTTGGGCCAGTATGGCAGAAGTAATTTTCAACGCTTTCTTTAACCCTCTAGTCAGTCATCTTTGACTCGTTTTCAATATACTTCGCTCAGTGAGGAGTTTATAAACGGAGAAATATTTACTTAGAAAAACAAACATTAATTTTTAATGCGTTAATGCTAACTACTCGTATGTATCATATCATTCCTGATTTTTCGTTTCGAAGACCCAAAAATAGATGTTCGGCAGTAATTTTTTTAATTCCAAATTATTAAGTATTCATCGAATTTAAGTACCTGTTTATTGGTTTTAGAAAATATATCGAGTAGTTAGGTTGTTGACACTCCTGTTCGGTTATTTCATGATAATATGTGAAATTTTAAAAGCGGCAACCCGTATTGAGCCTAGGTTGCCTCTTTGTTTTACATGACTGAAGGTGCCAAATTTTTGTATAGAACATGCAGCTCTCTCAAATATATTTCCTTGCTCTCAAATGCGCACAGAGTGAAAACAAAATGAAGGGAGAGAGTAAATAAAGGAAAATAAGGTGTCGAAAAGGTATAAGAAAAAGTTGATAAAAATAACAAGAGAAGTTCAAATTGAGGATAGCGGAAACGAGGGGACCTAGAGAAACACAAAAACTTGGGAGACAACGGGAGTGGAGAACATTGGTCAATGGGATGAATTTCAAGGGAGGACAGGATGGCGTCGGAGGAAAGTGTTCGACTGTGTATGAATGCCGAAATTATTTGACGAGGTACCATGTTGTTATGGAATTACGATACTCGTATATGTTATTTTTTAAAAATTTGAAAATGATACTTTTTCAACTTGAAATTTTGTTGCTTTGCCTAATGGCCAGGATCATACCATATTATTCTTATGTTTATCATCATTATTTGTTTGATTGTTGATATTAATGGGGGTAATATGGGCAAAATGGCATTCTAGAATATAAGCTAAATGGAATATTTTCTATGCATAGTTAATTAAGTATTTTCCATAATTTGGTCATTTTCACCCATTATCGCACACATTATATATTCAATTTTTTTATAACAATGATTCGAAGTAGAAGTGCGCAGCAAAAATTTCGATTCTCGCTGCACCCAGTTTTTTTGATCCAGTGCGATAGATATAGGAAAAAAATATAAAGAAAACAAAGGCTATGCCGTTTTTCTGAAAGAGAAAGGCTAAGTTAAACGTTATAATAGGAGACAAAATACTAGAGCCGGTGGAACAGTTTACGCATCTCGGAAGCGTTTTAGACTAAAAGAGTCAAAGTAGTAGGGACATAGGGAGAAGAATTGCGTTAGCCAAAAAAGGTTTCTCAATGTGGAGGGAATTGATGACTGGAACGTTGAGTAAGGATGTTGAGAAAAGGCTCGTTAAAACTTTGATATGGAGCGTAGTTATGTACGGCGCCGAAACTTGGTCTTAAAGCAGGAGAATGAGGATACATTGGAGGCTTTTGAAATGTGGATATTGGGATAAATCATTAGAATACAGGAAAAATGAATGAAAAGCATATTTATCGGCAGTGGGATGTTAAAGATTGTGGTAGAGAGAAGAATATTTGGAAAATGAGGAAGGGGCAGTAATAGGATTGGGATGTGGACGTAATGAAGGGAGGAAGGAAGTACACGGAGATGAAAAGGGGCTCGTTGTAGAATGAGATGTTGGGTGGTATTTTGTTTGGAGAGGCAATGTATTAATTTGGTAATTATGTCCATCAAAAACCTAGCTCAACCGGTAGACTACCTAAAACATTATGCATACGCTCGTGCACTCACATTTGATTACGAATACCTGCGAAACAAGCCACCCCACGAAAAAAAACATGTGTCATTCGAGGTTAAGGGTCACAGATTTCTTGTGCCGTCTAAGATTCCCCAGGAAGATCTGATACCCGTAAAATCACCCAGCTTGCGTGAAGCTGTAAATACCCGGAATAAAATTCGTACCTAACATAGCCCAGTGGTCTAACATAGAATCATCCTCCTGAGTGTTACAGGAACTAAATTTTTTGGTAATAATATTCATGTCATTTTTACTAATTTTTATTACTGTTTTAAGCCAAATATATTCTACGCTTCCCCTTACATTTGCGAAAAACAATTTTGGAAGATGTTAGATATTGGAGATAAGAGAAAAGGCGGAGAAATCCTTCTGGTGGACACTTTTCTGAAATGCATCATGGGAATCTTCACGTATAACCTCCTCCGACGGGGGTTTCATGCACTTCATGAGCCATATTCATGACGATCCTTGTGAGGACGAATGAGCATGTGCTGATGATACAGCTGTATTGATACATTTGCAGAGTGTCAGCATTCAGTATTATTAACTTCCACAGCGACAGATCTTTTTTGGCTCAAATAACCGTGTAATTTATAATTATAAAATGCAAGAAATTTCTGAATCAAAAGTTAGTACCTATAGCTTAAAGCCACGTAATGTGTCAACCAAATTTGATGACCTCTCTATGTGCTAATTTTTAGATGGAAACTCTAGTTTATTTGGACATTGATTTTCTGCATTTTTTGTTTTAATATCTCTCAATATGTGATCTCCTACATTGAGATACTTTTAAACGGTGGTTCAGGGATAATTTTGATATCAGCGCCCTAGATAACAGCAACGCTATCACCCTTATTCAAATTATGTGCTACAGAGCTACCCTCCACGCGGTTCCTGGCTCTATCGTGAATCATTGAAGCTTGCATTGCGATCCAAAATTCGCAACAGAGCAAAATCGCGTGTTAGATGTCCGTTTCGATAAAGAGCAAAAACAGATTATGATCGTGTTTATGAATGAACGTTTACATTCATGTAGTTATTAAGATTGATGGCTAGGCAACCAGACCATCTAAACCTTAACATAGGTTACTTAATTTCGCTAAAATATGGTTAAGTTGTTAATGTTAACTCAGTGTGCATAGCTTAAGTCAGTTGACTGAAGGGACTCGGGTTGTTTCTCAGCGATTTCATTGGACATATTCAGCTAAACTCAAGCCTTTCTTAGCTCCAAATCGTCTTGGGAAACCGCAGCTGGTACAGGAAAATAAATAAGACTCCGTGTTTTGAATTGTAAAATTTCTCATGCCATTGGGTTTAGCACGGTGATGCCTTTAGCTATCAAAACCAACCTCCGTGTGAATTACCGCGCTAAGCAAATTTATCAATTTAATATATTGTATTTCCTGTCAGAATAGAGCGGCGAAACTAATGATATTTCCAATTTTTAAAATTGGTAATGATATTTTATGCCGTTTTTGATATCAACATCGGAGCATGATGCTCATTATTTTATATTTTATGTAATTTTTTGGGGCAAAAATTACAAAAAAATGCGTAACCACAGATAAAAATTGGCAGGTTGGTTTGAGCTGTGTAGGTGGTATGCTTCTGCTCATCCAAAGGCATACTGAGCGTGAAGGTCACCTCACATTAAGTTTCAAGGGGACCAGCTTTCCTATTTACAAACCTATCGCTTGCGGCTTCCCCGGTAAATTAAACTAGAAAAATACACGTTTTTTTTAAGCAGAGGTATTCAGGGTAGTCATCTAAATTGGAACTCGAAACCTTGGCCGACTAGGTAGAGAGAGAGAGAGTTGGGCCACGGATCTTCCATCCATTTGGTCACAACGTCGCTTCCTTCTGTAAACTTTCCCTTGATAGTCTTCAAGGGCAAGAAATGAATCAAGGTTAGGCGCGTAATTAATGCAGATGCGCGGTGTCGTTTATTTACTCATTTGGAAAATAAAGCTTCAGGGGAAGACTCTGAATTTAATTTACGGGAAAATGCGAGGAGTTATGCGTGACGAAGCCAGGAGGATATGGCGAATGAAATATGGAGGCTATGTGACATCTTTTAGAATAAGAAACGCGGAGAAAGTAGCGAAAAAAAGAGGACTGGGGAAGGTCGAAGGAGAGAAATTGCAGGGTAAATGAAGGGCAAAAAGTGGAGGAGGGATGGGCCATGATGAGAGGAGAGCACGGAGTTAAATGGAGTAGAAAAGACAGAAAACCAGGAGGGGGGCATTCTCGAGGGGACGTTTTATTGGCTGGGTATTCCTTTGGGCAGGGATATAAAGGGAGAGAAGGAATAAGCGGTCGCAACACGGTTAATGCCTCAGAAATATGAATGGCCAGATTCGACGCTGTGGAGCGCTTTGGTTTCTTCCGACTCGGTTGTCGTCTAGGAGTGTTCCCGTTCCTCTTGTTTTCAAAATTCTGCTGCGTAAATGGTACCAATTATTCATTTGATTTTGTCGAAATGATCTGAGGAAGAGTAATTACTCCTTTATTTTTTCCCTCACAAGTCGTCCCGAAGGGTTGGAATTTAGTGAGAAGATCAACCGTTTTCGTTATACATACTTGTACGCATTGTTTATGCATACCATACGAAGTATACCTTTATAAGCCGTCAAAGTTATATTCTTTGACGAAAGAAATGTATTTTCTCCAGAAAATTTTATTTACTTTAAAGTAATTCTAAAAAATATTTATTATCTCATTTTCATAAATATAGTATTCTTTCCGCACATTTTAAATCTGCATAACGGTGAACGTAAAAATATTATTGTTAAAAATCACTGATGAGTTCGTACTCTGGCTAGTGAAATACTCAAATTGCTTTAAAAAAATAATGGACCTTAAAGAATCGCTATTAGACAAACTATACCCTTAAATGACAAACTGTCTAGACACTTTTACATCCTTCAATGATATCGGCTCACAGAAATGAGAAATAAGGTCTGGAAATGAAGGTCACGCCTTGCAAATCGGCACTCTGCAGCTATATTTCACAACTCTTTCCTCTTTTCTTTCTCCTCGTCTCCTCTAAATATGTTCCACAAAAAGTGTGATGAAATATAATGCCAAAAAGTTTGGGAGCTCTAGTTACAATATTGCGTTTGTGATTTTGGAATGGGAATTTTATTTTTCCCCATTATAACACTAACAAAATGCACTTTTAAGGTTAACATTTGGTATGGGGGCTTTGAAAAAGCGAGCTAAGAGCAAAAATCTTGTCATGGAAAAAAATGTAAAAATTCTTGGGTTCAGGTCAAATATCCTCGCAGTGCGTAATTGTGAGAGCGAGGTAGTCTGGTAGTACTTCTTTTGTCCACTGCTGCTTTACCCATAATTGAGTTATAAATCGTATTGTCCAAGGTCACTGTGCGAGAGTGGTAGAGATAAGAGACTAGCGGGGGAGAGTTTTGTACTTAGGTCTCTTATTTTTTTTCAGTGACTATTCTCTCCCTAACTGTGGCCATGTACTTGTATTGCCTTACTCGCTTTAGTATTAATAAAACAAATATCCTTTGTACTCTTGAATGAATATTTACGGGATGGAGACTTAAGTAATACCGACGCACAAAATCCAGGCAACACTGGCCGCTTTCACCGCTGTTAAATGTAAATTGGAGTGATTCATTAACATATATACTGCTTCAACTTAAAACCTATCGCGCAGCAATGATGGTACAGCAGTCGTGTTTTCGGACTCGTACAGAGTCATCATTTAGCGTATGGGTTCAGAGTCACAATAATTAGATTTTATCATTGGTGCATAAAACCAATTCTATCACCATTTAGCGTCTCTAAGTGTAGCCCTGGAATCATAATATCCAGGACATAACATCTATTAACTTTGTATATTAGAATAATCAGATGCATTGCCCTATTAAAGTTAAAGATTACAATTTAAAAAAACAGTACTATCTCCCGATGCGGTTTTTTAGCTGCAAGCGAAAATACAGCATTGAATCTTTTTGGTGCAACCTAACTTCGAAATGTTAAAAATGCATGACATTAATTTTGAAAACTCATTGGATAAAATATCACTAACTTCCGTGATTATGAACTCTTTCATACATTTTCATTGCTGCTCTATGGAATTTTAGCAAACGTCTCTGCTTTAAACCTTGAGATCCAGGGTGGGTAATTGTTGGGCTTCCGTTATTAGTACGTAAGAAAAAATCTCTTATCAATTTCATTTAGTTGATTCACTCAAGCTGTAGGATATCTCAATATTTTCTCATAATAAAATGCATGGGTAGAACGATTTTTCTTAAAATTAACAGTCTTTTATATGAATAGAAGTCATATATGACAGCACAGTGTCTTTTTTTAGTGTGTTTGAATGGAATTCGCTTGAATGAGAAGTGTGTTTCATTCGTAATATGGCGTCGTGGTGTACAAGAACAAAGCGTAATCATCCGTGGTTTAACACTCATCGAAATACATGACCCATGCGCTGATGAAATGAGTATTTGTGAGTGACCCATGCGGTGATGGTTTTATTTATATTTATAAGAATGCTCATTCGTGGGTGCGGCTGTTGAGTAAAGGAGAAGAACATCGTCCACCTACACAACCACGAAGTCTCGGCCACGAAGTCTCGGCCACTAATTAGTTTCACCGGTTCAACGAAAGGATCTCAACAGAAGGGTATTCCGCAGCCATGAGACCATTGTGTGCACTTTGTAACAAATGAGTACGTCTACAAAAAATTTATTTTGAGAAATAAGAGAGATTTCAAATTTCTTGTGAACACTGTTCACTAGAAAAAATATTCGGAGATCGCCGAACTTGAACGAATCTCACTTTTTATACCCTTTGTTTTTAATGTAATCACGAATTTTTCCAGAAAGAAAAAGCTTTTGTTTCTCTTAGTGTTCTTGTTTTCCTGTTTAATGCGGGTAGGAAAATATACCGATATTGAATATGTACACGAGTATTGTAGTTCAAATATGTTTTTCTGTCTTAAAAAAAGGTTTAAACGTTTTACCTTGTTTTGGAATATAAAGTGTGGGATCACAAATACATATGTATGAGAATTTTCATCATTCCTTAAACACACACACACACACACTATGTTTATATGAAATTGTGGAATTCTGAATGTATATCATACTTTAAATCGCCGTTAATAGTGCTCCTTGCCTCGGTCATTTTCAGGGTGTTTGAAGGGGTTCCAATGGTTGTTTTTTCCGTAAATTTTCGGGATACCTACTTCAGCTAGCATATTTTCACAAATTCAATGCATTTAAACCTAACTACTTCCTTTAAAACCTTCCCCCGTGGATCCCACGGTTCATTTTTAATTTAAAAAAATATCACTAACCCACATTTTTACTCCAAATTTTTATTATTTCACTACTTTTAGATTTGATCTAAATATTTGAACGTTCCCATGAAAATTACTCGGGGATAAAATTGGTGCGTTATATAGCGTACTGGCTTCTTATCTTGGGGATCTGGGTAAAAATCACGCGGTGGCTGGATTTTTTAGAGGCATCCCCTTTCTCCATGAGGGCACTTTGAGTACGTCATCCTCCGGTTGGGACGTGTAATTCTTGATCCATTTGAGGCTTTCGGTAGGTAGGCTAATGACGACATCCACCTTTCCCTCTATCCCTTAACATTCTGCCTCTCCCAAATTACCCACATATTCATAATGGGGCAAGGGACCTCAGCTATCGAGCTCTACCAGCAATTACTACTACTGCGAAATATTCTATAAATGGAAAGAGAAACCCAGGTGGCCTTCAAGGGTCTTTCCGGGCAAATCCCTACTTAGCTGGCAAAAACGCTAATAACTATGATGATCTAATAATTAATTAGTGGATTTCTTAGGATTTATAAGGCGTTTATATGGCACACAGGATGTTACATGTGACTAGAATGACTATTTTTTATAAGACTTCCCATATCTACTAAATCCATTACTATCAACTACTCGTTATCAGAATCCAATCCTTACAGTGCTTGATCATTATGTTGCCTTGAAAAATATCACGGGAGAGTTTATTGAAATGTAAAATACAGTACAATTCTGTGAATTCCTTTCTTCTTATCCGTGGATTACCAACATTAAAAAATAGTAATATTCGCATCAACTTATTTCTCAAAAACTAACTTGGCTTTTTCTTGATTGTTTTGTGCATTCTTTTTAGAAAAATTACTAACTAACAATTATATGCTTAAATATTTTATAGGATACGGTGATTTAAGATACGGATTTGAAATTATATTCTGTGCCATTAACGTCGATAATTGCGGAGTGAGGTAAGCGGATTGATAATCGCGCGGTAGAGACATTTGTCACAGTCCTCGCAAATACTTTTTACGATTAAGTTGCCAAGTGTAATTAAGTTTTGCCTGAATCCACCTATTCCTGGAAAACAGAACCGACTAAGAGCTAAGCCCTTTATCACCCAACCGACAAATAGGGACTAAAACTGTGTCAAGTTCCGTTTACATCAATGGTGCCCGACCTGCCAAACGGAAAATTATACTAAAGTCATGCTCAATCTATAAGAGCACCGAATACGAGACTTGATTACTTTTTACTTCTTCTTTTAAGGTTTATGAAGCAGTGAAAATAGCCTTGTATACATACGGGTTTGTTTATACATGTATGCAAGTGTGTGCATCTATATATTATATATATATATATATATATATATATATATATATATATGAACTGAAGCTTCAGTTCTGTCCCTCTCTTCCTTGATAAAGGTGGTCACGACTACCGAAAATTCCAAAAATAGTGAGTCTCTTTTTTTTGTGTGTTTCTGTGTTTTTGTCTGTGTCCACTAGTGCTAAGTGTTATTCATTATATATATATATATATATATATATATATACATATATTAACACACACACACACACATACAGCCGTTGAAAGGTCAAACATATTCGTGAGTGTCCTATCTTTGTGTTTCGGTGTTTAATTTAGCGAAGTTTCGAACCTAATTCATAAATGAAAATGTGTCGAGGCTTAAGAGTGTTCGTTCTCGAATTCACAAAAACAAAAAATCAATTAACATATTCATTAATCAGGAAAGACTTTTAAGAAGTTACTGGCAAGAAACTTGTAGAAAAATGTATTTTAGTGATTGGTAATTAACCGCTATGGATGGATAGTTATTGTAGCCAACATGAAATAAAAATAATATGACGGTAAATAAATGGGCTTGATAATGCAATGGTAAAAATTGCATGTGCACATGAAATAAAATTTTAAAATTTTGTGATATAATGCATTTAACACCAGTGAAAGTGATTACTCTTTATTTAGGAGCACTGACTATAAATTGTTGACGCAGACCTGAAAATATGCTGCCAATATTAATGATCAATATTTTTTGCCGATACGTATTGTACAACACGACCATACCTAAACCCATACTTCGCAAACATAAAAGTCAAAACAGCATATTTCACTACTCAATTTATACACAGCTGTGACTTTCAGATAATTTAAATACAATTATTTACTAATAGGATATCATTTACCAATTTGTTGTTACGTATTCTAAACGTTCAAGGGCCAAAGATAAAACAGGACTCACTCTCTGAAACCGCGGTTCCTCTTCCTTAACTCCCAAAGCCCTCTGCCAAAATTCCAAAAATATCAAAGCATAGAAAGAAAAGGAAGATTAAAGAAAAACGACTGTATAACGCCCGATACGCAAACCGTGTTTCAATGGTGTACGTACGGTTCTTTTCAATGGCTCTGTTCCCTGCTAACGACGTGCGTAAACACGCTGCAAAAATGAATCCAGAACGGCAAAACACTGCAACTGGGCCGATATAGGATGGCGAGGCATTTTGTTTCTGGGCGCTTTTCATTCCAGCAATCCAATAGAGGTGGGGCCTTTTTCCATTGGAAGCTGTCCTTCCTAGCTTGCTAGTCGTTATTCCACCACTTGTGTCCTCGAATTTCATTCGTCGATGTCCTGTTTCGTATTCTCTATCCTTTCCCAATGATTCCTTTAGATATATTGACTTGGGAGGTATCGTTCCAATTCATCGCAAACTAGCTCAGCTGGCCAACTAAATTACGCCAAACTTACGGTTTAGAAATGATACGTACGATATTTCGCTGTCTCATTTATTATATTTTTGCTTGGACCCAGTTTTCTTTGACTATTAGATTTGAAAATGTTATAGCTCCATGTTCTCGTAGTCACCTTCATTCAACATTTTTGAGATTGCACCAACAGGATGGCTATTTCAGATTACTCTTATGTATAATAATCTTGGTTTTGGCCCCTCTTTGAAACGCTATATCACAGGAGACGATGGACCAACTTGAGCTTAGTTTGTAGTTCGTTTAGTAATTGATAATAATTAAAAATATGTATACCATTCTGGTATCTATTCACACCGAAGCGTCAGATATTAAAATACCTATTCAAAGATGAATCCATGTTGGCGGTTTCTGGATTAAATATGAAGCATTATTTCAACTATACGATTATTTTTCTATGAATCCTGGGAAATTCAATGCAACTGAAATACTTGTATGTTAGACTTTTTATTATCCGCAACCGGGGAAATATTTCACTGGGGGTAGGTTAGTATAATCCTCGAAAACTATTCTGCCTATAGCATTGTTTTTTTTTGCCGCAAATCTATTCGGCATTTTATATATATATATATATATTATATATATATATAATATTTAAACATTATTTATATTTTTTGTTTAAATTCAGTGACATTCAATGAAAAAATTATCAGCGACCAAAAGGGACCAAGGTAGCAAGAAAAAAATTTGATAGCCTCAATTCTGCATCAAAAGTGACAGCTCACGGTGCAGGTATTGCCGAGAAATTTTCATGTGCAGCGAATCTCGCAAGCGGTGGCTGGGGAAGAGGAGCGTCATAGGGAATATTGAGGGTGGAAGAGGGGGCAGTATTCTGGTTGTTCGTAGGAGATACGGAGAAAGACAGAGATCGAAAAAAATCTGCACCCAGGAATTTCCATTAAAAAACCAGCGCGCGGGGAACAAAATTCCGCACCGCATTAGTTAAATCAGCTGCTGCGTTTCACCTATCCCGAAAATATTTTCGCGACTCGGATGGAATTCTCCCAAAATAGAGTGGCGGATTAGATTAGCGTGGCAAGTGGAATGGTATGTCGGAGGGAGGAGAAGGGGTAAGTGGGCAGTAAGAGAGAGAGAAAGGGAGAGATAGGATGGGTTGAAAGGCTAGGGGACGATAGCATTTCCACCCATTCCCCATTCTCACTCGATATCTCCCCTTGATAGGAAAAAAAGTATTGGGAAAAAATATCTTTACGAATCGAAGGGGGAGGGGGGGGAGTGAGAATAGGGAGCATTTCAGACGCCGTGCTATTCTATATACAATGTACGCCTCCGATTTCCTACTCGGCGGACCTGGGGAAAAAACTAAGGATGCAAAATAAACAAACGGAAAATAAATGACAAAGAAAAGCCTTTCTGCCACCGATACACACCCCCACCCATCCTCCGTCCACCATTCTTAAAAAAAGAACACCCCCGCATTTCATCCCTGCTTTTCTTTTCTATCTCCGAACCACTTCCCAATCCCTCTCCTCTACATCTCGCCCACCACTCCCTTCCCCGACGTAGTCTCCCCATCCTCCACCTGACTTCTGACGCCCGAGGAGGCTGCAACGGATGCGACCGGCATCATTTATGCACGAATGTGTCGATGGGTGTGGGAGAGACTGAGAGGCGGGGATGGAGATGGGGTCATAGCGGAGATTTTTTCCATGCATCGCCGTATCGAAGTATACGGGAGAGTGGGAAATGGAGATAGAGCGTGGAGGTAAGGGATCTGTGAACGTGGTGAGGAGAAAACGGAAGGGGGGAGCGACGGAGGGAGAGGTAGGGCGCGGGAAGGTTATATTGCAGGGAGAGTATCGTGCGATACACGAGCAAGAGGAGAGAGGAAGGAAAGGGTTTAGGATGGTGAAGGTGCAGGCGGAAGCTCAACGTCCAAGATAGTATCTAAGCGTGTCAAATGCCCGTTCGTGAGCTTAAGTTTTTAGGGCGGTGATGAGAAACTATGATGATGAAAACTCCCTCTCGTTTATTCTTGAAGTTGGGTTGGGAGGAGGATTGTCTTTCATCATCTCCAAACCTTTGATTGAAATATTTTTTTCGAACTGAGGAATTGTTTTGGTTAACATTCATGCTTCTTCGATCCACCATTCAAGCCTCCAAAAAAGGAGAAATTTCGTAGTTTTAAAATCATGTCTCTTGTTTATTAGTTAAATTTATACTTAATTGAACATCGAACGTTTACCATTACTTTAAGGTGATGAATTCCTGCGCATCGGAAATTAAATTGATATTTAGAAAATGTTTGGCACACTAGTATGACTAGTCAATAGATTTACTTGGCAAAAAAATCAAACTGTCTCGTTAATTTGTAAAGTCTGCGCATTATGACCATAGAGGACACCGCATGTCACACATTTGAAGCTACTCTCGTACATTACGAACACAGTAATGAACCATGAAGCTGGCTTGATAGGTGAGGAGAGAACTAATAATGTACTTTGGCCCACGGTGTGTGAATTTCACATTTTAGAGTAGGCGCACCAATTCCTTCCTCAGTTGATAGCCGCAATATCAGGGAGCTTAGGTGACACATAGGGGGCACAAGGTCACTTGGGCTGGAACATTGACTCTTCGGTTCGTTGCCGAACCCCCTCTGCATAAGTGTAGCACTCTCATCTACTGCAGCAGCAAAACAGGTAAGAAAACATTCGGACGCGCACAAGGGCTAAATAAATATCATTAAATATTTGATAAGTCTACAATCTGAACTCGGCCCACATGCTTGTACTTTTCGGGAATTTTCATCATTAAATGTATTTGCTATATTAGACAAGAGAATTTGCCGGTAAATGGAAGGACCGAGTAAAGATATTGGATATGCCATACCTTTTCCGTGAAATTTACCAATAACATATATTTGTGTTTGTATGTTCCCTTGCCTGTTTTTCTATCGCCCAGACCCAATCAGTGTGTGTGTGTGTGTGTATGCTATTATATATACTCATAAACCCGCCAAATGGCAAACATCCATTTAAATGGACAGAGATATATGAAACAGGGATAATAAGAACACGCATGTAGGAATCGGGTAGATTACAAATTCCAAAAACCTTTCTTGACCGCGACTTAAACCACTAATATTTCGACTTGCCAGGCCAATGCTCTTAATTAGTTGAGATTTCGAGGAAACGCTGAAATAAATACAAATAGAATATAAATAAATATATATGCATACATAATTGCATAATATTTGGAAACAAGACGACAATAACTTCAACTTTTTTTTCCATAGGGCGGTTGGGTTGTTATTATATTCTCCATCATCCCAGCTGTGCTCTCTTGCTTCCGAAGTTTGGTTAAAATGTGTTACAAATGACTTATTTCTGACCTTGTTCCCCATTAAGATTTTATTTCTTAAGAAAACTATTCTTTTGAAAAAATATTACCTGAATCAACTGGGATAATTGAATTTTTACCTCGTGAAGCAAATGAAACGAATCATTTTTAGCAGTTGATCCTCGTCATCGTTCATCGTCAAGTAAGCTTAAGACTGATTTCTTATAGCTCTATGTTTGACTCTGGATTTATTACTTCTTTTTCCCCGCAGTTAATTATTGAATGTCAATTTTGGGTATTTCAAATTGTGGTTGATGATACTGACTTGAAAGTTGTAATTTTTTTCTATATGCCACAGAAAATTTCTTCAACATGATTTTAGGTAGATAAAAAAATCCATTTCCTATGGCCAAGCGTTTATTCCACATATTTTGAATCGTTCCTGTGCGGAAATGCCTCCACATTTGTTTGGAAATAACGCTCGCGGAAATAGACGAAGCGGTTCGAGAGTGCGTCGCCAAAAATGTAATATCCATTGGAAGTCGAGTTAATGCACCGCCGGGTCCGATCGGAATATCTCGCGCTGCGGTCGCGGACCCGGTGGAGTTCAGAGGCGCGGAGGGCAAGGGTATCAGGCGGGGCGAGGTCTGGTTGAATGCTTTTAGGGTACGGCGAGGTGTGAGCGAGGTACAGGGAATATGTGGGGCAGATTTCGCAGGGGTCGGAGTTTGAATGGTTGGACGGGGAGTTCTCTTCACTCCTGGGCATCTGGGTGGAGTGGCACTCCTGTCAACGGGGGAGTTCTGGGGAGTGTGGGAGAGGGGGGGGCGGGGTACCGCGGATGGAAATAAAGGATGAAGTGCATGGGGTGAGTAGGGGGGAGGGAGGTAAAGGTGAGGAGTGTGAGAGGAAGGCGAACATATTGGCAGGCCGAAGGAAAGGAATGGAGCTGAGAGAGGTCGTGGAAGAGCAGGTCAGGGTGCATGAGTCGGCCTGAGTGACGACGGGGAACTCCTTGAAGTGAGGGGGGGACGTCGATGGCTAGGTGAGGGGTATTTGAAATTGGGTGTCTAGATGCCAATTCACGGTTTGCAAAATAATGCACACACGCTTGTAAATGTATATATATATATAGTACAATACACAGTAACACACAATATAGAAACACAAAAAAAAAGAAGAACACTCACACGTTATTTCTTGATATTTCGACGGAAACAATCCGTCTTCCTCTGAAGATATAGAAGTAATGACTGCTGGAGTTGTTGAGGTGAGGGGTGCGAGAGAAAGGGAAGGTATATATATATATATATACACGAGTATATAATTATATTAATATGCATACAAATAGCTCACAGGTGAGGGGCAAGTGAGCGGAGGAGGGCGTAATAATGGGTGAGTATCCAAGGAAGAGAAACCTGCATCATTGCTTGGATATGTAGCTCAAGTTCAGCGCGTTAGGCGATTTCCTGATGGATGAACTTTTCGTAACGATAGTTTGGGTGGAAAAAGTGCTAGATGGTGCCCTAAAATGTGGAAAAAAAACAGAGTTGACTCAATTACGGGCGGGCAGGTTAATGATTGCTTTCACCCAACAGGCCTTTAGTTCGAACGCTCATTTTTCAACAGATTTTTTTTTTTTAGCTCACCAATCCCCTTGCGCCATTTTTCAAACTCGCCATATAATCCATAATTTTGAGCGTGGCGGTTTTGGATTTGAGATCCGTGAACATTCATGCATGCATTACTTTGCATGATGATACGTGCGATGGCAAATCCCCAGTCTAATTTAATTAATAATTCGATGGTTGCTGGTGGTGACACAAAAACGCTTCACATGATTTCAATTGTAGACTATTATAAACTCTTGGCGCGATGATTAAAGCAGATATATTTGTTTCCAGGTACATGGTATCCATACCAATATCTAGAAATAAAAGGAGGAAATTTAATGACTCGAATGGCTCTCTTTTTGAGTAATTGTTTATTTGTTACTTCATATAATTAAAATAGTTGAATTTTGCGTTTTTTTGGTAGAATTTAAATTTTATACGACTATTTTGTAATTTTGTAGCACTATTGCCTTCATTGTGTAGAAGAAAATTATGCATGTATACTTCAACACATCATCAGTTTGAAAGAATATAAGGCCTTTTTTAATCAAAATTTAATCAGTGATGAAGTCCTAGGAGTTGGATGGAGTAAATTGAATGCATGTAGTTCATTATCTTTATTTTCATTGATTGATAAAAGTAGGTCTTCATTCTCCTGTCCTCCAAATTATTATTCATAATGTTAATAACCCACGTCAACCCTAAGAGTTCTGCGAGTAACTTATCCGAGGACTTATTTAAAGTTCCCTTTAACTACCTTCTCTCGCGCTTCCGACTTGGAGGAATTCTTTTGAAAAATAATTATTTGAGGTGATGTAGTCGGAACATCTGAAGCACGACAGGAAAGCATTTTATTGATGCTAGATTTTTCAAGCTATTTTACCTTCAATTTGTTTTATTTACCTATCATTGATAGTTTTTCAATGTTTTTATAAAACTACTTATTTTAAAAGCATTTTTTAAATCGATTTTTTAACCTCGTTTTGTCAACCACAAAAATGGAAAAGACGATCTGCCGTAGACCCAAAGCAGTCTAAAGGCTTAGGATAGGTTTTTGATGAACCCCGGCACTACGAAATGCTACATTCTTAAGTCTTAACTAAGATGACCAAAATTAATCCTTAGATCCTGTTCTCATCATCATCATTGGTCTTGCAATGCTATGATTGGGAAGCTTCAGCCCTCCATCCTACCCTATATGATGCTAATTTGCTTACTTCCTGGTATGTTTTGCAATGTAAGTCGCCTTTTTTAAAATATGGGAGTGACACTGGATATTTTCCAGACTTCTGGTAAATTTAGTTTGGGATTTAAAGCTTGCTGTTTACCCTCTGTCCCTGAGGTTCAAAACCCTTTGACGATATTGCCTTAGGGATCGAAATGGACGATTACTCATCACTACTTATTTTTGCGAAAGAGTTTGTATTTAACAACTAATTAATAAATTTTTGGCAAATAAATCGAGGATTAAAAGGTCAAACGTGTGTTGACGAAAGAGTTGACGAGAGTTGATAAAAATTCTAAATGGAGGATATAATTTCTGGAATTGGAGGAGCTAAAATGAGCTGATCTCTGGTAAAATGGGAAAAAGATCACCCTTGAACTGGACTGAGATGTAGCTGATTGGGCGATGTGATATTTTCTGCGTGATTTTTATCGTAATTATATACATATTATTGGGTGACTCCGCTAAAGTCACGGTTTTTTCATTTAGTGCACGTTCTTTGAACACTACAAGTATGGTGGAATACATATAATACCGTAAGAAAATCTCCCTGCCCTATAATTCTATTCATTTTTAAGTTAATCTGTCTCTGATAATGCAGATTCCTATTTCCTTTCATCACCTAAATATGGGATGCAATAAAAGAATCGAGAATTGACGCAATTTCCAAATTCTCCTTCATTATATAATGGGTTTTAGAAGAGCTTAAACTTTAACGCAAGTCTTCAAGAATATTCCCACGGGATCCTCATAGTTTCAGCCGTGATTTCTTCATCATTTCTCAGATTCACCTCTAGCCTGCTTGAAAAAAAGACCAAGTGAGACATCAAAATCTGCCAAAGCACTACCTTGCCTTTGACTTCTCTACTTTTCGCTAATTTAGTGAGCCCCTAATTTCCCGCGAAGGAGGTCAAGGTGGAATAACTTCCGAAGTGAGGTGTGTGGTACTTAGAAATGGGAGCTTTTCGGCCTCGCGAGGGCCCCTTAAGGAGCGCTTACTCCATAAACTTCTTCTCTCAGATCGCAGATGTCGTAAAAGTTTGGTGGAAGAGCTCGTTTCTCTAATGTTTTTCCTATCAATTTTGCCAATACACCATCGTTTTACATATCATCCAAGCTTTTTAACATAAACTGAAGGTTTTATTAATGCTCCCAGTTGTACATGGCCGTGGGTATTACTTTTAGTAATGAAGTATATACACTCGCAAGTAATAATTCCGTTAAATTTTCAATGAAGAATAAAACTTACCCCGTTCATCCAAATTGTGTTCGCTGCACAATAATGGTTCCACTTGGCAATTCTCGGTACGAAGAATTTTCATCTGAGACTGTACATAGTGTTATTTATTTTTATTTCCTACATCATCCAACTTGTCTTCATTCGTTTTCCTAAGGTATATGTTCTCCTGGCACTCCGAGTAAGATCTTAGCACGAGCGTATTCTATATAATTAAAGCTGGCAATTGCACCCGACTATAATGGTTGATATTGAAGTTTTCCCCTTATGTGATTGAATTACAAACTTGGCTATCTGCGTCACTCATCTTAGTGAACGGAGTCAATCAGAGGTAAACGTGAGATGTATCCTACCCACTTTCTAACTCTATATTTGTCTGTTTTCTTAATGTAATGCAGGGGTGAAGTCTGAGAAGGAGGTTTTAATTCTGAAGGTGATGGAGCGAAGGCAACCATCTTGTTTTCCCCGCACGTGTACGTGACCTGGAATATTTGCGAGTGAAAGTATAATGGACAAAAAAAATTAAATAATTTTTGTGAGCCATGACCTGCTTTCTATGAAAATGTAGCAATGAGAACTAATTGATCGGAGGCTCTACATTCATTGAGTGGTCGCGAAAATAACTTAATATCAATGTATTGCTTCTGTTCTCATTCAAGGAAAATTTTATCAGAAAAATAAATGTGAAGAACACCCATCATAAAATAATTTTATACCCTCTTCTCATATCCAGGCAAAAAGCATTTGAGGATATTTATTTTCCGCTCACAGAACCAATAAGGTATTCGCAAAAACACTAAATTTTTTTGATAACTTTAGAAAATGAGCTACAGTGGTTCGTCAATAATTGTAGCAATATCAAAGTAAAATATTTTTAAATGCACAAATATGAATGAATATCCCTGATATAGTATACATTTTTTTCTTTTTCCAGGAACACACATATTTTTCTTCAGAACATATTGAATTGTCAAATTTCATTTCAGTACATGATGTCTCCGGCACTCTCATTTTCTTTTTTATATTTCGTTATTGATCGTAATCACAGTCACCCCTTGGCCATGGCATCATCAGGGAATTCCTTCGTCAAGGAGTCTTTTGCATCTAGATGCTTGGACACATCTGACTTGAATGACCCTTATAGAGTCACAAAAATGTAAGGCGATTAAAAATACTTGCCTGCGTTCTCATTCGACACATTTTATTCAGGCACACAATCCTAGACGACAACTTAAAATCTTCGAACGGTAATAATTTCTCTTTGATGATTATTTTGATGAGCATGACTTTTGGGACTAGTGCGTGCGAAGAAATATGGTGGAAGATTTAAATTCTTTAATAGTCCATATCGTGAGGAACCTGAGGTCAGTTTCCTGAGTAATAATACTGGAAGACCTGCATGTAACGTGTGCAAAAATTAGCGAAGCGAATTCAAAATCCAGTAGCTCCCGAAAGTAAACGTCGCTGGCTACTCATTATCCTTGATTCCGTATGCGGTTTATTTGAATTCATGAAATATTTTCTGGATCTCTATGATAAGAATAAACTTACTTTATTATTTTATTGTGTCGGTAAATCGTTTATGACGTCGTGTGGGGATATGCTGTGGCATAGTGCGCAGGCCTTTCCGCTGCGGTCAGGAAGACTCCTGATTCAAATTCGCGTGGTTCCTTTGGACGCCTCCAGCGAAACCTAAGATGCATAATTTTATGGGTGTCAAAGTTTTACGAGAAAATGCTCGTGCCTGGGGGCACTGAGGAGCAACGGCCCACTCCGTCCCAAGTGTGTGAATTTCACATGCCGCCGGGCTCGGTCCGAGGAGGGCTCAACGACCAAGCAAAACTTTGGTTAGATGATGATTCCATTTGCTGACTTGAAAATAAAAGTTTACGTTCATTTCCGCAGTGCGGTGTGGGAATTATCAATTGAATTAAGCGGGGTCCTCAGAAGCGTTCGCCGGTGGTTGAGCTAGAGGGATTGAAGGAGTCTGGGAGAAATATGCATCCTTCACGCGGCTGGGTGATGTTGGGTCCATTTTATACCGCCCTCCCCCTGAGAACATGGGTTTCAATCCCGCAGGGGGCAGAATTTTAAGAAGTATCCCGATCCCTACTTTGGTGCCATGTAAAGGGCGCTTCAAGTGGACTAGGCTGCTCGTCGGACCGTACATTAAGCTGTGGATCCCTTTTTTAACTCGTTTATATATATTAGACTAATGCCAGCGCCAGGTTTCTCTCATCTCTTCTTACCCCCATTCCCTGAGAATCCTACTTCTATCAAATTACCCACCTATTCCCATTACTGAAAATGAACCTGGCTGTTTTTGCTTCTCAGAGTAACTAACATGTCTGGGGTACATTTTCCCGGTAAACAGCCCGTATTATGCGAGGTCATTTCTGGGTGCGTCATTGTTTTGTAACAAAGGAACGCGTGAGAGAAAAGGGCGAATGACGATCTCAAAGGACTGTTGGTAAGGAGGCAACCGAAAACACCGCGCGTCGACCAAGAAGGAAACGGATTGGAGAAGAGGACAGGGGAGAGAGGGAGCGGCCACGTTCGATCGATCCACCTTTTTTTTCTTGATAGGAAAACTTTTTCGCTTTTCCCCCACTGTCTTTCCCCTTCAACGTCCACCACCTATCTCCCTCTTACTCGTCTCTGCCCCGTCTCCTCCTCTCCGCCTCCAATCTTCCTTCCCAATATTCCTTTTCTATTAAAGCCATCCTCCACTTTCCTTTCCCTCCTCTCCACTTTTACTCCGGGTGGACTCCATTCTCTTCCGCCCCTTCATTTCCAATTCACTTCCCTCCCTTATTTCTGGCCCTCCGTCCTTCGTTTCCATCTCCCACTCTTTGCCTCTCTTCCGCCTTTCCTCACTCACCCGTTCCGCTTTGGGATTTATTTCTTTTCGTCCAGTGTTCTTATATGCACAGGTGAGACTTGAATGCCGTCCCCGTGTAAAAAGAGTGTTCTTTTTTGGATAGATTGGTCTTCCGTGTTTACTGGTGTAGAAAAAGTATGTGAATTTAATATTACATTAAATGGTAATATTTGAGATACAGCAAGCCCTGTGTATCGTTACCTAAAGGGAAGTTAATAACAATTTCCCGTTGATTGTGGACGAAATTGGGATGATTCGTCAAAGTGAGGACATCATTTTATTAGTGGCGCTTTATCACTTCATGATCTACAAAGGTTTGGTTGCGTTACCTAACGCAGATTCATGTAAATATTAAGTGAATGTAGCATTCAAAATTTATAAATGTGCCATCGTAAAATCATCGCAAAAACTCTGGTAATTATTATCAAAAAGCACATGAAACATTATTAACGCAAGCGAATATTTTAAAAATTAAATTCTAATCGGTTTCTTTTTGATTATTTATTTCACCCATTAAGAATGTTCCATGCAAAGTTCCCTGGCACCACTCACTAAGCAATCACCGCCTTCAACTTCATAAACTACAACACCTCATTTTTTTTGCTTAGATGAAATGTGAGATTACCACATCACCTGCTATTTACTATCAGAATAGTATTAATGTTACATGTCGCTCATTCCTCGTGCCGTATGATACTTGGATTTTACGCTTGGTAGTAAAGAGTACAACTTTAATTATTTCGTGCGTCCGTCTATGTTATCGATCTTTTCTCATTGTGATTCTCCCTCTTTATTTCATATTCTATTTTTTTTACGGATTGCCATAATAATCTTTCTCCTCCCCAGTTCAACTACCCGCTTCTCCCCCCACTCCGCAACAGAACTCATTTGTATTTTCCCTCGCTTCGTTACTTCTAATCTCATCTGCACCTCTTCCCTTCTTTTGTTATTCTTCTCCTTGCTTTCCCTTTGAACCCCTCCCTCCCTCTTCATTATTTGCCTTCACTCTATTCCGCTTCCCTTATTGCTTTAATCCCCTCATCCCACCTTTCCCTCGGAGGGAGCAAAATGCGGAAAAAAAATTAAAGCAAAGGCTCCCAGATACTTCTCGTCATTGTTTTCACCTCCTTTAATTTCAGGGAATAGTAATGTCTTCGTGGACAAATTAAACTCGTACCAAACACGCAAAATTACTTTCAAAGGTGGTGGTGGCCTTTTGGTCGACGAACCTAAGGTTCTGGCTCATCATTGCATTCACTTTGTTGTACTCTCATAGTTTTTTAGTCGCTCGGCTTTTCTCTCTCTTGTTTACTTGTACATGACAGATACCTCACAAGTATCATACACTGCGTACACTCTTATATTTGTATGTTAATCAACATTCATGCGCTGAAAAGAAAATCGCAAGTCCTTCGAATATTCACGGAACCCATTGATTATCCCTAAAAAATTTTTTTTATTCGACTTAGGATGCATATTTTTATTGCCATTAAGTTATTAAGTTTTTAAATTTTTGTATGAAGCAATATTAAGGATATAGCCCCAATTTTACTACCGTAGGGTATACAGGCAAATCCTCCAAATAGGTGACTGCTCGACTAGTCGTCGACTCAAAGACTTTTCGGGGTTTGTATAGAATATCACTGCCCATTATAGATTGCAGTTCAGCTTTAAAGGTACAAATTCCATGGCTGAATATATACACACACACACACACACACACACACACACACACACACACACACACACACATACAGGTATATGTTGAAATACTCTGACGATTTTACATTTGGATATTAGCTAGGTATACGCACAAACCGGTGTGACTAAAATACACTAAGCATCCTAATAATATGATCTTACTGACCTTATTTTGGTTGCTAAGTATAAAAACATAAAATGACGATGGTTTCGGTAATGGTGAATAATGATTTGACACTTATGATTTCTACAGTTAAAAAATGATATTTTGACATCAACTTGATTCATTTCTTAGTAATTACTATTTCCTAATGTCAAAGGTACAATTAATGTGAAATTAATATTAAAGTAGCAGGCTACGGATCATTGAGAAATCCATCCATCACTGAAAACGAGAGTAGTGCAATTGGCTGGTAATAACTGGTCCTATAGATTCATAAGAAACCATTTTTATATTCATATTAATTGTGTCATTAATCTATTGTTTCCAAATCGGCAAGGGAGAACAGAAATAAATTTAGAGAAAATTTGTAATAGAAGAAATAGCACTAACAAGTAATAAAAATTATAAACCTTTGTTTAATCACTCTGGTGCTTTCCTTTACCAAGTTGTTCGTACGCCTCTACCAGTAGGGCATATTTTCACTCAGAAAGGTCATTGCATCTATGGAAAAAATTTTGATCTGGAGTCAGTTTCTGTATGATGATACAGGTAATTAAGATAGGATTAATGCCAACAGCTGAAATGGAAAATATTAAAAGCACTAAAAATATGCTACTGTATGGAAATGACTAAACAGTGAGAAAGAAGTCTGTAAAGTAGTCTGGATAAGTTAATGAAAAATATTTTGATATGAGATGTATTGAATAGGATTGTTCATGAAGGTAAAAAATTCATGTATAAAGAATGTGACAAAAAAAATTTAGCGCGGAGGTAAGTCAATAGGAGATGTGAATGCTGAAATATGTCAAACATATCTTAGAATCAATAATGTCGATTTTATTGAAAAGGCATTGAAATAAATACTAATTTCAAAAGATGAATATTTAGAAGGCATTTTTTACAATACCAATGACTATTCCCTTTAATAACACTAGTATTGCACGTATGTCTTCCAATACCTCCCTCACTTTCGATCAAATGAATGAATTGCTGGCTTATGGGATTTCCTCCACGCTTCAAAGTGTCCACCCCAGTCTTATGCCACTTCGATTTATCAGGCAACATGAAGGAATTTAGAGGTTCTGTGACGTTTTATATCCTTTTAGAGGAGTTTTTCAATGAAAATTGCATGGGAATATTGCCACTTTGGAAACATATCCGTCTAGATATGGGTGACCTAAATGATGAGCACGGGTCTATTAATTGTGACCTAGTGAGGATTTTTTTTCCGAAATAGCTTCCGGAGAAATTCACTCTTGCATTGAGAGCAGAAGAAGGTTTAGGGAAAGCTTTGACATCGAATTTTAATTTAAATGCGTCAGCTCTTTGCCATTAGTTATAATTAATTTTTTGAGTGGGTTCAATAAGCAATGTACAAAAGGTGATATGGATGAGTAAATACTTTTCTGTTGCTGACATTTTTTCTCGTTTAATATTTTCATGGTTAAAGTCTTCGTAATAACCAGTGCTTTCAGCTATATCTTAGGCTCAAAAAGTTGTATAAAGCTCTTTATAGTGATTATATAATTAAATCCAATGATAGGTCTCATTTAATACCAACATTAAGACATACCTCAAATAATAGTCATGTAGGGATCATTTGATGTAACTCAGTGGCATCAAACCATACTTACTTATGTGGAGTAAAATATTTAAGCATTTCATTTCAAAAAACATAATTTATAAACTACAATAAATATATATTTACTCATTTCCTAAAGAAAACTTGATCTGAAATTCAATGGCTCAAAAATCATTTTCAGGGATATCAGTCTTGTTAACTTTAATACCATATGATCATAATAATTTTTATATTGCCATTTCCAAGCAAGGTATAATCTATAATTTGAAATATTTCCCCTTTGATATTCACTTGTAATGCATCAGATGAATCAATTCAAAATCCGTAGAGCACGCACCAACCTAGCAAAGGAGAAGTCTCCAGGTTGTCCGTCGATTGAAGTCTTCCGATCAAAAGTGTCTTCGAATCTGGGTCTCTGGTACAAGAGGTAACACTGAGAGGGTAGGATTTCATACGGCCGCTCTCGATATTAGGTGGAATTCCCGAGGGAGCGTCAGATCTCATAAGGCCCAACCCATGTGACGCGGATGTTGAGGCTCGGGCACACTTACGTTCGAATAGTAGTAGCCTCAATACGATCACGCTTTATCCATCCCACCTCCTCTTCCTCCTCTCTCCCTCCGCCAGGACTCCCTGACAACCTCTACCTCCTTCCTTTTGCCTTTCTTCCACTCTTCCGATGTGCGCAGTTTCCAGAATCGACACGTGATATGCCCCACTTCCCGCCCCCCGCCCCTCCGTCCGCTATTACAAACGCAGCCAGGCCGTCCTTTGGGGACGCCAAAATCACGCGCTAGACATGGCCGCGGTACTTCAAAAAAAGTTTCACTCCAATTCCTTCCTAAATAAAAGAGAGAGGAAGAGGCATCATAGGGAAGAACTGTTAGAGAAAAACCAAGATTTTGGGTTACCTGTCTGTCGTAGTTACATAATTTACACGAAAAAGTACACCGTAGAGGACATTAAAACACAAATCCTTGTGTCAGGGCTAATATTCTGAGTTGCCAACATTTCTTTTGGTGTTTTTTGCAAAGTGAAACTGGGTCGGAAGGAGAAGGATGCTAAAAATAATTTAATGGATTGGTGACGAATCACCGAACTTATCCTTTCAACGCAAGTCTGGAATAAAACGATACATCCAATAGAGGTGGTCTACATTTAAAAATATAAGTGTATTTTTACTTTATTTATGATGAGTGAAATGAATTTCATTGTTTTTTCCCGATTCCATTGTAAGTTGGTTGTTATTGCTATTTTTTTCAATTTAATCTTAGAAATAGTTCATTTTGTCAAAGTAGTTTTTGATCGAGCATCTGTCAAAAGGTAGTGGCGGGAACCATTGAGAAACTGGGTTATAAAGTCACCTCTTTTCGTGTGTTAATATACTCGTAATTGGTTAATTTGATTAGCTGCCGTCACTGTAATGAAATAATTGCAGTTATGAAAGTGACAATATTAATTATTTTTTATGAAAAATGGAAGGGTAAGATTAAGGTAATGTCTTGTCTCGAAACATAAACAGCTATGATTTTTATACTCAAAATTAAAAAAGAACTTCCTTGGAATGAATGACGGTAATACAGGTAGAAAACATAACCTGAGTTTGCTCTCATCACAAGAATAATCGCTTTATCACCAGGCGACCTGATGTGTGAAGGTTTTCCTCCCTCAGGTGTCTTCCAGGAAATCACTTCCTCTTTGAAGACTCATGACAAACTTCACTTCCCCTCATTCCACAGCAACTTGTCCTATAGTCCAACACAATTTCGCTCCTTACGTGGCTATCTCCGGACTCCCTTTATTCTCTCCGCTTCGTCCATGGTTCCCTATTTACACGTCTCCCCGTGAGCTCTCCCCTATTCGTCGAACTACCCCCGCTTTGAACCCCGCCCTACTCCGCTCTAGTCGTCCACCACTCCCTCCCGTTGCCTATTCAGTCCGCCTTTCACGTGGCGTCGTTTGGGAGCCGGAGAAATAGGAGAATGAGATGAGGAGAGAGAGGGAGAGGAAGCGATGGAGTTGCATGTAACATGTAGCCTTCAGCCGGAGTGAATGGACGACCCCCCCTCCGAAGTGGTCGAGATTGCGGTGATTTCCCATTGCCGAGGTCAAGACGTTGCGACACCGCCACAGTCGACAAGCTTCTTCCTATTTTACTTGAGTCTTTGTAAATTTTCTCTCGACAGTCGCATAAATTTGCAGCCATATGTTATTTTGACATTTTTCGACAGGAATATTCGAGTTAGTGTTTGATGATCTTTGTTTGGCATAAACTTAAATTGTAGTTGTAAGCGTGCTCAATTTCAAATATGACCTATAAAAGACAATTTAAAACTCTGGAAAACCCTCACGCCCAAAGTCTGTGTACTCATTTCTTTCTAAAACTCCTATTTATTTCTATGACTATTATAATATCCCTTTTTTTACGCCCTACAAAACTCATTACGAATAAAGTTGAATAACATATAACTACTTTGGATTAAACATTAAGTGCCAGCATTGCAACACATGGCAACATTTGATAATGTCCCTACGAATGACGAAAGAAAAAATGTAAGCATATAAAAAAAATGTTAAAAATAATCCTAATTAATGGAATATTTAATCTTAAAGTGTTTTACAGCTCTATAACCTAATTAAGATATCCACAGTTGTAATTAAGGTGCAATGGGTAGCGTTCCAAAACACACAATCATGTCTAGACGAATGAGCTACAAAACGTTTTATAGAAATTGTTTACACGTGTATATTTTTGACACTCCGAGAGTAAAAAAGCTGACGATGGTATATAGTAGATTTTTGTTATTATTTAGTCTATTTTCCTGAAATAAATGTTGGTTTTTTCCATTTTATTAGGGTCACAACAGACCACAATTCATAAACTAGGCAGCATCCTACATCGGTGACCTTTACTTGTTTCAAGGTAGCTTTATTTCTTGAGCGGATAGAAATAAAGGCTACTACAATCCAGCTACAAATGCAAGACAGTTCGCTGGTGTTCTTATAAATACTTTGGTAAACTTAACTCACATTTAGTCCAGCAAACTGTCACCGTGCGTTTCTTGCTGGAGGTTTTGCTTATTAATGTTTTTTCTGAGGCCCGTTTCAATGTCTCTCTGTTCTCTCAGCATTCCCCTTTCCTCCCCCTTCCTTCCTTCCTAATTCAAACTTTTCCACCCTTTGCCACCCAAGTTTTTGCCTTCCCTCCCTCTTCTTCTTTCTTCCCTTGGTCAAAAATAAAGTCATTTGTCCGTCCGTCTTCATTCGCGCCATCTCCCCCTCCAGCTTCTCCCCGACCCTTCACAAACTTCCTCCCCCAGTTATTCCTACACCCTTTAACTATCTTACTCCCTCGCCCTCTTCCCATTCGCCATCCCCTCCTTTTGCACCAACTCTGCACTCCTCCAAGCAATCCCCAGCCATTCGAGCTATTCCCCTTCCACGCCCTCCGGACGCAGTCTCCACCCATGTCTGAGTTCTTTCGATTCTCGCAGTTTGGGGGGATAAAATAATAATCAAAGCTCACTCTATTCCTCTCCCTTCCACTTTGCTCTCGCTTTTGAAACGAGAGTCCTGAAGTCAAAAAAGGCAAGGGTGGCAGAAACTTCCCTTTCGCAGACTCCCTCTTCCCTTAGGCACACCACACAAGGAATGTGATTTTTCGTGTACCAGATCTTCCTGGGAAACCATAATAGGCACAGGGAAAGGAACTGGCCTCCCTACCCTGATGTGTAAAATTCACACGCCGTCGCGTCTAGTACTGGGTGAACTCTACCATCCCCTACCAAACCGATTAACCAGTTAAATTACTGTGTTTATGATTATATATTCATGTATATATATGTTCACATACATTTAAATAACACTAAAATGTAGGTGTATATCTATATGTATTTACATACATACATACACACACACACACACACACACACACACACACATATATATATATATATATATATATATATATATATATATATATATATATATATATATATATATATATATATATTCAGCCATGGAATTTGTGCATTTAAAGCTGAACTGAAATCTATAATGGGCAGTGATATTGTATACAAACCCCGAATAGTCTTTGAGTCGACGACTAGTCGAGCAGTCACCTATTTGGAGGATTTGCGATATATTTATCAAAATAAGTCGTTTTCATTGAGCACAGCTGTTAAATGTGTGGAATCTTGGTCGGTGTCTTACTTAATCTGGCCAACGTTCCATGAGTTTACTTTACCAATTATATAGTTTAGGCAAAGAGTAAAGTGTTAAAATTATTCTTAAAAACCTCATGAAAAAGCTTGTTCAGTGTTAATTCGTTAATGATGGACCACGTTTCACCTTTTTTGATGACTTTCGTTGCGGAAATTGCGAAAATATGTTAAATAAGGTTTCCATTATTCCCAAGGTGAAACCTTCTGAGCTTTTGGATTCTATATGCTCATCCAGAATACATGCTTAATGGGAAGGTTTTGAGTTGAAATTGCACCATATTTAAGATATGAAATGGCTCTTAGAGGATCACCCCTGAAGTCTCAAGAAATTCAAATTACCGGTCATGGTCGCATTCATGCAATTCCTGATATTATACCTGTAGGTAAAGAGACGTGGTATATTACTAAAAATTCAATTTTTTTTATAAACGATATTTGTTATTCTCAAGTATTTCAACCTTATAGGGGTGTAATTGTATTAAAGCCACTCGTCCCACCTACAAAATGTTTTTCCCAAATTAGATCTTTTATCTTATGTGTTATTTAATATCTTAGTTATTTCTTTGCCGAATTCTAGAAGGCCTTTACTTGCTACCTCTTGCTAAAATCTTAAATTTTTCGGCTGAAAATTGGTAATCTTCTAAAAAAATCAGTCGGTGGGCTATTTAGCCTTGGAAATTGATGAGGGAAATACCCTCGTGTCACTCTAAAGCTCAGTTTGCAACTTCTGAGAACCTTATATTTGATTTCCATCTCATTTTGTATCGTACTGCAGAGTACGGTTACATGGCTTTCTCTCTGATGCAGAGTTTCAACATATAAACTCATTTATTCACTGAATTCACACATCTGTAACTTCATATTTACAATGCAGCTCTTCAATTTCTTCATTATACTTACGAGAATTTACAAACTGTGAGAATACAAGCTCTCCCTCTCATAATTTTCTCCCTCAATTTTTTTCAAAAAGTAATTTATTCAAATTTCAATTTTTAAAGGTACTCTTGGGATTCCTACAGTGGACTCTTTGACTAGTTAGCTACTGCTCTGCCACTGTTGTCTACTTCGTGATTTAATGTGGAGAAAGACCTTTAATGAATCACCAATGGACAATTAATTTTGCGGTTTAAGGAAAATGTTAAAAAACAAAGTATCTGACACTTCAAACTAGTTACATACATCTCCACTTGAATTCTCATTATCCAAAATTAATATTTTATGTTAGACATGTAGCCGCTTTTGAAAATGTTTAAAATCACTAAATAAATAAAATATTTTTCCCCTAATGTTTATTTCACATCTATTAAAAAATTATGCCAGATTTAGAAAATGCCAGATTTGAGAAAATTGATATTCAATCTCAATACGTACTATTGCAAAGTCACCAAATATTTTACAGCGGGAACTAAATACTTCAAATACAAAAAATTTATAGATATAAGTCGATGTTTTATTGACGCAGAATTGCTACGGCTAAAACTGCACAAACCTTTATTTTCAATGTTAGGAATAATTATAAAATATATTTAAGAGCAAGGACTAGGAAGTTAAGCGTTCTCAGTAGTAACTTATGCATATAACACCATATACGGTTATGTGTAGCGATAAAATGCAATAGCAGATGTGCCTTGCCTAATCACTAGTTTGGTTTTTATATTTATGATTGAAATTAAGCTGGAAACACTTGTAATAATAGGTAAATAACAAATAGCAGCCAAAACATTTTTAACTCTTCCTAAATCTTTAAAACTATTTCATGCGTCTTAAATTTCCATTAAAAATGTGTAAATGTTTTTATTTTTCAAAGTACGCTTGAAATTCTATTCCGTGTCTGGTTTACTTACTCCAATATATATTTATTAATTTCACGCCAGCACATTTCACTAAGGATTATAATTTTGTCTTATTTCTTCTAAAGGTCCCTGTAATGCTCTAGCTTAATTTTTTTATTAATCCTTGTATTTTGTTGTGAAATATTAATTTAGGTTATTATTTCCACTTATAAAACGCTTTTAGGTAAACTAAATGCAAATTTTGAATTGAAACTTCATATGTGGGTATAATATTAAAAAAGAATCATCAGTAATTTGAAATAAGGATTATAAAAAATGAGCTGAAAGTTTTTTTCATGCCATGACCTATTCCAAATAAAACGGGATGGATAGGCCACATGGATTTTAGATCCAGCTTAGGCGTAAGTGATTAAAATCATTATTTGGCAGAAGAAAGATAGGTCTGAGTGCTAGGATGAAACTAAGTGTTTGATTTATAGGAAAGACTCGTCCATTGTATTTCCAGTTAATGCTGAAAATGTGGGTCATGGTCTCGTCTATTTTGAGGAAAAATGCTAAAATTTTCACAGCTTGGGAAATTTTATTCCTAAGCTCGGACGGCTTTATTTTCATTTCCTTTTCAAACCATAATTTATCCATTCAGAGTTTCAAAGGGTATATCATCATTTATCCATGATCCTGGATTTTCGCTGCCATTTTTTTTAATCCCTTGGCTTTTCGTTAATTAATTTGGGAACGTTTCGAGATTGGTCCTTTGAGATGATATATATTTCAATATAGTTTTTGGACCATGCCTCACAAATTTTCATATCATCTTTAGCATTTCATAGGAACTTTGGCGATAAATACAATGTCATATATTTTAGGAGTTTATTTTTTTTCCACTTTGTCTCCGATTGAACTAGAAGAATAGAACAAGAAGAGGGCGTCATTTTTTTATGTGATCTAAGATGACTTTTAAACTCCTAACTTAGAGATCCACAGTTATTCCTCGGCTAGATGTGTCGGTGTGGGCTTTTCTCCGGAATACCGCGTACATTTACCCCCAAAGGTAAAAGTTCCCGTCAACCTAAACACCTCATAATTCTCCCTCGTCGATTAGGGCGATCTTGGGGGTCGATTCTAGATGATGGGCGCAGCACTATTTCATGGACACGTCCCTTTTGATACGAAGCTTTGTCCCGTGCCAACCACCTTCCTCTAACCCGCCCCAATCTCCCTCACCTTCCCTCGAAACGTCCCTTTTCTCGCCTCCTATCGCTACATGACCACGGACCATCAACGGGGTCCCCACGCTGCTACGCCATATTCATTTTGTGGGGGTCGCAGTTTCATATTGCGGGCGTCATTCCACGGATTCTCCCTAAGATCGTTATACAGCACCCTAGAGGTCTCCTCATCCCACCCTTCGTCCTGACCGCGTACATTTCCCTCCCCCTATCCCCCTTCTACGTCATGATCCTCGACCGACCCCCCTTTTCCGACTCCTTCTATTCCCACCACCCCCTCCTCCCCTGTCCCTCGCAGCCACATCCTCTTTTCGGCGCTTGCCGCATTCACTCCTTTATTCCTCCCTCCACAGAGGGAGTCGGCGCACCGTGGTGGTTTCCTAGGGGTAAGGACCGCGGCTTTCATTAAAGGCACGAGCTAAATTTTTGCCAGTTCCACGATAGCATTTCTCCCTACTAATATTTCAGCCGGGTACACTGAAGGACATAATTTTCATGAAACTATTCATCACGTCATGTCTTTTTCAGTGGTCGTAGTTGAAGGCGGCTTTTGGGCGTTTTAAATACCTCGTGCAAGCTACATCTGCTCTCACAAGTTATCCACATTTCCTAAGTTTATGAAATCGTCTGCAGTTTACTGTTATTTTTTTAGCTTCATGATGTCTATGACTGATACTACTGGAGAATTTTAACTATTATAATATATTTATTTATGTTAGTGTAATGCAAATGCAGTTTTTAATTATTCAATTTCCAATAACTGCTTAGGATCTCAAATGCTTATCTTTTGAACGAGATAAGATCAATAAAGAACAATGAATCAACAAGACAGAATAATTTCCGAAGGAGATACCAACATGAAATTGTTTTGTCCTTATTTCATGGCGGGGTGACATTTTGCCGTGATATCAAGATAGAGTTCTTTGATCTGTGCAAAATATTTACTCGTATAATGAGACATCATATTGCAAATTACTTAAAATTATTCCATCTCACCAGACATTGATTTTGGAGATGACTGTGACAATTTTTATCGATTATTTCAACCATGACATTGATGATAACTTTTTACTGATGACTTTAAATGTCGTTTATTCTTGAGAGTAAAGCATCCTACTCGGTTGGTATACAACACCAAACCGAGAAAATTTATGCCTACAAAGGTGGTAATTTAATTTTTCATCTTTTAACATTCCCTCACACTTTTTTCCTCCTATTCTCAGAATTCTACGATTTAAAGTTTCGTACCCTCAACATAGGCGGTGAAAGGCTATGTACTATTTTTATAAAAGAAACTATTTCAGGATTTACACGGAAATATTTTGAAGTCCTATGTGTTGCTCATATTAGTGCCTGCGTGTGCATGCGTGTGAATAAGCGTGAGATGTGAATTTTTAAGGGAAATGTTAATTTTAAAATGTCAAACGGAATTTCGAAATTTTAATACATTATAATTTGATTTGTCAGCAACTAATTTTCAACTTACACGAAAATTTAACCACAAAAAAGGACCTCATGTTAGCATTATTTATTTAAATATTATTTCACAATTTTTCAAAATTTCTGGAGAATTTATTTTTTAGTGTTGGAATGAAATGATCCCATTCCTTTTTTCTACAGACTTCTCACTTGGGTTAAAATTTTTAAGAAGTATTTTTTATGCAAAATCTCCACTTATCAAAGTATCATAGAGCCTAAACTATGATGATGATAAGGTCATATAAAATAAAACTTCCTTTGTCTTGTTTCTGGACACATCTTTCTTTAATCGGTAGCTAAAAATATTTTTGTCCTAAATTTGTATACTGCTTCGCTTATCACTAATATTTACATTAAACATTAGATGGTTCAATATTTTGCGTGAAAGGAAGAAAAGTATAGTTTAAGGGGAACTAGTGTCTATTTACCTAGAAAACTATATTAAACGAAAAAACTGTACTGAGAGATTGGACATTCCAATGTGTCAGATGGAAAATATTAGTTTTTGTTTGATAAATTATAAGAGGAAGAATGTAAACCAAAATCAAGTGATTTATTAACTCTTGTCTAAGTAAAAGTAATATATGTTTGTGTCCGTTTAGAAATTTCGATTTATTGTTAATCAACGCTATATTTTATGAAATAATACCTCAGTTGCAGAGGACTAATACCTCTGCCAGTACTTGAGTACGTCAAAATAGTATTTTTTTATAGATGAAATTACCAAGTTTCTTCTCATTTATGTCTCATATATTCAAAATGAAAATTATAGTACTAAATTTAAGCTTATGACACGATACATATGTGTTTATTGAATCACTTTGCATATTTATTTTATTTTAGCCTAGCAAACAATCTAGAATATTGCTTAATTAAAATGCTTACGTAATATTTACTAGCACAAAGTAATATTTTTTATTCCACGGCGAAACGTAAGTAGTTGTCTGTCCAGCAAGTAACAAGATTCTCCCCCGAGTGATTTAGTTACATTGGTTTTTCATGAAATGACGTGGGATAAAAATTAGCACAATGCATGGTTGAGCCGTTTTGTGGCGTAATAAGCATTTCATTTACCACGCCCTGAGGCAGTTCATATTACTTAAGGAGCAAAAATATTCAAAAAATTACACAAATTTTCATATTCATTTAACAGAAGCCCAATTTTGACTTCAGCATACCACCTCGTAAATGGAGCGCCCAGCTATTTAAACTATAGAATTTAAGATACATGGCAGATAAACTTGGATGTAAGGTTTCACTACGACTACTTTCTGCAGTAATTATAATTTAAATTTCATGCAGTCTACTTGTATGGCACCTAAATTTAACTTAGAGATTGAGCCCAACTGAAATAATTTCTAAATTGTCGCCAATTAAGTTCCCTGTGAATGAATAAGTTCATAGTATTTTCAAGTAGATTTAAATGCATATATTTATGGACTCTAAACATGGCTTTACTTCATGCATATTGAATGCTATTGGAGAAATTCATTGACAAAAATGTCTCAATTTCCATACAATAGTTTGAAAGTGGACACTATTCAAGACTGGAAAAAGCATAGATAAATTAATTTTATTCTCACTTGTGTGAATATCGAAGATCATTCGATTTTGGAGTTATTTACATAACTTAAATACAATTTTTATGGAGCAGACATAACCCTATTGGAATAATTCAAAACTGAATAACGTATTTGTAACGTAATTTTTTAATATGATCTTCTAAATCATTGTAACATTAGTTCGTTGTTTCATTAATATTTCTATTTTTTTTAAGTTTGCCATGGCCTTTCCGAATTTCTCCTAGATATTTTAACGTTTGGCCTAACAAATGTATCCATTTGTGGGGTAAAAAAATGAACCCTAAGTCCTTTCTCTTTTATTTAATATCTCAGATAATTTTGTTATTCATGACCCTTCCAATGGAGTGTGTCTCATCTCTCAAAGTTATATAATTTCTTGTTGCAATCTCTCAACTTTTAATTCCATAACTTTCCCTTTTTCTTGTTTTCTATCAGGTTTTTGTTCGACTGCTAAAATCCCTGAACCAAAACTTAAATTACTGCTACAATTACATGATATATATGAGTTTTGGTCCTTTAACTCAATTTTTTCGATTTTTCAAACGAGTAAGCAATTTTACGGCAATGTAATAACATTTAATTGATTGCAGACCATAGTAATATTTTTCAAAGGACGCTTCACAATAATTTTTTATTATTTCTGGAAAAATTCTGATTATGTTGATTCTGCTAAGTTATAATTGTTTGTCAATTTTCCAACCTTAATCATTTGTGAGACACGCGTATTTGAGTGGCTGACGATAGTGTGGCTTCTAGTGACATCCATAGTGGATATGGAAAATTTATTTTGCTGCAGAGATTAAATCAATAACTATCTCGATATAATTCTCTTAACTCATCACTAGAGTCGTTATTTCTAAGGAAAAAATAAAAAAATCTAGAGAGCCGCTTTCAATAAAATGACGCAGTAATGACGTTAAAACTATTGGCGTTTATAAATTGTATGAAACTGCACAAACATTTCACTTACGCTATTGAAAACCCATAATCACTTTAAATTTCTCAGAAGAGTCGCTTGAACTGATAAAGAATCTTAATTCTTTTCTCGTGTCACATCGTTTTCTTTCTTCGACGTATTTCCAGTGTAACCATGTTTGTTTGTGTACTTGTTTCTTTGTCATCTCTAAAAACAGTTTTCTACCCTAATCTCCACACCTCTGTCACATCGATGTATTATTTCAAAGTTGACATGGAGAGCGTCTTCATTCCAATTCCTTTCGGTACCCCGTCCACCCACACACAAGCTTACACAATCCGCATCACAATGCATGTATACGCTCAAACAACACACACACACGAGTACAATCGTGCGTTCGACCGAGCAGCTCTCTCTCTCTCTCACTCTCCGGCGAATACTTTGATCTCTCGCTCCCCGCATCGGTAAGGAGGCGAGACCCCAGAGGCCAAGCCGATGGCTGAACCCACCAAGTACAGCCAGAGGAAGGGAGAGAGAGACAGGGAGAGTTTCCGGGGGTAAGGTTTTCAGAACAAAGGAATAAGTAAAAACGACTTGCCAGTGTCCTCCTCCTCCACCACAACCTCTCTCTCAGCCCCGTTCCCAGCGCCCTCTTCTGACACTGTCGTCCCTATGCAACCCCCTTCTCTCTCTCTATCTCCATGCCATAACGGTCCCACCCCGTTTCCTGACCCCGTTCTTCCTCGCCCCTCCACCTCCGTGCCCTTTCCCGAAGGCGAGTGGGGCACGCCTATGTCCCCTACCCCTCAGCCCCTCTCACTGCGTCACGCTCCAACTACATACCCCGAACGGTTGTCGTCCATTTTTTAGCCCACCGGCACCAAAGTCCCACTCCCCCCACCTTCTCTTTCCTCTCTCCGTCCTCATATCTCCCTCCCCTCGGTACCTTCCCGTTCCTAACGGCACCCGTCCCCCGTTTATTTCGCATTCCTTCCCTCTTTACCTGACCCTCGATTCGTCTCCCGGCGCCTTGACTTCCATCCGCGATCATTCCTATAGGATTTCATTAATTTTAAGCGTATGACTTTATCACTGTCATATTTCCGTTTTCCATCTCTCCTCTCTTGGCTTTTTTGCTCGCTATTATTTGTTCGTGTTTATTGATTCTCGGATGGGGGACTCCAAAAGATGTCCGTATATCGCAACCAGAAAATCGATAGTGGATGTTTCGACACATGAGACATTCATTCCTTCCTCCAGAAATAGGTTCGTCTGTAAAACATTTAAGATCATGCGTAAGAAGTGTTTGAATGATCTAAAAAGACTTCCCTTAATTTGCTGAGTATGCAATATCTCCGGCATTGCTATGATTAAGATGAAGACAATTACGATGTGTTGAAAGTGGTAGATGGCGATGGGCTGAAAGCTGATAAAAGATGTTTCAGTCCTCAGCAATTGTTAAGGTATACTTAAGAATTATCGTGCGTAAAAGTCAAAAGTTGGTCATATAAGTAAGTAGCTGAAGAAATATGGTAAAGCGTAGGAGTAAGATTTTACGTAGACATATATTCATTCATGTATTTTTTTCTACCTCAGAAATAAAAATTGTTAATCTTTTAAAATAATGTCATCAATAATTATCCCTGCATACGTATTTTAACAAATAATTTTATTTTAAAACCGGCATAAAATACTGAAATTTAGTCCGTATGTCGTAACACTTGAATGGAAATTATCTTTAGATCCCAATATAATTTTACACTTAAAATGGAACATTAGCCAATACAACTTACTATATTCCTTTTATATAGCACATTACTTGTGTTGATGTTTGCATAAGGCCTAGTCAACTGAAACTTTATCCCAAATATTTTGCAAACAACATGTTCACTTACGTTATGGGATTTTCGTAGACTCATATTCGTAAGGTCCATAAGAATTTTTCTATTTTTGACGTTGTCCAATTGAATATACAAAACATTCTTAACGATTTCATAAGTGTTTGTACTTCAATTTCCTTGCGTATTGCATCCGAGTCCATAAAATCAATGCTACATATTTTCATCAATAAGAGTGCCAATAATTTCTCAATTTTCACTGTATTAAATTCTCATAGTCATATCTTAATGCATTCTTCCATTCTGACAAAAAATAAGATTTCCATTGGTTTATGGCCCATTATCTTTAAGCCTTGCGCATTTATTTTGCTTTTTCCAAAATTTTCTTTCTTAGCCATCATCTTATGCGTTACGCTATTACGTTTTGATCCATTTTATATTCAAGAAATATTATTAAGTAAAAGTTAAATGAACCTCCACCACCATTCTTTCTATTAGTTAATGAATACCTTCAGGCTCTTATACCATTCTTCTGAAATCAAATATATACCTTATATATTTAAACATCGAAGTTGATCTATCTCCTCCAGTAAATTTTCATATGAAAATTAACTTATAAAAATGTATTTAATTGATTCTTCACCATTAAAAAAAGTTAATACGCGTATATTTCTCCTACAGAAATCCGGGATGACCAAGTCAATGCTTGCATCTTACAACATAATATACACCGAATAAATCAAACGTCAGCTTGTCATTTGATTCAGGGAATATTTACATCTTTTCAGATAAAAAAGACCGTTTGAATATAGTTCCGACCAAATCTAAATGATACTAACCAGTCCATATACCTTGTGAACCTTTCAAAGAGACCTTTTGGCCGCCACCTCCATATATCCACCAATCTCTTGAATATATCGATAATTGATTGGCGTTGATAACACTCAAAATTTATCTTATCCCCTTTGATCATACGTTAGTTACATTCGAGGTCCTGCTTGGAGGTACATATCCAGTCAAAAATATTTCATTGACATAAATAATTTACATTATTTCATACAGAAATCATATTTTCCTTCCCCTACTCTATGTTTATTTTAGGCAGTTCGAGAGAGAGTAATTTCTTCTCATACCTGTAACTACCCTTGCCAAAAAAATTTCACCACGGTAAACAGCATTGAAAATTCTAGTCTAATTCACGTGCGGCGTGTGAACATAAATAGGTTAAGCATAATTAATCGAATAACTGATATTTTATATATATGACTGATAAAAGAAATTATTACTTTTAATACACTTTTGTACAAATTTGTATTTTTATGTTCATTATGAACGTATTTGTTCATATCGACCATTTTTTGGATTGTGGATAATAGTTCACTATGTTTGATTGTTTAAAAGTCATCGTATTTTGATGGAGCTCCGATTGTATTCTGTCGGCATTGAAATGATTCTCAGAATTTGTTTTTGCAGCTTCGATTGCTATTACGTGTTCTTGTCACGTTAGTTATGTTATCTCTTAGCTAATTTGAATCTTGGAACTTTCCTTGTAAAGTTTTACGTGCCAAAAAGGAGCGCGCTGAATTCATCTGTTTATCAACCTGCGACTAATTTTGAAAAGCTAAATATATGCTGCAAAGAAACGAATCACAATGAAGTAAAGTTTCCCTGTATAATATCGAAACCTCTTTCCCATTCCATTTTTTCCATTTGGTTTTCCTGAAAGCATTTAATTTCGAAGACTTGGAAATTCTCAAAAAATGTTTTCACTACAATCCCGAAACAGGTTTTTAAATTACGTATTATTCACTGTAAAAATGCTTAAGACAGATTTTTTCGTAAAAATTAAGGGTTAAAAGTAACTTTCCTGAAGATTCACTTTGCATGTTTCCCTTTCTTGTTATGAATTATTTTTGGTAACTAGTTATTATCACTAAATTCTAAGGAAAAGAATCCGATTCTTGAAGGTTATTAGTTATTTTAGTTCGGCAGTTACTTTTAATGTAATTAATATTCGGGGAATTGAAGAATGAAACGTTTGAAGTACAGGTTTGTTTGTTTGAAGTACAGGTTTGTTTGTTTGAATTTTAAAATGGTACTATTCGACGCGAGTATTAAGTAACAGAAAATATTGCTGAAAACTATGTTCTCGTTCTTACACCATCAATGTGTAGTCATTTATTGCTTAATTGACTTTCTCCATTTTTTTAAGCCACCTGAATAGGGAATCGATTGGTGATACGATTGCAATATTTGAAAATACATCTCAGATGGGGGATTAAGTTCTTTAAAATGATAAAATTTTAAAAAAATATCATGCGAATTATTGAGCCGAACATTTCACAGGTGTCCAGATAACTAACTGTAAGCTTCTAAATTTCTTAAATATTTGTCTTCAGCATTTTTTGTTTTACATAGCATTTATATGGTTACGTAAAGGTTTCGTGGTCTAAAAATATTCATATAGTATGTTGCTCCTTACGCGAATTTCTGTCTGCATCATTTTTACAATTCCAACTTACTGAAAGGTGATCTTAAATAGTTTACAAAAAATAAATGCCTCGAATATCCACCACCATTTACATTTCGCGGATTATACACGCGAATATTTATCTGCCAAAAAATCAATACAAATATTCTCTCTTGGTATGTTTTGTTAAATTCATTTAATTGAAGCAATTATCGATACCGTAATCTCCTGGTCAGTTATGAAATGTTTGAAAAGTTTATTCGGAGAATAGCTTTCATCTATTAATGAAGACATAATTACTAGTCCGAGGAAACAAATGTACACAAATTTTCAAAGCCTTTTACTTTGTGGAAGTACTACTCCGTTCTGAATGACAACCGGAATTCCTGCCCAGATCCGTAAAGGTCTCCCTCTGTGATGTTCCCCTATCCGTCCTTTATTGTATTCGAATCACCATTAGACCTCTCTTTCTCTCTCTCTCTCTCTCTCTCTCTCTCTCTCTCTCTCTCTCTCTCTCTCTCTCTCTCTCTGTCTCTCCTCAATTTCCCAATATTCTTCTCCTTTCTTCGAAACACGCCCTTTCTATGAATTGCGAACCACGTCACCACCTCCTCTCCCAACCTTCCCGCCCCACATTTCCTTTGCATTAGCTTCCCCTGGCAATTGGACACTGCCAGCTCTGTTGATTCGTATGTTCTCCCGTTGTGTTATCGCCGGCCTAAACTTCATCGTCACCCCTTCCCCCTTCTCTCCCTCACTCTAACTCCTCGCTTGCTCTATCCCTCCCACAGGGCCGTCAATCCTTCATCTAATCTCGAGGGCCTAGCCGCACGCCACTCTTACACTCACCTCGCTCATACACACCTCGATACAATGGTTTACTGCTAGCCGCTTGGCAACCTCATCCCACAACATTGTTGCCGAAATCCCTCTACGCGCACCAATCTCTCTTCCTTTCCCTTTCGTTCGCCGAATCCCTCCTCGAATCCCACCTTTGTCCCAACCTTCTTTCACTAACTACTCCTTCTCTCCCTATTCGTTAAAATTTACTGCTCTAATGTTCATTTTTAATATACCTCGACGCTTTTTGCTATCATGTTCGTTCTTTTATTCTAAATACATCTTAACATTTATTTTGCGCATTTGAATTTCGAATTAGTCAATTTTGGAAAAATTACTCTTGTAATTCTGTGTTACTGGAAGTCGTCAAATCCTACGGTCAATATTACCAAATGAAACTATTATCATTCACTGCCAGGGTATGGGCACGGACATGTTATGACTAAGTTTTGCCAGCATTTACCGCATTCATCCCAATGGGGTTTATTACATTATTCCATACGAGCAGCACATATAAGAGGGACATCAACTCAGTAGACATCTGAGGCGAATAATATGAAGAGGAAAACATTCCTTGTCATGCTCGGGGTTCATCCGACCGTGAAGAAAAAAGTTCTTTCTCGGCTGAAGCAAGCCAATTTCTCTGGACAACATTCGTGTATGGTAAATGTAAGCGATATTCACTGTGTACCAGTTTCCTCCTATCAGATTTGTTATTAAAGTCATTATTTCAAAAGGTAAACAAATGACCATCATCACTCTGTTTACACAGTCGAGTTCTTGGTAGTGGTTGTTATTTTTTTCCGGAGGATGAGACTTCCTAATCTCATTCTGCATGCTCACTCACAATTCCAAATTCGACTCCAACCTTCATCCGTTCTACTGAGCCCGCGTCTCCTTCTCTGAGCCACATCGTCATCCCATCCTTCTACGCACGCACACACGAGCGGAAAACCCCTATTTATCCTGGGAGCCGAGTCGTCTGCGTCTGACAAGCAATCATTGTTGCCTTGGCTACCGTTTTGGAGAAATCTCGCGTGGAGAATAGTGGGTGGAGGAAGATGCCATGCTGTGGTGGGGATCTCTTATTCGAATTGGGAATGCGTCAACTGTGTCTACCTTTCCCTCCGCCTTCCACTCCCTTCCTCCCTCGGCCCACCTTTCGTGGTTCCCTGAGCTCTCTCCTGTTCACTGCCTCATTCTCTGTTTCCACTCTCTCTCTCTCTTCTTTCCCCCTCTCTTCATTTCATCGACCTCTGCTTTAATGTCGCTCTTCTGTCGTTCTTGACCGAGCGGAAGTTGATTTGATGTCGTATTAGGGAAAAATTTGATTACTTTGTATCATCGAGGGGAGTCTAGGGGTAATCGGAAAGAGTCGGTCGTCCGACATAAATTCCAATCGTGGCTGCTGTTATTTACGGAGAATCGGATTATCATTAGATAAATCCTGTCTTTAGGATATTTAAGTTGAAGTTTACGCGGTCCGCCTTACCAGAAACAGATGTAACGATGACTAAAATTGCAGGGAACATACATTTTTATGCTATTGATAAAACGTTTTCACAAGTGCGTGATCGTTTATATTGTGTGTAGCGTTCGACTTGCTAGATTGCTTGTTTTTTCACTATTATTATTAATCATGTGCCTTAATTTTGGTAAAAATTTCATTATTTTTTAATAATCGGTAATTGATATCTACCACAATAATGTGAATCCATTTTTTAAAATTTAGAGTCACGTATGAGTATCAATTGTTTTTAGAGGAATTGTGTTAATTCTTCGGTATAATTGCATCCATTGAAGCGCTTGTACCCTTGAAGTGAGTCAGAAATTTTTGTGGCCCTAAACGGTTTTTTTGTTTCCTAAAAATTCTGCCATGGAAATGAAGGTTATGAGTTATTAAGAATATTCTGATTTGCATTGCTGCTCATCTCGATAAATGTGTTTTACTAATAATTAACACTTACTCTACGTTTTTGCAGCTTACTACACTGAGCCGCAAAACTTCAATTTACAGCTTATCATTACCTAAGTAGATTGAGAACAGAAATATGTAAGAAAATCACGTGATTTTGATATCCAAAATAGGATATTAAATTTTTCTGATTTCCCGGCCAGATGGAAAACGAAAGGCGACAGGGTACGCCGTGAATGTAGGCAACATGTTATACACACCTATTTTTCTAATGCATATGCTTCAGGCGCTAAGAATGCCTTTAATTTTCACTTGGGCATTTTTATCATGGTTGGAACTATGAATTATATGACATTGACCGGCAAAATTTAGCAATGAATAAAGATAAATAATAAAACTTCTTGATAGATTATAAGACGGTTTGATAGATTATAAGCGATTTGGAATGAGAAAGAAGAAGAGTAATATAGAAATAGAAATATAATTAAAGGAAATAGGGGTAACAGTTATTTTGTTGCCAAGAGCATATGCTTCAAGGGAAGCATAATTCGCAAGTTGCATTCACAATTGAAATCTAGTGAATTTTTTTGTAACCGTAAATATCGATTCATTACAAACAGCTGTTACTATTTCTATTGAATATTTTTTTGTTGCAACTGCGGATAGTCTTTCAATTTTTTATCCTAAACTATTGGTTTTTCCCTCCAGTACTTGCTTCTTGATCCTAAGAGGTGACGCGTGTATACTATTGAATGAAAAATTAAAATAAAATTTTAAGGACTAGTAAGTATTTCAAAAACTCAAGAGAGAGTGATGCTTTCGGGTCAGCATTTGTTGAAAGGAAGCCGGATAGATGTCGTTATTAAAGAGATGTATGAAAGTGTGTGAACTATAAAAGAAGTTGGTTTAGAAATACACTCCAGTCCTAGTTAGGACGAATGTCTTCTCAATTATTTCTGAATATCAGTAAACAATAAAACGTCGTAATCCCGCAGGTTGGATTCGCATTTATCATCCTTGAAGCTTTTTTTTTTATTTTTCCCTCTGTGCGCCGTTTTTATGTCACTCTGGCAGAAGGATAAAATGATTAGATTAAACCCTTTACATTTTTTTGCTCTGCACAAAGTCCTCATATATGACTCTTTCCTCATATAATTCTCTCGGATGCTGTAAGAATGTTGTATCGGGGGAAAGATATATTTAAATGGCTGAGCCGGGTCTTTGGAACAATTTTTGGAATAACAGTGTGTAGGCATGACAAAGATGTAAAAACTGAAGCGCGAGTATGCTTCTTATGGTACACTTGCTGAAGATCAGACCAAAACGAAGATAATTAGCATTGGGTTTCATTTTCATTAGTTATTATAAGCTCAACACATTTTTTGGATAAATTCAAAAATTACCCACACATCCATAATGGCAAAAATGATCTCATCTATCGGTTGCCTTCTCCAAAAGCTACTAGAAGATATATAAGTTGTGCAAAATTTCGTGGTGTGGTATCCGTGAGGGTAAATCGTTCAAATATTCATCGGGTATCCTATGTCCTAATCCTGATGACGCGTCTGGCTACCCTTAGCTTCACGCAAGCTGTGTGATTTTTTGAGTACTACATATCCTTGGGCAACCGCAGACTGCGCACACTGACCTGACTTGTGATTTTCACTCACCGAGTTAAGTTCTACACTCACCTCTCAAAGTGGCATTTTAATTGATTATTGTGGTGACTGTTTACTTCAGTTACCTGAGATTCAATACAATGAATCGTTTTGACCCAATTTTTCTTAAATGTACTTTTTTTATTCATTGGCATAATTATAGTCCGAGTGCCCCTCGGATCTACCATAGGCTATTTTATCCTGTTATCGTATATCATAGGGTAAAATAACGAGATTTATCATACACTTGTTACCGAATGTGGAACTCTACATAAGCTAGCTGCTCTAATAGCTGTACTAGAGTATATCTGTATATTTATGATTAACAAATATCATTGGCATATACGTTCTTAGGAAAGAAAGGAGATTTAAGAAGTGTTTCCAAAGGAGCGTAAAGAACTAAACAGTTTACTGGTTGTGGTGGCATGCAGAGTTCAAAAAAACATTTTAGGACATTTTTAAACAATTTGTTTATTCGTTAGAGAAAACTCACTTTTTTCCACATAATGATGGATGTGTGAAAGATATTTTAGATCACGTAAGGTATTCCGCATCAGTCAAAAAGAAAGAATTGTTAACTAAAAAAAGCACTGCTTCTTCGACAAACCTATAAGGATACGATGCTATAGGGTCACAACTTCGAATTTCGATGAACATAATTCATACCTTACGTCTACTGATATTACGCATTTGGCACGATCAAACAAATATTAAATCTTTGGGTTGAACTCCTGTTTATTCGTGTGAAACGAAAGTGATTTTATAATCAATAACTGATCATTATGATGGAGTGTGGAATTTACGATAATTTAATTTTGTTATTTTCTGGCTCTTAAATTTGATCGTTTTAAAATCATGGATGACATCAAAGGAAACTATTATGCTCATGCACTGTACGTTTGGATTATCTGTTGAATATTTCCTTCATCAAGGAATCCAACTGGGACAAATATAATTCTACCAAAACATTTGCGTATCAATATCGGTATTCATGACAATTTTTCATTTTCCTTCCAATTGTTGCCTCAAAATGAAGCGTTCAAATGCTTACTTTACTCTTGCGTACATTTCTAATGAATTTAATCTTTTGCTTAATGTGTCAGCGAAATGGTCTTCAGGGACATACCTTTTTACTCATTGCGCTTTGCATTTGAGTATCGCACTGAAGGTACGAATTGCAACCTGAATTAAATGTTTCCATCGTTGCCATTTACCATATCTGTCTATGTTAAAAAAATCTTTACATAAAATTCATATGTATATGTATGTGTGTGTACGTCTATATATATATATATATATATATATATATATATATATATATATATATATATATATATATATATATATATATATATAGACGGCACAATAGAACACCAATAATATAGATAATATAGATATCACTTATAAGGACACTCACATTGTAGATTGTTTGAGATTTCGGCCTTTTCCGAGGCCTTCTTCAATTAAGTCCTTACTTAAAGTCATACTTGAAGAAGGCCTCGGAAAAGGCCGAAAGCTCAAACAATCTACAATATGAGTGTTCTTTTAAGTGTTATTTGTGTTCTTTTGTGCCGTCCAAATATTGTACTGCTCATGGGGAGTTTTTCTATCATCGATTTATATATATATATATATATATATATATATATATATATATATATATACATGGGAAAATATTCTACTGCTTTAAGTTAGAAATATTCATTTTTCTCAAAACAATACATCAATATATATGTATACATGTGTGTGCATATATATACATATATAATTAAAAAACATGTTCATTCACATGGATATAGATAGAAGGAAAAAGAACAAAAATAGAAGAGAAACACGGGAGAGGTGGTGAAGGCGAAAACCAGTAGATCAAAAGCGCAAAAAATTTCCTTGTCCATGACTTCAACGGCGGGTCTTTTGAATAGCCAGGTTGATACTCTAATGACGTCAGCTATCGAGGAAACGTGAATCACACTAAATTTCGCGGAGGGTTTTTTTCAACTAAATATCATTATTCTTTAGGTAGATGATGGTGCTCGGAAGCTGTTTACACGCCAAAGGAGAATTGGACGAAGGCTTAAGAGGAAAGATTGAAAGATAGATAGAGGTTTTTATTTGGGCAAAATTGAGACCAAATTGCCCCTTCTTCCATTAGTAGGGAAAAGTAGGAAAAGCATCACCATAAATTATAAAGCATAGGAACAAAGCGTTCCCTGGCACGCATAGTCAGAAGAAAGAAAAGAACTAAATTTGCCAAATGCCCATTCAAATACGAAGAACAGCGGAATGTTGAACAAATAATCATTTGCATGGAAATAGATAAAAGGAAAAGGGATACGAAACCTCATATAAGACAAACACAGGAGGGGTGGGGAGGGAGGAATCGAGCATATCACACGCAAAAATACTACCTTAGTCGGGACTTGAAACACAGGTTTTACGATCTCCTCTGCCAACTGTCTAATGACTTGAATCGGTGCACTTGGTTGCAAAAACCCCTTGCAGACTTTAGTGAAATTTACGTTTTCTCGATAGCTCAAGTGGTTAGTGCATCGGCCTGGGAAATTGAAAGATCCTATTTGAATTAAATTTTTAGGTGGTAATAAATAGTAGTTTTTTATAGAAATACCATTCAATATGAGATGCCTTGTGAAGGATGTACTGCTGTTAAAAAAAGGGTCAATAAATCTTCACAAATCATCCCAGTAGCAGCAAAACAGTTCCACTTTATGTCCATTTGCATTAAAAAAATCTGAGCTTTTCAGGGAAGCTATTACTCCCTCCGTAATAATCCCACAAGGAATCAATTGATTCCAAGGATGCTGTTCTAAATTAATTTTCTATTTTCACATAACTGCACAACATACCTTTACCAAAACATATATTAAATAATGTGACTGTTACGGTCCTGGTTCTTTCTGATTGGCTAAAACCATAAGAGTTGAAACAACTTGTGCTTCCTGATTACCCTTAAAGCTGTGTTGGCTGGAGCAATAATATTTACTCCTGTAAGGCTCACCCAAATGAAATAAGCCTAAAATACGAACTAAGAGAGTTAATTGCCTATGGAAATTTATTTCCTTATGTCACATTTTCTTCTCTCCCTTAGGGTTCCATAATTAGTTGTGAATAGATAATAGAAGCCTTAACTAAGGACACTTAGAAAAGGCGCGACAATGTTTATATTCAGCGCATGTTGGACGACTCAAAAATCTGTTTGTGTGTGAAGAAGGGTGGAAAAGGTAAAATAGAGAGGAATACAAACAAACGCGGATGCTTTTGGTTGGGTTGGGGAAGAAAGAGGACTTAAGAGAGAAATGTAAGGGAGACCAAAAAGTAGAATGGAACTAATTTCGATTGGCATGGGATGTTTTAGTAAGTGATTGAGGGGAGATCGCTTGTCAAACGAGGAAATGGTTTAAAAACAATGGGTAAGAATAAGAGAGAATGAGATTATGCAGAATTGATGGATTTCAGGTTAAAGTATAACAAGAATATCGTTCTTCAGTCCGTATCGGTCCAAAACCAGCCATATATAATACACACACACACGCACACACACACACACACACACACACACACACACATATATATATATATATATATATATATATATATATATATATATATATGTGTGTGTGTGTGTGTGTGTGTGTGTGTGTGTGTGTGTGTGTGTGTGTGTGTGTGTGTGTGTGTGTGTGTGTGTGTGTGGGTCACGGCAGTCAAGGGGGTAGAGCGTTGGACCGCTGACCGGAGGAGCCCGGGTGCGATTCCCGGGCAAGGTACTCTGGGCACCTGCAGCTCCACCCAAGCTATGTGGTTTTTCGGGTACCAGACCTTCCTGGGAAACCATGCCCGGCACAGGGAAAGGAACTGCCCCCCCTACCCTGATGTGTGAATTTCACACGCCGTGTGTATATATATATATATATATATATATATATATATATATATATATATATATATATATACATGCTTATATGTATGTATGCATATATTTATCCATACTTTTTTATATCGGATTTAAAATTCTGTAATTATATTAGTATTTACCAATTTAACATTCATTTCAACCATCATACACACTCGTTGTAGTTGGACTTACATAGGTCTGTTTTGTTGCAATATTACTGAGATAATACGTGCCTGGCTAGATCAAGAATCTAAATATCCACCGTTCACCTTTCTCTGTCTCTCCCCACCCTCCCGCACTCATGCTCTAGCAGAGCCCTAGTATTTTTCCCTCCCTTATTCCAAATCATCAAACCCTTTCCCAGCCCACTCATGTCAGCCTTCTCAGCATCCCTAACCCCGTTCTCAACTCCTGTTCTGTCTCTGCATCAGCTAAGTCGACCCGAAAACGAATTCATATTCAAAGACCGTTTCAATTTCCATTCATTTCACGGCATCTTCATGTGAATGGGACCCCAACCACCTCGCCAGCCCCGCCTTCGCCATGATATCTCTTCCCCGGTGTTCCCCATCCCATCCGTCCGCCCTCTCCTTGCTCGCACTTTAGTATCTATTGTCCTGGCCGTTCTCTTCCTTTGCATGATGTCTTTTATCCTTCGTGTCTCTCCCTCAAATTCTTCCATCTTAGTTCTAATATTGTCATTCTATTGGCAATATTTCTTCTTACTTAGCTTCTCAATCACTTTGTAATTAAATGCTATTATATTGCTGAGATAGAACATGCTCATTTTCCGGTTCAATTGAAATCTCTATAAAGCTTCTTTTTTCCTCCTTTTTACGAAAAAAGATGAAATAATATCTTCAATTAAATCTTGCATGTTTTTTGATCCTATTTAGCTGTAATTGACACGCGTATAGTCAATAACTGCAATGAAAATGCACTTTAGAATGAAAGTAATACGTCTCTTTTTTGTATTGGAACAAGGTGAGTGTTGAAGATATCATATATCCTTATTTTTGCCTTAGGCGTGATAAGAGTCGTAACAACATGGTTAATTGCATCCTTTTGTGTTTCCAGCATGGCATCGTTAGTTTTTGGGATGTGCATTATTTTAAATATTTAGGATTAATGAGCAGGTGATTAATAAATACCTTCTTTTTACTTCGCATTGAGCTATTCCTTTGATATCATTTTGCTAGCGAGACATGTATGGGAAAGGATTAATGCTATAGAAATGGATTAAAGAAGATAGACATTGATATCCTTTATACAATCAATAAATTATGGTTTTAAATATAATCATAATATCCTCGTATTACAGCTAAATATCCTTACATCCGCCGCTTGTATTTTTCTTGTGCTTCAATTAAGTTCTACGGCCTTTTTTTCATAATTTGTTTCCCCTTCTGTTCCTATTGGTTTCCTTGTCCTTTTCTGTCTTGCAGTGAAACTGTGGAATTTCCAAAAATATCTTTCCTCTTTAAAACTAATTAATATATTATATTTGCCAAATATGTTAATTCTTATTAATTTTAATCAACGGTTTAATTTTAAAAAAGTAGTTTTCATCCATTTTAAGAACATCTATTCCACGCGTAGGCGTTGCCCTGGACTATTCCGATAACTGCTTTCCCGCAATATCTATTCCTTGTCCAGATTTTTAATTAATTCATGCCTTAATGTTGAAATGAATTTAAGTTATTGAACTGCACATTTAATTAAATAGTAAAAAACACATTTCCGGCAATTTACAGCCTTTTCTTCTCGGTAACACGTGATTATATATATTTTAACTCCCGTATTGCTTTAAGCAACATTTGAAAAATTAATTACGCGGGAATTGTAATGGTGCAATTCTTCGATGCTGACTGAACATTTCAGCGTATCTTTAAACTCATCAAACGCACATGAAAGGAAACGCGTTGGCCATAATTCCTTTGGCGAGACCATTTTCGATTGAGGAGTTTTACTCGCCTTTGTCACGGCACAGTTTCCACACCCCTCCCCACCACATAGGTATGCTATCACTCCCAACATTCGCTCTTCCAGAAACACTACGTCCTCTGATGGTAAATGATCCTCTTTTCTTGCCCGCTTCACTCCTGACCCGTCTACCGCTCTCGTATCATATTCCCATCTCGAGCAATATCACCGCTCTCCATCCACCACTATACCTTTGCGTCGCCCTTTATCTGTCCACAGCTCGCCTTTCCCGAAGATCCGTCGAGGCCTGCCCGTTTCTTTCCCTCATCGCCTCCTTTCTCTCACTCTCTCTCTCACTCCCAAATCCGACTTTCCGCACGCATCGTCCACGCCCATCTCAGATCTTCGCATAACATGTCGCATTCTTCTTTGAAGTTCACCTCTACGGCCGTCCTTTTTTTTCCTCCCTGTCCTCTGACATACGCGTCATTCCCTTTAACGTCTGTCTCCCTCTGTTCACTTCTATCTCTCCGTCCCTATCACCTCTCTCTTCTTCTTCCCTATCACTTCTCATGCCATACTACTAAAAATAAAATAAAACTCCTCCCCGCCTTTACCGAATCCGAGAGCGCTGAAATCATAATATCGCGTTGCTCCATGCGCACGGTTTATTTTATTCGTGAAGAGAAAAAAAAACTTTTCCAAGGTTATTCGTCTCAATGGTTCTTCGAAGTTCATATCCTACTGTTTTCCACTGAAAAACTGGTGAAATGGGGTGAAACACCAGGGAGGGAAGATATGGAGGGATTTTAAAGTGTAACAATTGTTTTGGCGATATTATTCATGCTAAAATATTGACCGTTTAAAGCGAGTTCATATATAGTATAACTGTATACTCGTAAATATAGTATATACTACTATATATAGTATATATTACTATATATATATATATATATATATATATAGATATATATATATACTACATATGTATGTATATTTAGGAGATTCGTGGCAAGACCTGTACGTTTTACACGTACGCATGTGTAGTTATAATTTATAAAAAAGGATTTTAAAAGGTAACTCAATAAATAACTCAAAAAACGGGATGGAGGCAAAAATAATCAAGGTAACTTCTTGAAATTAATTTCCCTTTAGATATGTACCCTGTAAATTCAGACACTTATTCTATATATTTGCAAATCTTTGATAGCCGACAGCAAATAAGTCTTCTGTTTGGTATCGTAGCGATCGAGTAACCTCTTGGACTACTGCATCATTATTCTCAAGAAGTCGGCTACCTAAAAGATTTTAGCGGACTAGACAGATTAAAATCACAAGGGGGAAAGTAGGGACTCCACAGAAGATGTTTTAAGCGTTCCCAATGACATGTTCATAATAGCTTCAGCTGTTGCTGACGTTTGCGAGTTATTTATTGACTTGCTTACGTAGTTATCGACCCAAATATCTTCCATAAAATCCCGTCTGAAGGCAGGTCGATGAGACATTTTATTTGCAAAAAATATCCTTTAGACTGATTAAGAGGGGCTTAGTTTTAGTACATCTATTTGATATATTTTCTATGAATAATCAAAGTAAAATTGGACTAATAGTTTTCAGGTAATGGAATTTTGATGTAATAAATTTGATGAAATGATACAATTGCGCTGGATAATGTTTCAGTTTAATCGTGTCTACAAAGTATAATTATGTTTTACTTTCAGTGAAAAAGTTGAACGTTAAATTCCATTTTTCTCAGCTTACCACTTCTAGTTATCGCGATAAAACAAACCACACTCACATCTATGCGTACAAGTTCGTATACTTAATAGTAATGGTAAATTATGGAACTTAAGGGAAAATGGGATGATCTGTTGAGGTTCGTTTGAAAGCAAACCTGAGATAACAAGGATCAATGCCTGCTTACATCCATATTAGCCCAGGATAAATTATAATTTCCATGCATTGAAAGCTATGTCGAAGATTTATGTCAATTAAAATGGGCACTGCTTTTCTCTTCCAAATAAGGCTCTCGATTTATTCCTAATCACATATTCTAGCATTATTTAATTATATATCTGGTGTTGTCTCCCATTTATAAGCGTCATACTAAAAAAAAGGGTACCAAGTTCGAATCTCAGTCATTTTTCTGGTCTCTCCCAGCTACACTCAATCTGTTTCATTTTTTCAAATCTTTGTGTGTTTTAAAGCCCCCAAAATTTCAGAGTTACGGAGGACGCCTCGGTAGCTTAACTGGCCAAAGTACTCGACCGGACATTGAGGGATCCGGGTTCGAACCCCTGGCAAGGCGAATGATTTTTACACTCTGAAATTGTTGCATTGAAATGCACATTAGCCCATTAGCTCCCGCAATTTCTTTGGAAGTCGGCCTTAGTTTAATTCAAAGTGCATCGTTATTGTATTTAAATTATTAAATTTTTTTCTTAATATTTGTTGGGTTTTTTCGACATGAGATGTTATCTTATTTTCGATAAGATCTATGGACGTCTTTTTCATTACCTAAATGAGCAGGTAAGAGGAATTATCTGAAGAAATCACCATTATTTTCTTTTATTATTTCCCGTCTCCATAGATGTGAGCGTTGAACGTACGGGAACGTGTCAACGGGTAGATTTCTCTCCACGCTTATTTTATGTGACCTCTCCCCTCCCGCATAGTACTTTTCCCACTCGTAATCCCTCCTAACTTCTCGTACGCTGGACCATTAGGCCAAATCCTCCCCCTTCCACACACTACCCATTTCCTGGCATCGACATTCTGAGTACCCCTCCCCCTTCCCTGCGCTCTATCAACATGGCTTAGTATGCTCTCTCAGATGTCACTCCCCCCTTACTCCTTTCTCTTCTTCAACCTCTCCGTAAGCCGTCATCCCTTTCACCTTTCCCCCGATCTGCTTGCTTCAGCTGCAACTAACCCTTCCGATCAGCATAATACTGTCATCTCTAACGACGATGATCTTTCGCGAACAACAATTCTGCTGCGTTTTTTTAAATCCCTTCTCTATTTTTCTCTCCTTTTTCCATCTACCTGCCCAAAAGTTCTGATTTAAAAATTCATTCGCGGGAATTTTAGCATCTACGCGGTAATATGTTCACATTATATGTCTCTAAAAGGAGGGGTTGAATAATCTGTTAGTCACTACGGGGAAAAGGTACGTCAATTTCATCTTTACAGACGTTAAGGAATGCATTTGAATCGAAATTGGCGCAGATCAATATGAATCCGCATTTTTCTACAGAAATATTCTTCGATCTTTTTAAGGAATTGGAAACAGAATCGAAAGATTATATGAACATTTATGAAATGGTTACTACAATTATATTTCTTATATATTTCTCTGATGTTTCTATTTCAATAAACTGAAAATGGTCGAACTGAATCAAAATTTTACCTGTAACAAAGATGTTATTGAAGTAAACATCCATGAATAAGCATGACACCCAAAGGTATCATGCTTACTCATAATGCTTGATTCTCAAGCATTTATTTTCAGATGTATGCCAGAAAAGGCAGTTTTCGTGATCTTGCACATTGCCCGTTTATTGAAATGATTTCTTTTTGCTTTCCTCGAAACTAAAATGGACGATGGATGCATTTTACTCCAATCGAAATAAAAAATAACGTTAAAAAAATTTATTACTTTGAAAAAGTTGTTCAAATAAATTACCTTTATGCTGCATCAATTAATATTGTTATAATACTGAGGGAAGTAAAAAGTCTAGTTTAAAAAAAAATCAACGAGGTAATTTGGAAATTTCGGCGTCGCCCTCGTACAACAAACCTGGACAAATGTTCAGCTTTTTAATAATATCCCAGAATAATTTTTTAAGAGTATGCGCCAATTATTCTCTTGGTCGGTGAATCATCATCTCAATTGAAGTGCAAAAAACTGCACCTGAGACAAGTAAGGTAGGGGAAATAATTGCTTAATCTATGAATTCTAAAATGAGAAAATGTAATACTCGTAGATCAATTATTTTCATAATGATCAAAATATTAATCCACCAAACATTTTACGAAACTTTTAAATTTTTTCCGACAATCACTGCTGTTTACGTCATTATATTAATTTTCCTTCGTTGTGGCATTTAACTTTTCTGTTTTTCAGTTCATCTGTATTCATATATTTGAGTTTGATATTGTTATTGACAGAGTTTGATACGCATACAAAATGTTTGAGTTTTACTTCATCTTTACTCTTGGGTATTTGGTAATAAGCTCTTCTCTATTAATATTCTTCTAAGTATTGGCAAAGTTATTATTCCTCTGAGTGTATCAGTTTTCAATATTTCCTCTTTTGATCTCAATGATTATTTTATCGCGGATCATTAATTTAATTTTTTAATTTTATGAAATATTTTTCATTTTTAATTTCATAAAATTCATTTTTTTATCTTTTCCGCATCTTTTAACAATCCCTCTGGCCTGGAGTTTTCCATTTCCATTCTGGAACCCAACACTGGCAATCCATTTACCGATACCTCATTACTGTGCGGTACCTTAATCTCTGGAGAAATATCAAACCCAAATATGAGGTGATAATGATAGGATTAGCATATTCAAGATCTATTGGTTAAATAAATAAGTAATACTACAGATTTGGTGTTGATTGTAAAAACTACAAGGTGAGATTTTTTTGAAGCGTAGAGTATGTTAACGCGCGAGATCTCATCGCAAGCAGGTTAAACACTAGACATGTAATGAGCGGCTCAAGGAAGCTGAATGGGGTGGAGAGTTATGCGGGATGTATTCCGTGGTCTGCAAGATGAACCAAAGCAATTAAAAAAAAATAAATTGAACTAAAGCAAGTGAACTTGAATATGAAAAATATCTTCTCTCAACAGCAGGAAAAAATAAATCTGCTGACTAAGTGACAGCGCCTTATGAAGACGCGTGCCATGAGAGAATTCTTAGTTGGTGTTTTGTCTTTTCCATACCCCGATTAAAACTTCCAATTCTCAAGCCTTGGCGAGCACTTTGCCTCCTCAAGCTGCACTTGCTCGGCTTGATTCATGACGAGGTTTGGTCAATTTTTAGTTTGGTTTAGAGGGAACACAAATTCTAGCAGAAAATATTTATAATGAGGTTTCGTTTATCGAATTTACAACTAAAATAACGATAAACTCAAAAATTAAGCACTTTTTTTAACTGCTCTTTGATTGCAACATGATCATTGGTGTAATTGAGGGTATTGTAACAATCATCATTGGCATTGTAACCCACAGTCGAATTTTTTCAAGTTTTAACCACCAAGCGATAAGGTATTTTTCTGTAGGTTTATATTTTAAAAAATAATACATCAAAGCGAAAGGCAAAGGTCAAGTATAAAACTTGGTCTTTGTCTAAAATCAAAAAATTCAATATAATGGCGACGTCTACTTGATAATCTATAATTTGGTTTAATATATTTTTATAAATAAGGGCTAGATAAAATTCAATGTAGCTCAATTCTTATTCTGTCAATGTTTACTGTTATTTACTTAATCTAATAAACAACTTGATGTAAAACATTCATGACGAAAGGGTTACATGAAATTCAATTTTAATTCAATAAACACGTTTTCTTTGATCGATTTCAGCTGACAGCTCTTCAAATGGTCACTGGTGCAAAAATATAATCGTGTTTTTTTCGAGGCATCCGGTTGTTATTTAACTAAATTATACCTCATCAAAATAAATTTTGCTTTTATTTAATCCCTACATTTTAATGACTGTAATAAGCTATTCATACAGTCAGTGATGAATTCAGAATATCTCAATTCATCATTAAGCTTGTATTCAGATAAGAATGCCTGAGCATTTCATTATGTTCCAAGGAAAGCTGGATGTGATTTCGTCATGCAGTGTAGCCGAAAATTCCATCTCATTTCCAGCAATGGGATTAATTTTCAATAATCTACTTAAGGAAAGATAAGTAGAATCCAAAGTTTTAAATTTACCTGTAGCAGCATCTGAAACTCAAACTCGAGCTAGGTTGAAACCTTTTATTTCACTCCCTGTTATTTTCAAATGAACTTGTAAATTAGCAACAACTCTGCCACTCTATTGAAAGAGAGAAAATGGCTTTCTTATATTTCATATTAAAATATATCTATCAACGCTTATCCAACTATGTCATTTCCAATTAGTATAACAAGATGAATGGCCAATAAATTCATTTGCGTGGTTATATGATGAAAATAGGGCATACTGTTAATTAATTCAAAGAAAAGTGAGGTAACTGTAGCAAAGAACAAAATCCTCATTGCGAGGGATGCACCTCAAACTCAATTTACAATTATTATTTTCTTCCCCCTTGGATGCCTTTAGATGTCACTTTTGTTGGGAAGATATTTGCGGATACGTAAAAGTATGTAGTTGGCTGTCACAAAAATTATCACTGTATTATTTTATAATGATAAAAAATGCATTCAATCGAGTTTCTGCGACCATAATGGTCGTCTTGTATTATACGAGCCTCGTACCATACCCCCCGTCGGCCCCTATGAATACCCATTTCATTCGCTTACATCGGCCATCGCCGTCATAGAAATATTATTTCTTTTCCTCTTCCTGAAAACTACTCCACCTTTGCCACTTCGTTTCCTAACACTGCCTCTGTCCAACATCTCCTGCCGCCATCCCTGTTCCCAACCTTTTCACCATTCGCACCTGCCTCGGGACCCTTTCTCTTCTTCTTCCCAGTCCCCGCCGATGCTGTCCTTATCTATCCAAATTGGTCGACCCGTCAGTCAAAGCATATAAAGGTACACGCATCACTCTAACCCATGACTTGCCTTTCCATGCGGCTAGCTACAGTTAAGTGCTTTTGTTTTCCAAAAAATCCCGTGCCCCTCCGTCGGCCCAAAACCTTTATTTTCACAGCAGAAATACGCTGGCAGTTTTGCAGGATTGACATTTTATTGACCTTTGAACACGGAAGAAGTGATCAATCTTAAAAAGTTTGAGAAACATTATTAAGAGAAAAATACTAGTAAATTGTATAATAAATTCAGCAATTATTCCGGATACCTTAACTAAATATTCATCCATTGGTCTTCTTAAAGTTTCAGCTCGACATGTAGTCATAGGGATCAAGTTGGCATTCAAATAGTTGTTTTCTGATCCACATTTTTCACCTGATTGCAAGTCATGTCTAAATATGTTTCACTCCATTATCATTGTCTGCAGAATCATTTAAGAACATTTTAAAAATTCCAAAGAAACTGCGGGAGATGCCGCAACAGTAACTTTTAACGGAGTCATCCGCTAATGTGCATTTCAATGCAACAATTTCAGAGTGTAAAAATCATTCGCCTTGACTGGGATTCGAACCCAGATCCCTCAATATCCGGTCGAGTGCTTTATCCACTTAAGCTACCAAGGCGTCCTCTTTGGAATTTGTCAAAGTATAAACACCATTTGTGTTTAAAGTTGGCTTTAACCTCGTGGACTGTGGCGCGTCGCGCACGAATACGAATGCCTGTGACATTGTATGTACGGTATTTCGTCACAACATCTCGTTCCTTTAAAAGCCCCAAAATTTCAGAGTTTAATAGGACGCCTCGGTAGCTTAAGTGGCTAAAGCACTCGACCGGATATTGAGGGATCTGGGTTCGAATCTCAGTCAAGGCGAATGATTTTTACACTCTGAAATTGTAACATTTTAAAAGGTTTTTCAAACACACTATTCGTAAGTTAAATGTTGCGCTACATTTTGCTCATCATCTAAAATGAATAAAATATTTTATTCAAGTACATTTTACCATGGCTTCCTTTTGAAGCTCACCTATTCAGCTCATATGCTTATCTTAAAGATGTGGAATAATACTCGACAGACGTTATGTCAATGTATAACGTGTGGTTAATGCATTGAAGGTAGTTCCAAGGCTTGAGTAATTCCATGGTTTTATTTTACCTTTTACACCTTAGTTTTTTGGTGCTAGGGTAATTAATTTATTATTTATTTTTCACTTGGACCTTAGAATTTACATTAAATTATAAATACAATACTAGCTCATTTCAAGATTGCTTGAAATCTATCTTTTACCATCCAAATTCCTCTGGTGACCTGTGATCTTACGGCTTAAAAAGCTACAATTTTTACCTCGCTTGCTTTCATTTAAGATTCAACGCTGATAATAAGTTTCAACTCAAGGTTGTCCTCGGACCAAACAGCTCTTTTAGTTGCCATCCCTTCCTTGCACATCCCAAATCCCATAAAGTTCAAATTACCCCAGCGGTAACGTGCTATCTTGCTTAACAAAGTGCATGCTGCATCCAAGAAAGTAAAAAATGTTATTCGGTTTCGCTTTTCGTCTGTAACTACTTTCTCAATATTTCCTTCACATTTTAAGTTATTCCATTATTCCGTATTTTAACGTAAATTGTGCCGTCTCCATTACGCTAAGCCTCAAACGAAATAAATTGCGGTTTTAACCTTTTCGTTCATAAACGCGCTATATCTCCTTACCTTCCTTCCAATGCACTTGACCCGAACAAAATTTTCCTGTCCCTATGATTCTTTAATCCCATTTCCAAAACCTATGCCACCCTATTTACCTCTTCCTACTCTAAATCTATTTAAGCCTGGCCTTTTTTTTCTCTCCACTCGCGGTGCATCATTTCTCTACATCCCTATCATCTCCTTGCCTACCTAAATGTCTAGACCTCTTATATCCACTCCATTTACTCTGCCCCTCGACTTTGCTCATTCTACACGACGGGAAACTGCTTCCTTCCACCCCTACAATAATTACACGCATTCTTCTCAACTTCAGGTTAACTTTCCATATGCTTCCTACGCATGCTATTCCGCATTCTCTATTTGCCCCTATTTCTTCTCTAATTCTTTCCTCGTTCTCTTACACCATCGATTCCCTTCGTCTTTTCCGTTCCTCACTGATTCTATGCACGAATTTCTTGACAAATTCATTTTGAGTAGATTAAGGAATTAATTTTGGCTAACGTATTGATACGAGGGTCATCCGGAAAGTAGTACCCGTTCGTGAAATAAAGACACAAAAGTAAATATTAACAAACATAAAAAATTTTATTTGAAAGAGGATACTTTAAACTACTTCTCAACATAATCTTCAAGCAAATTAAGGCATTTGTCATAACGTGTGACAAGTTTCTGTATTCCTGCTGCATAGTCCTTCGCCGCCAGCTCATTGAGATACGCGAGGGACCCATCTTGCACAAATATTTGCATAATGCAGATGGTGTTTAACAATTTCATGAACAATTGTTCGAGAAACATTGGGAAAATGCTCACAGATGTCAATTGTGACGCGCCGATCGTTCCTCACGAATTCGTCAACTGAGCTCACCAGTTGGTCTGTAATGACAGACGGTCTCTCCGAACGCTCATCGTCGTGTGTGTTCCCCCTCCCCATGTTGAAGTTGCGACACCACCGCCGAACAGACGACTCGTCCATTACATTGTCTCCATACACCTCCTTTAATTGGCGATGAATATCACATGGGCGAACGTTTCTTGCATTGAGGAATTTAATCACTGCCCTCACTTCACAACTGGCGGCGTTCTCAATTTTTTTAAACATTGTAAACAATCACAGAAACAACACAGGCAATGCTAGCGTCACGCAACTTGGCTCAGAGAAGGCAGACAAGCCACTGAAGCTATCTGACCTCGTCCAGCGGCTACTCGCGTCGTCAGCACTTCATGCGGCACGAACGGGTACTACTTTCCGGATGACCCTTGTAGAACAGAAACAATATATTGATCATCTTATAAATAACATTGACCGTTTACCTTAGACACTACTACGAAGGCTCGGAGTGTAATTATATTTTTGAATAGCTTTTATTACGGTGCTTCGACTCTTTAATATTTATTTTTGTCCAATGAAACAATTTAATTTGTTAAAGCAAAAAATTGCGACATGGTTCAATCGCCAAATTTAAATGCCGATAACTTTTCAGGACGTTCAATGGATTAAGGTGTACCCATATGCAGAGGTGCCCTTTCAATGTTCATTTACATATATTCACATTCAATTACAAGTATAAGCTTTCTCCAACACAATCAATGTATCTAATTGTAGTCATTTCTACCTGTTACTCCAAATGGTGGTTACTTGAATTCTGTTAAAGGATCACATCCTCATAGCGGGGGACTTGAACCTTCCCGGTATTCAATGGTCGGCAGACGAGGTCACGGTGGGGGGTGGGAAGGCCCAAGAAATCGTTAGTCGTCTTATAAACGAGGAGGGTTTTGTACAGATGGTGGAAAAACCCACGCGCGGGGGAAACATCCTCGACGTCATACTTGTGAGACCGAAAAAGTGGGTAGGGGAAGTCGATGTCCTTCCGGGAATAAGTGACCATTCAGCTGTGCGTATATATCTAAACTGGGAGAGGGCTCAGTATAAGGGGCTAGTAAACAAAAAGATAGTTTGGCAATATAAACGGGGTGACAGGGAAGGGTTACAGACCTTTTTAAGGGAAAAATATTCAAAATGGGTAAGTGGTGGGCAGAATGTAGAAGAAATCTGGAAAACATTTAAGGGGATAATGGAGGAGGGATTAAATAAATTTGTCCCGAAAAAAATTCTTAAAGAAAATACTGATCCAGAATTCTACAACCGCAAAATTAGATCCTTGAAGAAAAAACTGAGAGTGATTCACAAAAAACGGAACGAGAGCTCGGAATGGCTCATAATTTACAAAAAATTAGTTCGTGAATTGAATAGAGAAAAGAAAATAGCCAAAGATAGTTTTCTACAGAAAATAATCGGGATAGATAATGGAAATAAATTTTACAAGTACCTCCGGAGGAGGAAAGGCAACAGGGAAAACATAACAGCTTTAAAAAAAGAGGATGGGACACTAATCGTTGATGATAAGGAAAAGGCTAATACGTTTAATAATTGGTATGCAAGTGTATTTAAGGTTATGGTAAATAAAAAGGATCCTGTAGATTCATCTCTGAGTCAACAAGGAGGCGAAAAAATATTGAGTACCAAAAGTATTAAAACGACGAGCGCAGAAATTTATAAAAAAATTATGAAAATGAGGGCAAATAAATCAAAAGGGCCAGATGGTATCTCAATTGACTTGCTTAAATTGGGCGGTAGTGTAGTTTCAAATTATATAAATCATTTATTCAATGTTACCTTAAACAATAATGCCCTGCCAAATGCTTGGAAGGAGGCATATGTTACGCCAATTTTCAAAGGAGGAGATAAGGCACTAGTTGATAATTATAGACCGGTAAGCTTGACATCAGTTGTATGCAAGCTATTAGAAAAGATAATGGCTGATTATCTCTGGGACCTGTGGGAGAGTGAGAATTGGTTGTATAGTCGCCAATACGGTTTTAGAAAAGGGCACTCTTGTGAAACTCAGCTATTAGGGTTCTGCCAAGAAATGTTCGACTCTATGGATGCGGGAATAGAGGTGGATGCTATAATAGTCGACCTGTCAAAAGCCTTTGACAAAGTTGACCACGATCGCTTAATGCTTAAGATGGGCCAATTGCCACTACACACAGATGGAAGAGTAATCTCTTGGGTCAGAAATTTCATGGAAGGTCGAACACAAAGGGTAAAATTAGGAGAAGTGTATTCTGAAAAAGCAAGGGTAACATCGGGAGTCCCACAAGGAAGCGTACTTGGCCCGCTATTGTTTTTAATATATATAAATGATCTCCCAATAAATATTAATTCTCAGTTAAGACTTTTTGCAGACGACTGTATTATCTACAGGAAAGTCGAAAATGACAGAGACCGTGACAAACTTCAGAGGGACATTAATAAAATGGCTGATTGGGTGACAAAAAATGGGATGGATATTAATGTTAACAAATGCAAATCCATCACTTTTAGCAATAAGGTAAATGGAAACCATAGGGAATATAAATTCTCAGAAAATGTCATTCCTAGAAGTGATACTGTCAAATACTTAGGTGTATATTTAACTAAGGACTTAGGGTGGGGGCTAAATGTGGAGTACATCTATAAGAAAGCTTTCAAAACTCTTCATTGGGTAATGAGAAACCTAAAAGGGAGCGTTAGAGCAACCAAGGAGAAGGCTTATCAGACCCTAGTAAGACCAATTTTAGAGTACGCTTCTCTTGTATGGGACCCTCATGAAGAAGGTCATATTAAAAAACTGGAAAAGGTGCAAAGAAAGGCTGCCCGATATGTACTGGGGAAGCATAGGAGGATGGAGAGTGTGTCTGACATGCTAGAAACGCTGGGCTGGGAACCTCTAGAATCTAGAAGAAAAGTAAGCAGACTTTGTGGAATGTTCCGAATTTTGAAGGGGGAGAAAGCTTGGGCAGATCTTAGGAAAGAGGCGGGGAACCCAAATTTTATAGGCAGAAATGATCACAAATTTAAGATAAAATGCCGGGCACAGAGGATAAATAAAAAAAAATTTTCATTTCTAAATAGAACAATTGTTGAGTGGAACACCTTACCTGCAAAAATATTCGAGCCCTTTCCTAACAGAGTGTATACTTTTAAGAATAGATGTAAGGTATATATGTAAAAATTTGATTTATATGTGGTGTATGGTATTATATGTTATAGCTTAATTTTTTTTTATGTATATTTTTTTTTCTTGCTGGTTAATGGTTGTAAATGGGATGGGGATTCACTTGTTTTGTTAAAGAGATCTGTGTTTGTCTGGTTTTATGTATTATATTTTGCAATTGTTTGGGACTTGTGTGCCACCTGACAGTGTCTATTAGCACATGTGTATTTATAATAATAATAATAAATTCAGCGGTAAATTTTATACTGGTTTTATTGTGATCTGACTTTAAAAACATTTTACACACGTATTTCATAAAGGAAATTAAACTTTAATAGATAGCTTAATGTTGTTTTAAACAAAGTTATTAATTATGCATTCATACCTTCAATATATTGTTGACTTATCTCTCTATTCACATTTATTCATTACTTACGGATAGCATTTCTCATCTTGGTCAGTTTTTTTTAAGTCCCAGTGAGCACTTGCAATGTAATTTCTTTCACTTCTAAATTATTTTTTTTACTAATGTTCCTCCGTACCTGCCTCCATTGATCCCTCTCTCATATTTTTATTCTCATTCCTTGTCCCAAATGAAGGAGGGAATTTTTCTCCCTCGTTGGATTAAACCTGCTCCTCATCGTAATTATCGCTCGGAGAACACGAAATTATTCTCATTACCTCCGTATCTTCTTATGGAGCCTCTGCCGTACTAATTCACTCTCCTTTGCCTCCTGCTCCCTTCAGTCTTCTTTTTACCCAGTTTCTAACTCTCCCCCGTCTCTTCTCCCTCCCCTTGCCCTCGCTCACCTTTAGCTTTTAAGTTCAAGTGACATCCCTCTCTTTGTTGTCTTTTCTTTCCATTCCCTCGCTGGCTCGCACTTTCTCCCTCTCTTGGTGATAAGCCCTTTGACACGCCTTTGGTCACCTTCAAAGTTGTATAGCTTCGGCTCCACACCTGCATGGCATTCTGGAAGTCAGGTGTAGGTGAGGGGTAGCACCTACTTTAGGCATATACGTTACGCGGTTTGCGGTCATTTACCATGAATGAAAGGCTAAATGTTACAAAAAATACCACTATCGTATTTACCATTGCGAATATTACGTGGCTATAATGTGTAGGGGAGCATATGCAATCGTAATTAGAGATTCAATTCGAGAAAGTGAAGCAGTTTCCATCTTAAAGGGAAACTCTTTCAAAATCTGTAGAAATATGGGCGTTAAAATTGTGAATTCATCCTTTTTCTTGTAATAATTTCTGATTCTGAGTAGATTTTGCCATTTTTTTATTAATCATCCTTTACTAAACTGGTTATCATTGAAGATTAAATGGGGCTCGGAGAAAATCACTACTTTCCAGTGTTAAAAATATCAATCCTCAAAATGAAGGTAGCTATCAAACGGTTTTCAATATATCTTTACCTACTACATATTATCCATCTTACCCAGCCGTTCGTCCCCATTTATATGTCACTCCCCTTTCTCTTCGTGAATTGGATGAGAAAGGGTTTTATGCCCCATTCACTCTGCCGTGTGACCCTCAGTCCTCCCCTTGCTTCCCGAAGACGTTGTCCCACCACCCAATCCCGCTCTTACACCACCAAGTTCGGAGATTTTTTCTTTCACTCAGGCCGACGACCGGAAACATTTTCTACCTTTCATGTTCTCCTTTTACCTCCTTCTCTCTCTTTTTCGTCGACCCTTCAGCTTCAAAAATTAGGTTCAGTGCTCATGAATTGATATTTTCTGTGGCGTAAAACCTCCAACTTGGCCCCTGTGTTCGCTTTCTCTCGGCTTTTTAAGAAGTCTGAGCTCAGCAGTTCACGGTCACGTCACCAGCGCTGAGACGCAATAGTGCATTGGTGTATTGCTGTTCTCCAGGATTATAGAACCTTTGTGTGGAATGTAATCCGAGGTATTTTGGAAAGTTTTGTGGTGCCATTCAACTTTTATACTTAGACAATAAAAGGGAATGTTGTCTACACTTTCCCCAGCTTTTGGAGTAGCTCATTCAATTCCACTAATGGTGTGTTCATAAATTGAGTTGTACTTTTTATTACTTATCAGTAGCTAGTTGATAAAAGGTTATCCGTGGAGATATTTTACAGAATTATTTAACGTGGGACATTCATAGAAAAGGTTTGTTTCAATTCAAGTGAATATTCTCCAAGTGGTCTCTATGCCATTGAAACTTATGACCTTTAAACCAATTAATTGAACTTGGTTTCTATATGAATGTAAAAATTCTCCAAATCGATTTTCATTTGCATCCGAGGATGTATTATGACCTAGATTTAGTAAAATATCTTCTGTAGTAACCAAAAATGTGCAAATTTTAGTGTGTTTCAAGTAATATTTATGTGTACATAGCAACAAACCAGATTCTCTAAATTATTATTAATTTATTTATTTTATTTTCAGGTAAGTGACTGTACACCGGATCAATGAAAGAACTTCGGCTGGGAATTTACTTTCTAATACTGAAGAGGTGAATATAGAGCTACTTTCGTGAGAATTTAGTATTTTTTTAACAACATAATTATGTTAATTACAGTTACTACAGTAATACTTAAAACTTAAGAGTCACATATAAATACCTGGGTTACAATCCTAATTTTGCTTTCCACGCATTCTCATTATTGTTATTGTTACTCATTATTATCAATTTTATTTATTTTATTGACAATTACTTGGAATTAAAGGACTAATCAAGAGAAAAAAAGTTTGGAATTCAATACACGGCTCAAAGAAACTGGTGTGATGCATCAAATCCAATCAAATATTTGTGATTCTGAAAATACTTGCATTTGCATCAAATGACGGGGCATCTATCTTTCCTCAGTCCCATTTAATTATTTCATCCAAAATGTATTTTATATGCTTTATGTAGTAATTTATCATTTATAATTGCTACTTGGAAAGCTTTTGATGATATAAACAAATATTTCCAGAAATATCTTTTAAAGTGCTTGGTTTTATTACGCATAATATTAGTTGAGGAACATCATTTTGTTTTCACGACCGTAATTATCAGAAGCTACTGAATAGGATATTTCTAACCTACTTTCCGGTCAAAAACTCTTTTGAGCAAAATATAACATTCAATTTAACAAAGTAAATCTCCTGCTGTAAAGTATTTGATATGGCATGTTACTTGGGAATAGAGTACTTTTATACTTCTTTAAAATGAAATTAGCCCACACATGCCTTGACGATGGTGCAGTATTTTATTTCATTTTCAAAATATTTTTTAATAATAAAAAGAATTTTTATTTGCAGTTCAGGCGTTTTCATTATATGTTCCTTAACAATCGTAAATTTTTAGGCATCCTCCAGTGCATCTTATTTCTATTGTAAATCAAAAACTATTTTAAATGAAACCAAGAGGTTTCCCTATAAACTTGAAAATTGCACTTTTTTACATTAATTAACTGGCGGGATATAATGCGTGAAGTGTAAAATAGGAGCATGCAAAATTATAAGAGAAATAATATATATTATGGCCATGAATCATAATCATATGAATCGTGCTAAAAACGCTAGGCTCGTGCTGTTGTACTTTAACAATAATTTCCAATTTCTCTTGACGATCAGCTGATTATCACTACATTTCTACTAATGATATATTGATTTTTTTCAAATACAATATGTTCATTTTATGTGCTTACGTGGGGTATTGTGAGTCTTTCAGGATCGAAGTATTTGCTAGCATTTAAAATTTGACACGCTGTGTTTGCATTGACATGTGATCTTGTTCGAGATTTCGAGAGAATTGAGCTATTTTAATGAGTTTGAATAATGTATAGACCACTGCACAATAATGAAAGACCACTCTAAGGAAATCGTACAAATTCAGAGAGATGCTTGAGTAAACCGTGTACATTTTGGTAACTGATAGTTTAGCGCTCACATTTTGTTTTTCATTAGAAATAAAGACACATTGAAAAATACATTTTTGAGACTCGTATTAAGCTATTATTGTAAAATTAATCGCAGTCTTTCATAGGCATTTTTACCTCTTACATATCGGGAATGAAAGTATTTCAAGCTATTAACCACAGAAAATCACATTATTTTCTTTTACGTTCTTACGATAGATAATACAAGCAGGACAAATAAAATATGTGTTTGGAAGGCAGACATCAACTCGATCTATTAAATTCTGGAATAAATACCAATGCTGTAAAAGTTCTCAGTAAAATTCCTCCAAAAAGAACTAAGATGTGTGATAAATGTCACCTCAACTTGTGGAGATGTAAGTGATCAGAACTATTATCAAAATGTTATCAAAATATTTCGCTCATATTATTAATTTTACTGGACTCAACGTTACAAAATAAGTGAGATTAGATGTGCTGGAATACATAACACGTAGATAAAACATTAATTGACTGAGAAAAGGATGTAATTAAAAAATTACATTCAAGGGTTATAACTATTAAATCAGTGGAAAACTTGAATGAATAAAACATTAGCATGCACTTGCATGCAACGAATGCTTCGATATGCCTAGTAAAAGTATTATCAATACATTAACTTAGACCGACTCATGATATGTTAATGAATAGTAAATTTCTGACTTAACAAATCTCACCTTTCAGAATGTCAATCATGGGCGCGAATTCTCATAAAAACTAATTTTTCTCTGTTACTGGACGATGCTGGCTAAATTTTAGGATTTAGAGTTTATTAAAAAATATTTTTCATTTTATTTGCTTCAAAAAACTCTTCTCGTTGAACGAATATTAATTATGCGGATTAACATTGTTGTATCCTATGGAGAACACCTTATCAAGAAACTATACTCCTGAGCTTAGCGTGAGTAGACGTGTTCTAATTAGAGGCACGAGTTTCACAGGACTAAAAGGTTGAGTTTATAGCCCTAACTCTCTAAATATCTCTACAAAAGTGAGTATTGCATTGAACGTACACCTTAAATATACAATACATCGGAAACAACGCTTTAGAACCATGAGAAATGAAATGGAATCAGGAAACTAAAGTAAACACACCACTACCAAAGTTTGCATTCGCGCATGGTTTCCTTGTTCTTCTACGCATATAGTTTCCCGGATATATTTTCGGAAAGGTTTCCTGTATATGATTTCTTAACTCAGTCTCTCTTCATTTTCTCTTGGACTGACGGAAAGAAGAACTTATTCTCTCCGTTCCTTCACCTTTTGCCTTATTATACCTGCTCCAATGACACTTTTCCATCTGTGCATTTACATTTTATATTTACCTTGTGACCCTATTACTCCCCACCATGAGAATTAATACATTTCTGGGCATACGAACGCTTTTGTTTTGGTTTCAGAAAACAGACAATATCGTAGATAAAACGAGCACGTACGTGAGACGTACTTGTTTTATTTACGGAATTCCGCAAAAAGTAACACCAGAGTTCATTTATACTAATTGTATGATTGCGGCCTCTTAAATTAAATAAATAGTTTTCTACGGTCACTACGGCTTCAATTCTTAGTAATGAGAAGTTTTTAAAGTCTGAGAGACTTGTAAAATGAGTTCACATGGCGAACTTTTGAACAAGTTTTTCCACTTTTATGTTCAGCAAATCTGATAAAATTTTACAAGCGATATTTTTACATCAATCTTATTACTAATCATAAAACCAGTTAATAGTTTTATAGTGTAAAGCTATCATCGAATTAAATGCAGCGTCAATAATTGTTCCGTTTTGAAAAAAATTAATAAGTAGATTTCTGTTTCGGGAATTATATGGTTCGATGAGGTTATTTCATTTACAAGATTCGTTTTAACTGCACCCATTTCTAGCTAAAACTCAAATACGTAAGTTGCCTGAGATCATCAGAACTCAACTTTAATTTCCTCTATTAACTTAGTAATTAATTCTGTGTTAAGTCTTCCTTTCCTTTCTGTTAATGGAAGTTTAATTGCAGACGTGTAGATATTTAACATCCCATTAGCTGGATTAAAATGGGGAGAAGACGATTGAGAATTTTCCACCACATTATGGAATAACGCAGGAAACCGTTGGCTTTACTAACTCAGCCATTACAGCTGATACTTCGGCGATGTGGCTCGCCAAAACTAGTCGAAAGCATTCACTCCTCCTCCACTACTCACTCTCCCCCCTGGAAAATATTTGGGCGTCGGAACCCCGAATGCTTGCCATTCGCGCTTATGATCTCGGCGCGTTCAAAACCTCGCTCCATAGATTCGGATGAACCCTCACGGGACGGATGTGTCAGCTTTGTTTTCCGGGTAGCATCCTAGAGCGAGATGAGAGGAGACAGAGAAAAAGCGGAGAGAAAGAGAGAGTATGGGAGGGGGCGGGAGGGGAAGGAGGGATGCAGGGTCGCGGCATCCACGCGAAATACCTCGCGATATTAAACGCGCCCGTCTTTCCGTCGTCGGGTCCACAACTCCTGGCATTCCTCTAACCCGCCCTCCCGCGCACTCTCTGCAACTGTCGCCTAATAACATAGCATTTTCATAAAAGGGGGCGTCCCCCTTCCCCCACCAAATTGCCATTCCCTATTGCCCCTCTCCTCAACCACTACCGCATCCTTCCCCTTCATCCCTCCTCCCGCCCGAAAAGCTGCAGGCCGAGTTATTTTCCCTCGGGAGAAACGGCTTCCCTTTATTCCAAGTCGGCCTCGGCTTCGAGTGTTTCCTTCTCGGGCGTTTTCTCATTTTACTCCCACGATTCGCCCCCTCTATTCGGAAAACAAACCTTTCGCACGGTCCCGTAGTGCGCTCGGGCTCTTTTAATGTTTGTGTAAACCTCCCATACAAAGACACTTTTTTTCTCCGCGATTTCAGTCATTCCGCCAGTCATGTTCGCCTGTACCATTCCGTCCCTCTTCTAAATTCCTATTGGTTTGTGATGTCATCTTTTGCCAGGTCCTCCCTACATGTTGAGCGTTGTTACTATTGTCGCCTAACGTTTATGGCCATCGGCCATTTAGCGTGCACAGTGGGATACTGTGCTGAGAATGCCCATTGAAGTTCTATTTCCATTCCGTTGATTCGAGATGATCAGGGCCAGTAAGCATCGGGAAATAATACCACTATTGTCTCCTTTTGAGTCAACGCTGTTTCCGTGAATTATCAATTCCGGGAGCGTTTACTAAATTATGCTTCTCGGTAAACATGGTGGAGTGTTATTTTTAACAAACGCTTAGATATATTCATGGTCAAGGTATAAATGAAAATGATATTTCAATATGGATATAATCTTTAAATATTAAAGGGAGATGAAAACTGAATGTCCTTTTTGACGTGTAAGTTGGTTACGTCTGGGATTATTTTTCTGACAGCTATTCATTTTTCACTTTAATTATTTAAAAATCATATTACCGAGGAACATGATAATTTATTGAAGAATGGTGTGCGTTGATACCTCAATAACGATGTGTACAATTAAAATCTTCTGCGTGATAGAATGTATTGTTTCCCGGTACTATCCTTCCCACGCAATTTCTAATGAAAGGGATTCAATACAGAAACCTTTCAATGGAGCCAATTAATCGTAATATTTAACTCGTCATCGCATTTTGAATGAAGTTCTCTGATTAATGTTTCGAAGTTCTTTGTTCACAATATTGCTATGCAAATGCTTGCAAGCATCGTCATTGATGTGGTAAATGAGCATTTTTTTACGGTAGGGTTGAAAATCATCATATAATACCACATAACAGCAACACTTTGTGAGTGGGGATGTGAAAACACGTTTTAAGCTTTAAATTTATTTGTTTTACTCAAAAAATGTTGCAGTAGTCTATATTGTTACTTTAAAAAAAATAAGGAAACGGTTGCAATGTTCAAAACTTGTAAAATAAAGAGTTTTTTATTTCATTTGAATAAAGATAATATTATTGTTGTTTTTCTACCGTCCAAGATGGATTTTGGATGGACACCACTATACAGCAGAACAACAAATATTTCTTTGCCTCTCCCGACGAGACATAATCTGGCTACCGATACTGCATTCAAATATGTTTCATATGCCATTTTATGTGCCTTGCTAACATCTCTACACCTCATTCTGTTTCAATCCACTTCTATGTGTCATCATAGATGCTGCTGTCGATTTCGTGTGGGCTTAATTGAGATCTCGGGAGGTGACGACCGTAGAACGCTTACCGCTATCGGTCCCGACACCTGGCCCAGCGGGTCTAATTCCCTAGTTGCTAGGACTTACTCAAATCTATATCCATCATTATTGCATGGAATAGTTCATAGTCATGGTATACCGTTACTGTCCTCAATAGTTTTTTTAACGCGTCCCAATCCCTCCCGCCCGTCCCACTACGATCAGACGTCTTTCATACCACCTCAAAAAGTAAAATATGCTACGCGAACTACCATTCGTCTGGCTCCAGCCTTTTGATTGTATGACTTTGTCCTGAGAAATCATTACTGTTACCAGCACAGTTCTAGAGTTCATCATACTGCAATAGGCCTTCCTCCACGACAAGGATGTGGTGGACACGGGGACGAGGCTAAGAATGATGAGAAAGTAATTTACGACAGTAATTTCGCTTCTCATTTTTCATATAGTATTAAAAGGGTTTCGACTATTTTTTACAGAAACCCGGAAGAATATTAACGTTGGCTTTCATTTAATCATGCATCAATGTACGACATATTTCAATGATTAAGTGAACACGCCAAACGTTCAGAACGGCCTTCGATATCAGAAATTTATGAAAATCTTGCAAGAGTGAAGACTTCGTTTGACAAGGATCGGAGATTAGATGCTCGTTTGGTTTATGGTTTACATGGACATGAAAAAGGTGTGTGCGAAGTTGGTGAGTGCTCTCGTTCAAACAAAAGGAAACTCGCACGCGGATCTGCCAAGAGCTTCTCGACCATGTCTCAGCCATCCTACAGCCCTGACGCCCCACCAGACTTTTTTTCCTCATCCACCTCAAATCCGTGCTGTAAAGACGACACCACGGCCCCATGGTAGCGTTAAAACAGGCCGGGACGAGGGAGCTTAGCAGCATTCCAGGCACCACTTCCCATGAGGCGTACGAGGCTTGTAAAACCCGCTAGTAGTGGTGTGCAAACGCACAATGTACTTACTTCTAAGACTTATGAGTGAATTTAATAATTCTGGCGATACTTTATTTCAATTTACTCAGTCCCGCTAATTTTGGGACACACTTTGAATAACTCGCATATTCTATGATGAATTGAGCCGAAAGGCATATATATAGAATATATATATATATATATATATATATATATATATATATATATATATATATATTCTATATACACACCCAAGCTTAAGTGATTTTTCGGGTACCAGGTCTTCCTGGGAAACCATAACCGGCACAGGGAAAGGATCTGGCCCCCCTACCCTGAGGTGTGAATTTTTACACGCCGTATAGGGGTTAGTACTGGGTGATCTGTACCATCACCTACTAAAGCGACCTTCGGGTTGATTACTGTGTTTATGGTTTATGTATGTATGTACATATGTCAGTATATGTATTACTATTTAATTAAAATATTTCTGAATAAATACTCGCATGTGTAAGACTGCGATATTTAAACACCTCTTTCGCTTCTACAGAATTGAAAAAAATATCTGAAGACAGAAGAGACTGAGACTCTTCAATAAGTCTCGTGTTCACTACGCATAAAGTTGCGAATAATAAATCACGAGTTAATTAAAAAATTATTCCAGTCTTTTCAAAAGGATGCAAATGGAGCTCTTTTGTAATTCTGGTGCTCATAACTTGGACATTTCCGTCATCAATCCAGTCAGCTTAATTTTGTTCGCATTGAAACAATTTAAACTTATCAAAAATCCATTAACCTTTCTTGGGGAGATTGTGCCGCGCTTCACAAATCCTCACATCTTCCCGCCCCTCCTCCCCCTTGCCATTAGTGCGATGTCTTTGATTAAGGAGGAAGCTAACAATATCAAGTTATTATGTTAAATTTGCTATCCCTCCCCTCATGCATGTCAAATTTCATGGCTCTCCAGTTCGTCAAGTGGATCGAGGGTAAGGTCAAGTGGAAGCAGATGAGTGGAGATGACCACTCCACAGTGCTCTCCCTGTTTCACGGTGAATGTGCATGAAGAATAATGTTGGTCCGTTCTCCACTCAAGGTGTCGGGAAGACTCACCTTATTCTCTCCCGCGAACTTGTACTCCCCTTAAGTAAAGGTCGTGGAACGAAAACAAGTCAAAAAGAACAGCTCGGGGTGCGAAATATTCCATCCTACCACCGCCGCCTTAAGTAAGTAGTTCACGAAAACGTCGTCAACATTTCAGTGTGAGTTGGGGGGGAGGGGGGAAGATTAGGGGGAGTTTTAAAATAATTCCGTGCGATGCAGGTGGCGCATTACACTCGTGCGAATGACTCCAAGATCGCATGAGGTCTTAGCATCCCTGGCGCAGGAAAAAAAAGAAGCACCCCGACACCTCTCCTCCTCTCTCCCGCTCCCATCCACCGCCACACCTCCTATCCCACGCGTGTGCTAATAAAAAAAACGAGCGTTTTGCACTCCACAGAGAGGCGAGAGAAAGGGAGGAGGAGAATGGAAAGAAGAGCGGAAGAGAGATATGAGAACGGTTGGGATTTATTCATTTCCTTATTTTTTCCTTCATCTCTCGCCGAGGAAGTTTATTTTCGAGTTTTATGCGATGTACCCACCTGAATCTTTCTTGTTTTTTTCGGCAGATGTAAAAAAAGGAGGAAACGGAGACTTTGCATATTTTTTTCTCGGTGCCTCTCTTCGTGGTTGGTGCCGACTCGGGGCAAGGATCTCCGGGACACAGGGGTAGACGAGCCGGGGATACGAGGGCATCTCCGAGGCAACGAAGGTGGATGGCAAGAGAGAGAGATGAGAAAATGAGAGAGGAGATATGGATGAGGGGAGTGTGAGGGGAGTTAGGCATCGCGCTGTTTAAGCCATAATCCCATCCCATCAAAATGTCTCGCTTGAAACACCTCCCAGTGGTACAGGTGCACCACTGAGAAGAAATGAAAAAGAAACATCCCTAATAAAATTTCGTCGCCTTTTTTCCTTCCTTTTGGGTTCTTGGAGCATTTAACTGTGTCGCTGTGCATGAAAAGTATATTTCTCGACCCAGCTAGACAAATTTCTTTGAGCGCGCATGAATCCGTAAATGTTTCTCAACTTCTCAGAGCAGTTTTTGGTTGTTTTAAAAAAGGGAATCGTTCCGGATCAAGATGGAACAAAATTCTAATCCCCTCAGCGGAATTTGAAACGTTGAATGATTTTCACAAAAGGTATTTGTGGAATGAGGGAACAGTAGGCAACTTGGCTGGCTTATTCTTTCACACGGAAAAAATTAATGATGGTGCACATGAACCTTCCATGTAATTGAGTCAGTATCTCATTGTATTGTAAACGGCTGTTTTCCAAGCAAAATATTTTCCGCCTTAATCATTAATTTTTGGACTCACCTCCATCTTATATCTTAAATTAAAGCAATTGTCGTACTTTCTTTATTTCACGTACTCCCATTCTATTATGGCGGTCTGACATTTTATTGTGTTTCGTATAATCATTAAATGTGTTCCTTATATCATTAATCCAAATTTTATCCCAATTTTTTTATTAAAAAACTCTTTTAACCGCAATGACCTCCATGTGACCTTCCCGATCAAATCCCATTTTGGAGACTGAATTGGAAGAGAAGCAGGGCACAGAGCTTATCATAGACGGTGGAAAGAGAAGAAGAAGACCCCTTATTTTAATTCCAACTTCCAGCAGTTATCATGCCTCGACTTCAATCTCCGCGTAAAAGTGCAAAGCTCTGGCGATATTGGCCACAAATTCCTGTTGAACTTTTCCTATTATCTCTGTATCAGCTCTGAACACCATTTTATAAGATAATATTTTCACTATTTCTGTATATTCGCGAGCTTTTGTGTTTGCCTAAACCCATATTAATCTTCACCAAAGTAATCGTTTGCGTGCTGCCTTAAACTTCTTCGTAATTTCTTTCATCTTACCTATGACTTATTTATCTCAGGGTCTATTTTTAAGCCCCTTACCTCGTATTCTCTTTTTATACATTTTTAGATCTTCTCAACTTTCTCCTTTAATTCTCACTGCTCCATCTGTATATATAAATCTATTAATTGATTATTGATATTTCAATGTATTTAATTTAAATTAGTCTTCTATATTCCACTTTGAATATTTATTCATTTATGGATCGCCTTGAATTTTCAGTTAAAATTCATGACCACTAGATCACCAATCAAATATGCATCCGTTCCAAGAGGAAACGTGTACTCCGGAAAGAATCCTCCGAAATCTGAGTTCTACCGTTTTTTTAAATAATTTGATTCCTCCTAAATTCTAAATTCGAGTTTTCCATGTTTACTCATGCCTATGATGATGCTGTGATAATGGTAAGTCATAAAAGCGTAGTTGATAGTCAACGAAATACAAGCACGCATACAATGACAGAGAGTAATTTTATTCCATATTGCCGGAACAAAAGACGCCTAAATCACTGATATTTTTCAGAAAAATTATTGCATGTAAGACTTTTAACAGTAGTGCCAGCGGTTCTGAAAATATTTGATAACCGTTATAGCACATGCTGTTCATGTGAGCTCCTTGGAATAAACTTATAACACGTAGAGTATTGCTTTAGTGCTAATTTTTTTTTAACGAAAGATAGAATCTTGCAGATAAGAGATTCCCTTATTTAGAAAAAAAACAAGAGCCGAAGGACCGGAGGAAATTCAGGGGAACAATTGTCAAAGTCGATACTCGAACACCTTAAACACGACCGACCTGGATGTGGAATCGACTGTTTCGAGGCGTGGATCTGCGACGACTGAAAAAATAAATAAAAAAAACGATTCAAGTTCGTGTATTTGAGTAAACTAACGAGGGTGCTTCTACTTCTCCAACCAAGTCTTATTCCTGTAACCTCTCCAACACCCACCCACCGAAGCCCGCCGCCGAAGTCTTCGAAACTTACCCCTCTCGACGCTTGTCTTCCTCCCTTCAACCCTCTCTCGAGTGTCCTTCGTTTCTTTCGGGAAAGCAGTGCAGCGCAAGAGGTTCTTTCCGCCTCGATGCTGCAGCAATGTGATCACGCCGACATCTTTCTCCGTGCTCGTCTTTCCTTAGATGCAGTATGCATTCATCCTTTCCTAACGCATCTTGCTGCCTCGGCTTCCACTCTGATTTAGAGCTCGTAAAAAATACACTCCTAGTGATAAAATACAATTTTGTTGCGCTACCAATTCTCTCATCCACTCCCCGCCTCATTCACGTGATGGTATTCTTTTTTTACTTTGGAATATTTCCAAATTTGACATTTCAGTAGGAGCCAGATTAGAATATTGTGCAACGTATTGGGCCTGTATTTCAAAATTTGCGAGTTCCAAGTCTGCGATATTGACTGGTTGACTCTTTTTTCATATATTTATGGTGGGAATGGGGGGACCTAATGGATTGATCTTTCGTCGTGGCGTCAGAGGTTCCTGTCCCGGTTAATGGTTTTGGAAAATCCCGTCCAAAGTGCAGGAAAGTTGGTTTCCTGGGTTCCTGCACTTTACCACTTAATCATGCAAACTTCACGCCGTATAACTCTACAGTCTTACGGCATCACAGGTCTTAAGTTCTTGCACTCTTCTCTCTGAACCAAAATGTGAGGTGATTACTTTTTTATGGTATTTTATTTGAAAAATATTTTTGGCATTGTATTTGGTTTGTCATGATCTGCTTTGGTAGGGAATATATGATAGAATTTTCAGAGTTGGAAAATAATATAAATTTTACTTTAGCCTTAGAAAATAAATGTTCTATGTGAATGTAAATGGACTGTCGAACTTCTTGGGAAATCTCCTAATTATATTTAGGCTCCAATTGTCAGTTTTCAAATACCTGGAACAATGAGTACATTTTTTTAAAGACAAAATTGATCCCCTACATGTGCTTAACTGCCGAATTAAAGTTTGCAGAGTAAAAACAATAAAATGGAAATGAAATAGCATATAATGCTATTTATAAGGAAAATGCTCTTGAAATGGAAAGGAATTTTAATGATGAAATTAATGACAAGCAATAAGCGCGAAAAATTAATTAAAAAATATTCTTAGAATTATTTTCCACTTACAATACATTTCTCTCAGTACTTTCATTCGCACACGAGGCAATCCCACCGAAATATTCCCAAAAATTTTATTGTTTACCTTTAGATCCCCTCCGCGAAGTGTTTTAGCATGCTTAATTTTTTTTCCAAATTCTCCCCTACCGTCTATCGACAAAATGCTTAATTGACGAGTGTTTTATCAAAACGAGAATTGAATGGCGTCTACGTGGAAGGCGGTCTCAGGGAAAAATAAAGTTCAATTATATTCGTGTTCTCCAAGAACCGCCGATCTCCCAACGCTCTCTCTCACTCTCCCGTTCCACATTTTCAGTCCTTCGCCCACTTCCATTCATTTCCTTTTCCCATCATTCCTCTCACCCTCTCCCCTTCTTATCTCCATCACTCCCTCTTGAGCACAACCCTTCTCTCAACCCACCTTCAACCTGAGCCGCCTCTCACCTCTTACCACCCACAAGCTCCTCCTACGCTCAAAGCGCCCTCGATCCCTCCCACTAATTACGTCACAATTTAATGTTTTTTTTTGCATCCACACCCTTTGCAGATCATCCTCTCTGCGGAATCCCGAGATAGGGATGGGGTTTTTTTCGAAAAAAGTAATGTACATATATGTGTCGAAGGAGGATATTTCCCATGTTTCCTATGTGGGTGGGCGGATGGGAGTCCCGCGGGAGGAAGGGGCCAATAACATGTACCGAAAGGATGGCAGAGTTAGTTGTGCGAGGCATGGGTAGCGGGGTGGGGTGGGATGAAAAACACAGACGTGGGGCTGCGCGTGATGTTTCAAACAAAAGACGGCGCTGGAGCGTCCCTTGATCCCCCGCTGCGCCTTCATGCTACGACGCCGTTCACGCCCATTATACCCCTCGAGATATGTTGCTCCCTTTTGTTGCTTCCAGCCAAAACGCCACCCAACCATCCGCCTCGGACAGCATAACCCTCCCATCCTCTACCCTCTCCCATCTCCCCTCAGCCTCTTTTCTTTTCCTTCTCAGTCACCACCCCTTGCTCCACGCCCTTTCCACCGTTCGACCCTCTCCATTCCCTTCACTCCGCCCACCATCCAGCCCGCATACCTCTCCCCCCTCCCTTGCGCTCACTACTCCGCCATTATTTATGTCATCTTTCCTTCTTCCGAAAGTTCAGCGCCGCCGCCGCCGCGGCACAATCCTCCCCCATTCCTCAGTGTCCCCTTCCCGCCCTCAAAAGGTCGAGCCAGGACAAGAAGAAGTGGAACATGTAACAGCTTTGAAGTATGTAGAAAACTGGATGAAGGAACATGAGCACTGTAGCTTGGATGTGAAGATAAGGATACGAATAGCCGTGGAGCCCTACACAAAGGAGACACGCGCATTGTGTGTGCGCCGTTGGACAGGGCATAGAGTTGAATAACGAGAAAATGTTTGTTTGGTGTTTAGCATTATAGTGGGAGGATAGGCTTGGGTAGCAAATGTGGAGCCGGAAGGAAGTATTGAAGCTTCGGAAGTGTGGGCATAAGGCGAATGGATAAAAAGCTAGCACGGTGTAAATATTTAGAAACGAGGGGGTACTGAAGAGATTTTTTGGAGATGAAGCATATTAAGATTATTGAAAACAGGAAGAGTAATATAATCGAGAGATGGAAAAGATGAAAACGCTTGCTGGTAGGTACTCTGGAAGGCGCTGTTAGAAACGAAAGAGGAAGAGAACGCAGGGGAGCTCAATTTGTTGATAATACCAAATTGGTAGGAATAGAAGAAAATAAAAGAGATATAAAAAAAAGAGCTGGGGAAAAGTGGGCGTGCGAGTAATAACGTGATGAATTACTGATGGCTAATTACTAGAAGTGGTAGATCACATTGATTCGTACCTTAACTGCTGCTGGAACGGTACTCTGCTGTACCACCTTGGGGCCCTGATTGAAATTCGAGCAGTATAAAATTAATTTTCTCCATATTCCGCGTATGTAATGGTCAAGGCATTGACCTTATGCGTCAATATTTTCCCATATTTAACATGTCGAAATTGGTATTTTTCCTTTAGTCAGTGATCTTGTTGATTTCCGAAAATGGAGTTTCGATATTTTTCGAAAATTTTGTAATACAGTTGTAAATTCTCGTTACATTAATCCTGAAATTGCCTTAAACAGTTCTCAAATTTATCCTTCACTTCCGTAGCACTCTTCTGCTGGTTATTTTTCATTCCCGGGCACTTTCTCCCTTCCGTTCCATCGCTTATTTCCACGCTTCATCCCTCAACGTTGAAAATTAAAAAAAAAGAAGGTTATCACTAATTTTGACATCATTATCTCGATCCTCGAAATTATAAAAGGCCCAGCGTGGATGGGAAAAGAAGGGAATCGAGAGGGAGTCCGCCTTCTAAATATTGTCTGGGCCACCTCCCTCCCCACTCCGATTCCATCCCCATTGCTCCCTACTCTTTGCCTCGAGAGTTCTTTTCATTTTATTTTTTTAACCCTCGGCGCCCTTCCCCAGCCTGCTTCCTCCCCCTCTTCCCGTCCAACCCGTTCTCCGGATCCCTTTTCCTTGAGGCCTCGTGCCCCATCACTGCCGTCCCCAGCAACTTGGTTCGCTCTCTCTCTATCCCTTTTGATTCTCCAGTAATTAAGATTATTTTTCAATCGAGCTCAATTATTCTTCATTACTCCGGTCCTCCTCCTCCGCGAATAATTTTATAACTTCCCCTTTCTTTTTTCTGGGGAAAATGAAATGAGGGAATCGAGGATGAGTTTAGGAAGTTAAAGTGGGGGAAAATTACTCATTCGACGACGGCCCTTCGATCGAACGTTTCCGCGTCGTGCTTTTTTTTGGTGGAATAGTTTCAAACAACCTTGAGCGGAGGAAAAATGATGTTGTGGGATCGATCGAGATGGCATTAAAGCATGCAGCCAATCAATATTGGGCAGGTGTATTTGTGTTCATATTTACGTAATGCATATTAAGTGCCGTAACGATCAAAGTTAATATGTTTTGCTTAAGTGCTTAATGAAGACAGCTAATGATGAAATGCTCTTCTGTGCGAACGTAAAAATTCTAATTAAGAATATAAAGGAAAAAAATGATAATATGGAATTAGGATATGGAAGAGAGGTATTTATTTCATGTGCAGACGAATAAGGAAATATATAAAGTTTAAATAGTTTCAATAAGTAATCAACCAAATATTTTAGTGATAGTAATTGAGCTGCACAAAAATCGTTTTTATCATGTGCTGAAACGAGGTACTACGAAAGATGATATTATGGACAAATAAAATAAAGGATGATTTTTATAATTGATTGTGAATTCATAAATCATTCAGATAATAACCATATTATTATTTCTAATTAATGGAACATCAATCTACCTGCTATTGCTTCTACATCCATGAAATATGGTCAAATAAAATCAAATTTACCTTGGAAAAACACGTTAATTGAAGTTAAATCGACTTTAGAGGGGCACATGAACAGCTAATTTTACTTAAATACTAGTTTTATTGTGAGTATATTGGAAAAAAATAAAGGTCAATGATCGATTTTGATGTGAAGAAGTTAACTAACAAAATTGACTGGAAAATAACCTTTTGAATAGCAAAGGGCGCTGTATGTGTTGCAGAGAAACATTTGTCAACTTTTCACCGTATTCCATAGCACATACAAGTAGGAGACAGCGCTATAAAAGAATAAGAAAAAGTTATATCTTTACCGAGTCCATAGCGTAGACGATTAATGAAGCGGGCGCAATACAGGTAGCTACGAGGTAGTTCGTATTTATAGCATTGGACATTGACGAAATAGTGGAATCACTATAGAGCTGAGCCATTACATTACAGACAAAAAACAAGAGACAATATCAGTATGCAATAAGGGGCTACGAATATATGAAATCAGGTTTGAGATTTTAATTTCAAAACAAAAATGCTTGTCTTGGAAAATGAATGAAGGAAATAAATACTATGTCACTATATATGTTAACTATTGGTTCTGAATGACAATGTGGAAAAACGAACGGATTGAATATTCCAAGGACATGTTTTAAAATGTGGTCCAAAAAGATTTCAATGCACAAATTGCTGAAATGACAACAAAGGCTTTTTTGGGGTACATCAAGGATCAGTCATATGCTGGCGATAGTAATGGAAGGAAAAATGGGTGAAAGAAGCCATGTAGAAGGGCTCCGGGTGAAATTTTATGAAATGAGTGATGGAAAAGACGGAAACTAAAATATTTAGAGCTTTTGACTCTTGACTTCTTCTATTTGACATTGACAATTACATAATATCTAGGATTCTTGTGTTAAATTTCATATTTACGTTTTCACATTATTTTTTTTTTAATTTGACAATATTTATAATTTATGAATTCCAAATCATTGGGTCATATCAAAATATTTAGTGTTAATGGACATTAACCCATCTTGGGTTATTTTTTCTAGTGTTTCTCTTAAAAATAAGGTGCACTTTTTATTATCTGTCACTTCTACGCTATCATTCTGATGAAAAACTGGTCTACAAAATTGATAAATGTGGGCATACTATATGTCATACTTGATGAGAAGATTTTGTGTAATAGTGTCGACACCAATCAATATAGTTTCAATAAAAATTATACTATTTCATCAACGGTATAATTAAGTTGATTCTAGATTAGCTTTCCTGGGAAAGTTTATTTTTGTATTTGCATAGGGAAAAGGTGAAAATAGTCCAACGAGCATAAAATCAAAAATCCAATCATATGGATTATAATATCCAATACATCCAAGGCATCCAATTCTATTAATAATGCCATCCATATGCATTAGATTCATCTCAAGCATTACTCCATTTATTTAGCTTTAATTTTTTGACGTAATACTTTAATTTTCGTGCACTATTCAATGAAACCAAGTGGGTAAGAATAATTTGAAATTTGAATACTGGAAAACCGAGATATTGAAGAAAATCTGAGCGATCATATATAAATTTAAAGTCGCTCAGATAAGGACAGATACATATATGACGTTGATTAAATGCAGGGGTGCAAATAAATATGTTATAAATTAAGATATTAAATAATATAACTGTGAGTATTATTCACTCAGGATTTCTGGAAAAGCAAATTGGTTTTAAGGGAAAACGTTTTAAACCATATTCATCAGAATAAAAACATCACTCCTGAAAGAAACTCCCTAGACTCGAACATAAAAATAGATAAGAATTGCTTTATGGCTTAATTGTGCAGATATTTTGCATACTGTTGTACATTTAGCTCGAGAGGAATGAAAAAGAACAATGGTTTTAGGATGTCGACGTGAAGTCAAAGGCTTGCGGGTTTCTTTCACCGAATTCTGATTCCCGCCCTTCGATTTTCTCCCCTTTCCGTCAGAATAACCAAGAGCGAGGAAGCAGCGAAGGCCCTCCGTCCATCGACTCCACCCGACCCCCTCGTATCCCATCCCACGTCACACCTCAAACTCCAATCTCCCTTTCAGAGAATATTTTACCTCAAATCAGCCTATCCCATCCCTTACGATCCTTTTCTCACCCGTCCCCTCACCCCTCCGCCGCTAGAAACACACTCCCTTCAAAATGCATCGTGCGTTAAGAGCTTTAACAAGGTGGATGGCTTTTGTCGGCTGTTCTTTTAATAATTTCGCACAGCATCTTTCTATACGACCCGAATAAAGGCACCCACATCTTCTCAACGAGCGCCTACACGATACGCCCCAAACAATACCCTTCACGCGACATTCTTCTTCCCTTCCCCCCCCTCACTCCTCTCATTCTCATCCCACTTACCCCCCCCCCAAGTGGGTAAGATCAGTGTCTCACGCCATCTTCTTCCTTATATCCTCTTTACATCCTACGCTCAAGCAATCTCCTTGCATTTTCAACGCCCACCATCTTCCTTAGCCACCATTCACGACTCACATGACATCAGCCGTCCATTGATTCCATTGGCTGATCTTCGAATTTCATTTGCCTTTCCTTTTTCCCCTAAATATACGCCATGAGTAAAAAATCATTCCCTCCGTTTAAATATAATGAGTTACTTTCTCATTGGAGATAACTGAGTTTCTATAACCTATATGTTCTAAATATTTAGAAATATTCCGTGAATTAACAAAAACTGTATAAAATTTACTTGGGCACTATTGTCTCCTTAATGAACCAATGCATTGTGAAATATAAATATTTCCTTATTTGTGTAAATGCCTTAGATTCCAAGTCATTTGCTTTAAAATTTTGAAAACTTTTAATTGTTTTAACTTAAAATTGTTTTTTAAACTCGCTTTTCCAAACCACATTTGCTTGAAGTTTTAAAGTTCTTATAAATTTATATTCAAAATAATTACTGATTTATAAAAGTTTTAGATTACAAGACATATCAATACGAGTCAGGGTTTATTAGGGTTTACAGGCATAGGAGGAATTCAGAGAAAGAATGTATTAGTTCTGAAAGGATAATTAATAAAAGCATACAGCTCGTTGATAATGATTGTATGGATTGTCGAAGTGGTATATCGTGAACTTATGGCGTATCCAAGTTTCAGTCAGATGTATTTAAAAAATTAACGCCACACACATTTGGAGAATACAGCGACCCTTTAAGTATACTATATTCTGGTGCCCGGAGCGCGAGCAAGCCTCCGTTGCTCCCCTTGATGAGCCAATGCGTAGAAATTCGATCAAATGTATGACAAGCACAGTGTGGTAAACTCCAGTGAGTTGCTAATCATGTCACTTGATATTATTACTACCTCAGTTGTCAACTTATTGGCTTGCGTGTCCGACTAATGTAGCTTTTTTAATGGGACTTTCGTCATTTGCCAAAAATATTTTAGATTCATATTTAATATTTCATCAATTATATGATTAAATAAGGTAATGTCATTTATAAATATTTTATTAATTAATCCTAATTTATACTGAGGTTACGAGTTGTGCCTGCTGTTAACTCTGTGTGGTGAACTCGTCATTTTGATACGTAGCCATGGAACCTTGATCACTTCATGCTGACTTTTTATATTATAGTGCTTCCTATAAAATTCCGGCTCGTGATGATTACACTTTGTTTACGTATTTAAACTTCTGACTGTATTGTTCTGGCTATATTATGTTATCGCTTTTTGGATCCAGTTCCCTAGAATGGATAATTTTGATCCTTAAGAATATAGCTTGAGCCACTGAATCATAATTCGTCCAGTTCTTTTTATTTTAACTTTCCCATTTTCACTTTGACACATTTTCTCATTCTTTTTTTATATTCAGCGCATTTCCATCTTTCGGTTATCTTCCCACTTAGTTAGCTCATGGACGTACATAAACTAATTTTCACGGTTATTCGGCTAATTATCAAGTCGTGTTAATAATTCAGAGAAAAAACGTATTCGACTCCTACCATCTGTACTGTGTCATTTACTTCCCCGATTAAATGAGATTATGGGTTATTGAAAATAATATATAAATTTCAGTTCTCTGTGTTGTGAAAACATTTTAGACATCCTGAAAGATGTGGCTTCGGTTAAGTTCCTCCTACGCTCCTCGGGAGCAAATACAATTCATTGATATTTTTTCAAGTATTTAATTTATTGAAGATACATCCATCTTCCTTAGAAATCCATTAAACAACGTTTACGAAAAACAGTGAATGATAGGACTGAGTGCACTTTTCAAAGTAAATAGGTCAGTCAAGTGGCTTGAGGGGTATGTACACGGGTATATGGGCACACAATTTATGCAAGTACCTTCTGTAGCATATGATTTAGGGTGACTTCAGTTTGCGAGAACTTTTTGCACTACTCGTAAGTCAGATCCAATGAAGCATTGGATGCAGCGCCCTACAGCAAGCATTGTAAAAAGCTGGGGCTTCCCCAAATTGAATTTATCGCCCAGAACCCAAACGCTTTGTTGTAAATTTTACATTGAAGTATGTTCTCACCTTAGAAAAAGTGAGTTAAGGGAAGCCGTAGGTATGCACGTTGACGTATTGGATAATGAGAACGCCTCCTGTTGTCGATGGTGAAATATAGGACCCAGAAGTATATATGTATGCATATATATATATATATAGTTCACAAAGTCGCATTGCTAAAACTTAAGTACCATTAAGTGTTAAAACAAACAAATAAGTGACTTTTCATTGAGCCTTTCAATTTATTAAGATGAACATCTCATAAAATTGCCAATATTTTCGGATGTAATCTGCGGATAATTCATCATTTCAAATAGGCATTTACTCCATTTAGATGTTGAATTCAATTTTTCTGTCTAGCGGCAATGTTTTAATACACAGCAAAGAATTTATCGATGCTAAATGATTGATCTCTTACGTATTTAGAGTTATAATAATTAGATATTTTACTTGAAATATGTGCGATATCGTATTACCCCAGTCAAGAGTATTGATTTTTCATCCCCGAAGGTTTGGAAAAGCAAATTACTGAAATGTACATTACTTCAGATTAAACAAATATTTAGATCGCATTCTTTCTACTGTTCGATTCAAGATAATTTTTTGAGCGTTAAATAACTACTAATTTTTTGAAAGGTACATTACCTTCGTGTTCGACTTAAGACTTTTTTCAAGGAAGCTTTTGAAATATTTACTAAAATTATTTAAAGAAGATTGATGCCCAGGCATTGCTTGAACTAAATCTGAAAAAAGGCATTTGTATAATTAGAATTAAGGAAATCCACGAGAAGTGGAAGCTGTTATATAAACATTAATTTTAGTTCACTTTAAAGTTTTCCCGTTTCATTCCACAACATATTTAATAATTTGACTAATCGAACACAAACTCACTTCCTATCGAGTAAATCAATATAATCACAGAAGAAAAAACTAACTTCTTACTTTAAATTACTCTCTCCTAATGAACTTCCACCTCTGTATATTTTTCAATTGCACTTAATGTACTCCATTGACCCATGGAAGTCATTGACCCCGAAATTGGGTGGAATGAACCCTCCATGTGTCGCAGTCATCCAAGGAGTTCGTTAGTTCAACCAATGAAGGGTACAGAGGGGAATGAACGGGTAGAGAGGGGAAGGAAAGGGACCGTACGAGTGACCAGTTTGCACCCTGACATAGTCTGTAATCATCGAAACGAAGCAGAAAGGTCAACCCAACCACTTCACCCTTGAATGGTGCTCCTCGCCACGTTAACCTTCGGATAGGTTCCCCTTTCCTAGTGTAGCGAGAATCTCCCTTTCCTTATGATGAGACCGGCTCTTTCCGATCCATTTTCTTATCTCGCCCTGCCCACCAACAGATCCTCCTGGGAGCACACCCCTCTCGGCGCGCTTCCATTCGCGCTGCTCATCCCTTCGACGTCCCATTTCTCTACCCCTCATTTTCCGCCGCACCGTTCTGCGACAATGATTTTGGACCACGATCAGGGAGAAAAAAATTTGCCCACTATTTCTCCCTACACCGCTGCCGACAGCGGGTGAAAATCTTTCGATTACGGACAACAATCGGCTAGGTAGCTGGAGATGACCTTCGAGTTTTGCTTTAATTACCTTAGTAAAATACGCGCCCGTATTGACACGCATGAAGAACCGTAAGATGCAAATTTATCACAATAAAGAATTGCACTAAAGGACGTAGTTCTTTTTAAATTCTGAGACTTCATGTCTTCAGAGTATGTATCTTTATCATAATAAAGTGATTTCCTCGTGATGAAGGGCAGTATAATTTTTTCTGAAACGTTTTTGGGCACATTTTACAATTTTGTAGTCCACAAAATGGCTACGAAAATACTTTTAGTGTATTGTTAGAGTAGTGCTAAACAGAATGATTTCAATCTTTGCGTGGTGTGCAGTCATAATGAACATTGGCAAGTAATGCCATGTGTAAAATATGATGAAAAGGGATAATCCCCCGTATTGCCTACTAAAATGGCGCTATTTCTTGAATGACTTAACTTTACTTTATAAATTTACGAAATGTTAGTTTGCAACAAAAGTCTTCTCCTGCACATTAAATATTATATTTTATATACATAAATGCTAAATCTCCATTATAAAACTTCATCACACACCTGCGTAATTTCTGTAGAGGTTTTTCGGGGAAAATGCTACTCCTAGACGAATTTATTCATTCAAGTGACAGCTTGATAAAGAAGTTATAAAATTTAGAGCTTAGCTGACGTAAAATTGAATGTTCATCACACTGAAAATGAAATTAATCGACACTCACTTTTTGCCACGATTAATTCAATTCGTATATTTAGTGAAATATTGGTTTCCTATATTTAAAATCAACTTAAAAATACATAGAAACGTTAGAAATGGAGCTGCAGTAAGTAGTCAACGATAATATGGCGCTTTTTCTGTTTGATTAACTTCCGTGAAAACATCCACTAGTTAGAAATGTCCAAATAAAAACGTTAAATTCAGAGTAAATATTTTTAACAGTGTAAAGCAAGCACATGAATAATAATGTCCCTTGATGATTTGGAACACCAGATATAGTCTTTAAGTTTGGATACAATAAGTTTTTAAAGTTCCTTGTGTTTGTGTGTTCGTGCTTACACATAATCACTTCACAATGCATTAAAAGCCGTTTTACTATTGAAAGTTTTCACTCACCTCGGCCGTAAAGTGGAGTGACCGCTATCCACATTATTCACCGTAGGAAATGTGTCCTCCGGGTGCCAAGTATTAGAAGCTCAAATGTTGTTTGCAAGTATTAGAGCTTTTACACCGCCATCTTCAAAACAAAGCACTCCAAAAAAAGGCTAACGTGAGGTTTGCAAATCCCTCAGCGAAAATACGTTTTACTTATTGTTCCCGTCGTTCGCATTCTCGTTTCGTTACGTCGTCTCTCCTTTTTCATTCACGTGTGATTGTGTTTTCATATATTTTGTGAATGTGTGTATGAATATATATATATATATATTTATTTATTTAATTATTTTTTTATATTTTAATATTTCTCTATCCAGGGTTAATTTTTCTTCTTACTTTGCCGTATTTTTTTTCACTTGATTTTCCTCGTGAGATCTTTCCTTCACTTTTCCTTTCCAATATGTTTATTACTTGTGCTATTGTGCCTCAAAGTGCATCCAATCTATTCAATTCAGCGTTCTTTTCTCTCCGGGTCGTGAATTTTCGGAGAATATAATGTTTTTTGTTCTCTACGGTTACTAGTTCTCGCTCTTATTTCTACTTCCTGTATACATCATTTTTTAAAAGTGAGTGTGTAGATTTATATTTATAATTTATTTATGAATATCCAACACACGTTGGCGTGTTGTTTATGCACCAATGTGTCCTAAATACTACCTTGAACAAAAAGTTCCCGGAATAACCACCGTGTGGCGCTCCCATCGTTCCGATTTGAGTTCTGTTTTTTTTGTTAAATTGGTACATCTGTTGTTGATATTCCCTTTAAATCTTAGTGTCATAACTTGACATTTGCAAAAGTTACGTAGCCAAGAGTACATCTATCTCTGTGTGTGTTGGCGATTTTTTACAATTGCAGAAATGGATTTAAATTTGCAACAACGAACTTGTATTAAATTTTGCGTAAAAAACGGATTTAGTGGCGCACGGACGTTGGAAATGTTGGAAAAGTGTTTCGGCAACGATTCTCTAAAAAAAACGGTCGTTTACCAGTGGCACGAGCGGTTCAGAAGTGGTCGTGAGTCAATCGAAGATGATGAACGCAGTGGCAGACCATCGACATCGAAAGTCGGTGAAAAAATTGATAAAGTAAAAGAAATGTTGGTCAATAACCGCAAATTAACCATCAGAGAAATAGCGGAGGACTTGAACATTGCCTATGGATCCGCCCAAGACATTGTGGTTAATGATTTGGGTTTCCGTCGTGTAGCAGCAAAGTACCTCAATTTCATGCAAAAAAGAGACCGTGTTGACGTCGCAAAAGACATGATTTGCGAGGCTGAATCCGATCCCACATTCATCAAAAGGATCATTACTGGAGACGAGACGTGGGTTTATGAGTACGACACGCAATCCAGACATCAGGCAAGTGAATGGCGTTCACCAAATGAGCCGAGACCAAAAAAACCACGTCGTTTTCAGTCAAAAAAGAAGGCAATGCTGACGGTTTTCATGGATTACAACGGTGTAGTGCATCATGAATTTTTGCCAGAAGGCCAGACAGTAAACAAAGAGTATTATTTGGGCGTTATGAGACGTTTGCGTGAAGCAATTCGCCGAAAGAGACCAGAAATGTGGGCAGAAAACTCGTGGATTTTGCACCATGATAACGCACCGTCGCACAGTGCTATCATTATTCGTAATGTTTTGACGAAAAATGCAACAAATATCATCCAACAGCCACCGAATTCACCTGATTTGGCTCCCTGTGACTTCTTTCTGTTCAATCGAGTTAAAAAACCATTACGGGGAACGCGTTTTAGCAGCCGAGAGGAAGTAATGGAAAAATCGCAGGAAGCACTGATGGACATACCGAAAACCGACCGTAACTTTTGCAAATGTCAAGTTATGACACTAAGATTTAAAGGGAATATCAACAACAGATGTACCAATTTAACAAAAAAAACAGAACTCAAATCGGAACGATGGGAGCGCCACACGGTGGTTATTCCGGGAACGTTTTGATCAAGGTAGTATTTACCCTATCCTCGACCACTTCAGTATTTCTACTTTCCCAACCAAGTCTATCTCCCTCGATCCTTACCAACGCTCGTTCCTCTCTTCCTTCCTCGCGTCTAAAACTCTTTCAAAAACCACTCCCTTCCTCTCTCCCCACCCTTCATTTTCTTCCTTCCACCAAGAGAAGAAGAAAGAGGGAGATAGAAAGAAAGAGAGTTAAAGCTTATTTTTAGCCGTTTTTTTTTCGTCGGTCTCTCTTCCATAGAAGGGAAGGCAGTTTATTTTCCGTCCACATAAATTCCAAGGCCCAGAAAACAATGGGTTACCCGACCTGAGACCTAACGCTCGACCTTCCCGCCACCACGTACTATCCGCCCTCCTTCAGCCCCCACTGTAAAGAGAGGCCAACTCCCTGCCTCCCTAGCTCCCCCACTTCCCTATTCGCCTATTTATCCACATCCGGCCATGCATCTCTCGCTCTCTAATTACCTCCCCCTCCTTTCCCTGCCGATTTCTCATTGCTCATTGCTCCCCAACTTTTTTCATTCCTCAACCTGCCTCATCCCTTCTCCCCTCTCTCTCTCTCTCTTCCCATCTCGTTCCAGTCCTCCCGCTACTTCTACCAATCAATGATCCTTATGGTTGAGAATTTTCAACAGTTTACGTATTTCCACTCCCTCAATTAGTGGGTAATTTTTGTGCAACGGGGTTTCAAAGAGAGAGGACAAAGGGAGTTAGGCCGTGCTTTGAAATGCAACTCCGTACATTTCTTATCTTCAGGATAAGCATGTATACTGGTCTGAAGGTAAACGAAATAATTATCAGTTATAGTGAATATCCTGATTCATTTACGGTGTGGGTACCTATCGTTATTACGGTTTGTTGATTACATTATAATATGCAGGCTCCTCTCTGAAGAAATTTGCTGGAAATGTTTGCCGTATTTAGTTCAACCCATTGAATTCAGTATAATGTAGAAAGAATTAATTATGTATATATATTCTGGCCTTCATCTCTGTATTCCTTGAAAAAAATCTTCGATACTCTTTCTTATCCTTGAAATTAAATGGCGATTTTTGAGCATAGTACTTTGGGTAAGGCAATATTTATTTACAATTATTTATACTGAGTTTGTTGCACCTTATCTTATGATTACTATTCCTTATATGACGTAAATTCTATTTTGGATTTACTTCAACGTTTAGTGATATAGCAATCAAAGTTATTTGGTATATTCATTTCGACTTTCAATCCGAATCATTTCATATTATTGTCTAAATTTTATCAAGATTACTACTCATGCTCACTATTTTTGAACTATTTAAATCGTTACCATATTCAAATGAAAGCAATTCTTGAGTTATTTTCTCTGGGAAAAGATAAGCACACTTCAGCCATTTGACAATTATTATTCGTTGCATACTGTTAAAGGCATATTTTGAACCAAGACTGATCATCGCTACGTTTCTTAGCTTTGACTAACATAAAACAACCTAAAAATTCAAACTGCATTCAACTGTTCTTCAACTCCTCATGCATCCTATCCACCTTCAATCTGTCTAACATGCCTACCCTTTTCTTCATGATTACTCTTGTCTGACTTTCTCCATCCTATCACAGTGTTGAACATCCCATTGCATCCCATAAAAATGCTCTTTATCTAACTTACCTGCTCTCTTTTGGGTTTTTCCCAAAAATCATCTCTCCTACCCCACCATGAATATTATTTCTTTGTTTGTTCAGTTTATAATCTAAATTATACCCAGAAAGCCACCAGGAATCCTTGTGGTAGGGTGTGCATCCATACCAGGCATTCACAGTACACCAACAGGCGAAGTCACGACCATGCATGAACCTCAATACTGAAAAAATGTCGACATGTAGTGAGCTAATAAACATCTATCGAACTCAATAAAAATGCGCATTGTACCAGCAACATTCATATTAAAATCAAGCAACAAGAGTGACATGTTTTATATTATACATTTGTATAGCGTCGACTACTTTAAATATATGTAGGCATACATATGTATTCATCGATGTAAGCACACAGGTGCAGAAATGCATATTCATGCACTACAATATGTGTGCACATACATACACACAAACATATACATATTCATATACCTGCATACGTTTATATACGTAATGATGATTCTATTGCATGCCTATTTGATGTGAGTAGCTATTGTTACTATCCCTAATTGATATCGGGAAAAGCGACGTCTTAAACCTATCCGCTCTACAGTCTAATCTCTAATCTTGGATGCATTGCCATGTCTTCCATGGTACTTTTATGAACGTCTTCGGAAAATGTAGCTGGTGAAAACTTTTATATAAATTCTAAAGCAAGATATTTTTGAAACCATTAGAAAAATGTTTGCCGCCCCGCTCAGCCAATTTAATAGCATATATTAGTTTTAGTAAAAATAATAAATTTGAAGAATTGGCCGCGTGACGAAAAACGGTTACCGAGACGTTGTCAGGACGTGTTTGATGTTGAAATGCCGGCTGGCTGTGTTTTGTAACCAGAGGAATAAAGATGCTCTAAACCAAATGCCGAGGGGTTGGAGAGGATAAGCGAGGTGGTATATGCGTTATCTGGATGTGAAGGACGAGGGAATGCTTAGAATTGAGCAGAGAAGTCGGGAGTACATGTACTATGCGGGCCAGAGCCAAACACCAGTTCTGCTTCTTCCTCACCCCGCACGCAAGTCGCAGGAAGTGTTTGCTCTTATGGCCTTGCTTGGATCAACACTGCAGGTCCGCGTTCCCTCTCTTACACGCACTTAGGCAAGCGAGATGCACTCACAAGATCGGGGATTGAAAGTTCTGTTGACAGTCGACCTACCATCGTTCGCAAGAGTTTCCCTTCGCGAAGAACGTGTCTCTCAGATTTGTCACTGCATGGGAGCGTGGAAAAGTTTTAAGGTTAAGAAACGATGTGGAGACCACAGTAGCTATGCATATACGGGTCGAGTTGAGCATGAAATGCTGTGGAATAGCGAAAGATCTGTGTGCAACTGGGAAGGATAGGAGCGTTAAAGAGAATATAAGGGAACGGGAGCGCATATCTATGTCGGGAAAGATGGAACATGCTCTAAGTTTGCAATACTCCATCTATTCGAGGCAATGGAGGCAAGAGGTTACCAAAATTGGAAAAATGACCCATGGAGTCTTTTCAACATATTAAACTGAATCCAACTGAAGAATAAATTAATCGCAAAAGGTGTTTAAAATATTTTTTAGACTATTCGTTTAACACTACAAACTGTTAGCGGCTCAGCGATCCCCTCAAAAGAATATATTTTGTTGAGACAAGTAAGGAACTAAGCTTCAAATTATTTAAACCCTCATTTCTCTTCATGATGGAATCAAACTCTGCGTATGCGTAATATGACGGAATCAAACTGTGCGCACTCCGGGATGGCAATAAATATATATATTTATATACTTCTATAATGATACTACAAACTGAAAGGATTTTGAAAATATCCAGATTTTCGGTACCAATGAGGTTTTATTTACTTTAACATTTTCCGTAGTTGCATAAGCAATGTATTTACAAGAAATATGTTTCCATTTTACGTCTGAGAAATACTGAATGACAATCACCATTAATGATCATACATTATCATTTGATTAATAACGTGATTCATTTAAAATTTCACTGATCTTCACATAGAAAATTGAAAAGCTGTAGAATCATCGCAAAAATTGTCCCATGGCCGTTTCACCGACAAATTTTCTGCATTGGTTTCCAAACTCGGTAACAGTAAACTAAAGAATCGCTGAGGCAACTTCTTAAAATAATGTAAAACAATTCTGTCAAGCATTAATCATGAATTAAAAAGAGTTAGTCGCGCATCTGACATCCGAGATGAGGGAAAACAGACAACGGGCGACTTTGTCTCGTCCTCCAGTGTCGTACCGCCCAATTCGACCGAACAAATGCACTCGAATGTTAGGGCCAATAGACCGCACCGCGTGAAGGATAAAAAGAAGCGGCTAACTTCTTGAGGAGTGGGATGGAAGGATGGATGGGTGGGTGGGGGACGCGTGAGGGGGCTGGGATGTGCCGTGTGGGGAAGGAACAGGGGATTGAGGGCGAGAGGGGCGTGCGCTATTTGACAGATGGAGATAAATGATGTTTTCGGGTGGAGGAAGCGGGATAGGGCGAGAGTCAGAAGAGAGAGAAGGAGAGAGAGAGATGTGGATTTAGTGTGGGTTCCGAGGAAAATGTTCATGTGTGCGTACGTGTGGTATACACATATTTACGTTTGGTTGCGTGCCTGCTCGCATGTATACATAAAAATATAGGGATTCGAATAAATTATATATGTGAGAAATGGATTGGAAAATGCTTGCTCCGCGAGAATCCAGGTGGGGTTGCTAGAGGTCGGGCCGCGAATGAAAAGTATGCCGGAGTTGGTTTGACGCTGGGGGAGGGTGAGGAGAGGATGGAGGGGGTTGGGTTGCAGGACGATACAGGAAAGGGTGTGGGGATGGGAAAGGGGGTTTTGTGACGATGGAATAAACATTCGATTTGCTGCGGGAGGGAGACTTGTAGCACTGCTTCAGCGGAGAAAATATTTCAACATCACGTTTTGAGAACCAGACAGGCGGGCAAAAATATTGACACGGCCCTCTTCCTAAGTCTATATATGATAAAATGGGGAAGATTACCCTATTTTCGATTTGGTTGGGCGTTCGAAATACGAATTGTTTCAGCCCGAGGTCCCGCGCGAGTGTGTTGATATTCGGGGAAGTTTTGGACTGGGCTCTCAAAGTTTTTAAAATATTTTTTCATGAGCTTACATTCATGATGGATCAGCTTAAGAATATGAGTAAATAAAAATCTACGTAAGGATATGATTTAGACTGAGTTATATTCCATCTTTCCTACAAATTGACTTTCACGAAAAAATCGAGCAATAGTAGCCCGTGCTAACCTGTTGTCTTTTGCCTAGTGACCCCGAAGCTCTTGTATATGATTTAGTTATACTTTTTCTTACATATTCTCCCATCATGTTCACTGACTCCGATTAAATGTATAAATAAAAACTTATATGTATTAATGCATACATACAAACACCCACATACCCAGACAAACATACGTATCCATATATATATATATATATATATATATATATATATATATACCCGGGACCCTCCGGTCAGTAGGCTAACGCTCTACCACCGCCTGGACTACCGCGACCCATGTGTTTATATATATATATATATATATTTTTTTTTTAAGGTAATCTACCGGTTAAGGTAGGTTTTTGGATGGACACAACTACCAAACAAATATTTTATTACTCCTAACAAAACACAAAATCCATCATCCTACTCTATATCAGGTCCCTCTTCATCTCTGAGTACTTTCTTCCTCCCTTCATCCCGTCCAACATCCCTATCATGTTCCTTCCCTTCCTCTTTTGCCCAACATTCTCCCCTCTATCACAGTATTCAACATCCCACTGCCGGTCAATACTCCCTTCATCCAATTTTCCTGCCTCCATAGGATTTCTCCCAACAAACCCCTCTCTTTCCCCGCCAGACCAAGTACTTCCTCATTTGTTTTCTTCTCTGTCCATTTCACCTTCTCCATTCTTCTCCACACACACATTTCAAAAGCTTCCAGTCTACGTCTATCCTCCTGCTTCAATGACCACGTTTCCGCACCGTACATAGCTACGCTCCATATCAAAGTTTTTACGAGTCTTTTCTTAACATCGTTACTCAAAGTCCCTGTCATCAACTCCCTCCTCCTTGTGAAAGCCTCTTTGCCTAGCGCAATTCTTCTCCTTACGTCCCTACTACTTTGACCGTGTTGGTCCAAAACACTACCGAGATACGTAAACTGTTCTACCTGCTCTAGTTTTTGACCTCCTATTTTAATGTTAAGCTTGGCCTTTTTCTTTCTAGAAAATCGCATAACCTTTGTTTTATTAATATTGATTCTCATCCCATACCTGTCGCACTGAATTTCCAATTCACTCAGCAATGCTTGCAGCCCCTTGGCTGACTGACAAACTAAAGCTTGGTCATCAGCAAACCTAACTGATTTTACGAATTCCCCGCCCACTTTCATTCCTACCTCCAGTTCTTCCCATGCCTCTTTAATCATTTCCTCTGCATACAGGTTGAACAGCAACGGTGATAATGGGCAACCCTGCCTTACACCTCTCCCTAACACTGCCCAACCGGACTCCCCGTTCCCCACTCGCACCTGAGCAGTCTGAGACTTGTATAGGCTGAGAATTAGCCTCCTTTCCCTCCAATCTATTCCTATTTTCTGCAATATACTCATTAGTTTTTCTCAATTCACTCTATCGAACGCTTTTTCGAAATCTACGAAACAGGCAAATACCTCCTGGTTGTGTTCTATATTCCTCTCGATTAATAATCTCATTACTGCAATGGCATCACGCGTACCTCTCCCCTTCCTCAACCCAAACTGATCATCCCCTAAGTAATCATTTGCCCTACTCTATATTCTTTTGTTTATGATCCTGAGAACAACTTTAGCTGCGTGGGATATCAAACTAATTGTCCTATAGTCCTCACATGACGTGGCATTTACCTTTTTGTGTGTGTACATATATATATATATATATATATAACGATTGTACGGAAAAACTCACACGAGCGGCACAATAATGGGCTGACACAATATAACACAAATAGAAAAGAATAGACAAATTTAAAAGAACACTCACACGGTAAATTTTTCGAGCTTTCGGCCCTTTCAGAGGCCTTCTTCAAGAGAGACTGAAAATATGCTATTGGAGAGGATAGGGGAAAGAGCTATGGGTGTGGAAGGGAGGTGTGGAGGGAATGCTGGGAGGGAAATTAAATATGGCGGTTTAGGGTGGGAATTTTAAAGGAACGGAAGGATAGTACGAGGGTCATCCGGAAAGTAGTACCCGTTCGTGAAATAAAGACACAAAAGTAAATATTAACAAACATAAAAAATTTTATTTGAAAGAGGATACTTTAAACTACTTCTCAACATAATCTCCAAGCAAATTAAGGCATTTGTCATAACGTGTGACAAGTTTCTGTATTCCTGCTGCATAGTCCTTCGCCGCCAGCTCATTGAGATACGCGAGGGACCCATCTTGCACAAATGTTTGCATAATGCAGATGGTGTTTAACAATTTCATGAACAATTGTTCGAGAAACATTGGGAAAATGCTCACAGATGTCATCAATTGTGACGCGCCGATCGTTCCTCACGAATTCGTCAACTGAGCTCACCAGTTGGTCTGTAATGACAGACGGTCTCTCCGAACGCTCATCGTCGTGTGTGTTCCCCCTCCCCATGTTGAAGTTGCGACACCACCGCCGAACAGACGACTCGTCCATTACATTGTCTCCATACACCTCCTTTAATTGGCGATGAATATCACATGGGCGAACGTTTCTTGCATTGAGGAATTTAATCACTGCCCTCACTTCACAACTGGCGGCGTTCTCAATTTTTTTAAACATTGTAAACAATCACAGAAACAACACAGGCAATGCTAGCGTCACGCAACTTGGCTCAGAGAAGGCAGACAAGCCACTGAAGCTATCTGACCTCGTCCAGCGGCTACTCGCGTCGTCAGCACTTCATGCGGCACGAACGGGTACTACTTTCCGGATGACCCTCGTATGTAGGCGGATACACGAGTTCTCACCTCTATATTGGTGGCTGAATCAGGTAGGTATATATATATATATATATATATATATATACACATACATATATATACATATATATATTATATATATATACATTGGTCGCGGTAGTCCAGGCGGTAGAGCGTTAGCCTACTGACCGGAGGGTCCCGGGTTTAATTCCCGAGCTATATGAGCTTTTCTCTAAGTCGCTGGGCACCTGCAGCTCCACCCAAGCTATGCGATTTTTTGGGTACCCGATCTATCTTCCTGGGAAACTATACCCGGCACAGGGAAAGGAACTGGCCCCCCTACCCTGATGTGTGAATTTCACACGCCATCGGGCTTAGCACTGGGTGAACTCTACCATCACCTACCAAACCAACCTTCGGGTTAATTACTGTGTTTATGGTTTTTTTTCATATATACATATATATATACACATATATTATTATTATTAGGTGTCCATCCAAAATCTACCTTAACCGGTAAGACACAACTGCCAAATTAACATTTTGTTTCTCCAAACATAACACCAACTCAACCTCCTACTCTATAATAACCCCCCTTCATCTCTGTGAACGTCCTCCCTCCCTTCATCCCGTCCAATATCCCTATCCTGTTCCTGCCATTTTCTTGTTTTCCAAGCATTCTCCCCTGTATCACAGTCTTCAACATCCCGCTGCCGATCAATATGCCCTTCATCCATTTTTCCTGCCTCTTTATCATCTCTCCCAACAAACCACTCTTCTCGCCCACCATGCGTCGCACTTCATTTTTTTTCCATTCGGTCTATTTTACCTTCTCCATCCTTCTCCACACCCACATTTCAAAAGCCTCCAGTCTACCTCTATCATCCTGCTTCAGTGACCACGTTTCCGCGCCGCACATAACTATGCTCCATACCAAAGGTTTGACAAGATTTTTCTTAACATCCTTACTCAACGTCCCAGTAATCAACTCCCTCCTCCTTGTGAAAATAACTTTGCCTAGTGCAATTCTTTTCCTTACGTTCCTACTACTTTGACCATTTTGGTCCAATACACTTCCGAAAGACGTAAACTCTTCCATCTGCTCTAGTTTTTTCCCTCCTATTTTAATGTTAAGCTTAGCCTTTCTCTTTCTGGAAAATTGCACATGTATCGTGTACACATAAATACACACACAGACATACAGGTTTCGTCCGGAAAATAAGTGTACTGAGCTCAGGAAAAAAAATTTATTACACTTTTACATATCTTAAGCTAATATTCCTCAAAATAGGACCCTTGTGAGTCGATACACTTGTTCCAGCGGCGTTCCCATTCCTGGAACGCTCCCGCGAAGGCATCATCGGGAACCTCTCGAAGACACGTCGTCACGGCCTCTTTGACGGCGTCCAAAGTCCCGTATCGCGTTCCTTTCAAACTCCTCTTTATCTTCGGGAACAGAAAGAAGTCCGGTGGTGCCAAGTCCGGGCTGTAGGGCGGGTGCGGCAGCGTTGCCACGCCGTGCTTGGCCAAGAAGTCCGACACGACAAGCGTGGTGTGAGACGGCGTATTGTCGTGATGCAGCCTCCAGATGTTTTTGATCGCTGGCCGGACGCGGGCGACTCGTTTTCTGCTCTGCTATCATCCGAACACTAAGACGACGATCAGAGTTCAGTACATCGCGAACTTTTCGCACATTTTCGTCGGTGAGTGTCGTTGATGGGCGTCCAGGCCGTGGTTCGTCGTCGACCTCTTCTCTGCCCTCCACGAACATCTTGTGCCACCGAAAGATCATGTTTCTGGACATGGCTGACTCCCCGTAAGCCTGGTTAATCATACCGACAGTTTCGGTAGACGATTTCCCAAGCTTTACCGCAAATTTGATGGAATAACGCTGCTCCAAAAACTTCGGCATCGCGTTCCGTGACGTGGGTCGAGCGTGGAGGTTCGCGTTAACAGAGCTCCTCACTACACCACAGCTCAAAGCCGACTGCCTTTTTCAGCGTCGCTTGCCAACATACCCCCCTCCAATCGCAACCCGTCAGAGCGGTGCTGGGCGCGCCTGGAGCGGCGGGAAAAAATCAGTACACTTATTTTCCGGACGAACCCTGTATGTATAAACACTAATACTTATAAACACACAGATATAAGTATATATATATATATATATATATAACGATTGTACGGAAAAACTCACACGAGCGGCACAATAATGGGCTGACACAATATAACACAAATAGAAAAGAATAGACACATTTAAAAGAACACTCAGAGTCTCTCTTGAAGAAGGCCTCTGAGAGGGCCGAAAGCTCGAAAAATTTACCGTGTGAGTGTTCTTTTAAATGTGTCTATTCTTTTCTATTTGTGTTACATTGTGTCAGCCCATTATATATATATATATATATATATATATATATATATATATATATATATATATATATATATATATATATATATATATACTAGCTGAATGCCCGGCTTTGCACGGGTTAGGGAGAAACAATAATATAAATATACTACATAAATGAAAACAACAAATTATAAAGTACAATAATACACTACTTCATACAAATTTAAGAATCTTTTTTATTTAACACCTGTTTATAAACTACATTTTTTGTTTCATATCCAGGAGAAAGAATATATAAATTTTTAGGCGAACCTACTCTGGAGCAAGCAACATAAAGTTGCCCGTGGCTAAAACATGGCGATCTTAGATCAAAACCACAAAACTTTAAAGACTGTCCCTGTGATTTATCAATGGTAATTGAAAAAGCTAGCCGGACTGGAAACTGTAATCTTTTAAAGTTGAAGGGAAGATCAGTTGGGATTAGAGGTATCCGTGGAATAAAAATTATTTCACCTTTTCCAGTTAAAATGACTGCCTGGATTATATTTTTCATTAATTTTGTCACACACAATCGTGTCCCATTGCAGAGTTTTGGTGGATCTAAATTTCGCAATAAAATGATTGGAGATCCTACTTTAAGTATTAGGCATTGTTGTGGCAATCTAGCTGGATCAAGTGAATTTAGGAATTCCGTTGGATAATTGACGGCTTCGTCAACATCCACTATGGTATCAACCGATTTATATTCAATCACGTCTCCTGGCAGCATGGCTAGTATCTCCTTGTTAATTTCATTAACATAATCGTTCTTAGGAGCAAGAATGGCTCTTTCTCGCAACCATTCTAAATTTTTATAATTTTGATTAACGTTAGGTTAGACTGCTCGTATCATATCGCGGACAGTTTTCACCGATACACATAAATCTGATGACAATTTTATCATACCAGATGCTTCAATAACTAATCTATCTTCTCCAATCTCCAAAAGTTTATTTGCAAAATTTTGAACATTCCCATCTCTTAAGAGGATTCGCATGTTTTGTTTAAGGCTAATTTCTTGGACATGATTCCATAGAACAGAATGTTTTAAACAGGCATACATTTCATCGGCTGGAGTCGATTTTGGAATGACAGGCAGAGTTTGACGGAAGTCTCCACACAGGAGTACCAGAGCTCCTCCCATTAAACTGCAGTTTCCTCTAAGATCTTGAAGTGTTGCGTTGAGGGCCTCAAGAGATTTTTTATGAGCCATCGTACACTCATCCCATACTATCAATTTACATTCTATAAGAACTTGTGCCTGGCCGCTTGTTTTATTTATATGACATGTGGGATTTTCTTGTCGGGAAATATTAAGTGGCAACTTAAGGGCAGAGTGGGCTGTTCTTCCTCCTTCCATTAATGTCGCTGCAATACCTGAAGATGCAACGGCTAGAGCAATTTCTCCATGAACCCTGATTTCAGCGAGAACTAAATCAATCAAAAATGTTTTTCCCGTGCCACCAGCAGTATCAAGAAAAATGATACCTCCTTCTTGTTTATCTACTTGATCCATTATTGTTTCGTACGCGAATTTCTGATATTCATTAAGAAGTGGCTTTTTATCCGCGATGTATGCTTCTAAGTCTAAGACATTGTAGCTAGTTTCACGTATATAATCTGGATAAAATACACCCTGTTGATCTTGTACAGGTGCAAAAAGACCGAGTTCCACTAAAGTCTTGTTAACCATGGTGATACACTTTTCCTCCAAAATAATCAAAGTTTTATTAAAAATGTCGGAGTTAAACGTAATATCCAATGTAGGATTTTCACTTCGAACTTTAGCCAGTATATCCTCACTCATTGATTCTTTATATTTTTCCCATATTGTTTTTGGGTTAGATGGATTACAGGAGGTTATTATGATGGCAAACAAAATTCGGATTTGTCCTGGAAGAGAAATCAAACTGGCCTCTCGCAATGAGTCATCCCAGTGTTGATCTCCTTCTAGCAACCCTAAATTCTGGCAAGCTTCTCTGAATGTCTCACATATTTCTCCGTTTACCGTTCTTAATTTGGCAAATGAGCGAGGTCCTCTAATGGTATGTAGAAGCATTCTTAAAAAATAACATTCGGCGTTGTTAGGATGGACTGTGTAGACTCGGCCCAATGCGTCACATGAATAAATATTATTCTCAGGATCAAAGTTGCCCGTTTTTCTTCTACAAAAGACTTTCCTTGATGTATTCCATGTATAACATCTCGGCAATTCTGAATACAATAGTGTTCTTGCAAAAGTATCCTGCTGGCATAGTTGGAAAAATGCTGTTTCTATGACAGCAAAAAAGTAAACAAATTACATGCATACAAACAAACACTCTCCTTTATATATATAGATATATATATATATATATATATATATATATATATATATATAGATATAGATATATATATATATATATATATATATATAGATATATATATATATATATATAAGTGTATATATATATATATATATGTATTCATATGTAAATGAGAGTAAACGTGGTTCATTCACCTTCAGAAGAATTAAATTATAAAAATCTTGACCTAACCTGTTTTTGCGATGAAAATAGCTACAAACATTTAGCCACAGTGTTTCTAGATGCTATGTCACGTAATTGCTACTACGTAAGAGTATAAAAATTTTGGGATACATCATATAGTGTATTGTAATGAAATGTTACATATCTATTAAAGTTAAGAATACCTAGACATTAGTAGGACTCCGTTTATATCACGAACTCCCATTGGCAAAATTGTATTTTTTTTCTCCTACGTCCCTCCAACTGTCCGTTGCGGATCACCGTCTGATCTCCTTTTTGAAGGCACCTCAATTTCGTATTTAGGTATTAATAATTGATCAAAGTTCCCCCAAGCTTCTCTCCTGAGGCGTCATTCTGAGGTTAAGTGTAGATCACCCCAAGTATAATCAATTTCAATTTAAATCAGTGTGAATGGCTGATCAGGTGCTTCAATATTCTTTTCCCTAGAGTTTATGAACGATTTTATATACCATTGTTTAATTTTCGCAATTCTTTATAAGATAAAGGAAAATTATCAAATTCTCTTATTAGTAACTCACAAATCAAAATAATACGTAATTTTTCGTCATGTGTACTATTACTGTACAATTTTCAAATTTATTGACCCATAGATTAATTTCATTTTTAATGTTTGTTTGGAATATTGAAATAGTTTCAAATACTAATGAAATAAAAAAAGCAATCGAAAGGGAAACGCATTTTTATTTTCCATCATTTTGTGGAATTCCTTATTCAGCTTAGAAAATGGGTCTTACCCACAACACTATGGACATGGAGAAACATGCGAAATGTCGTTACAATGGAGTATCTTTAATGAATCCTCGGTTGGGAAAGCACTTATTACAATTATTTTCTGCACCTATTATTCTCACGCAACCTTCCAGATTACCACTACTGCATAAGGAAGGGCCATTCCGGCGTATTTGCAGCCACAGTGAGCAACTCAAGTACACAGTTGGTGCAACATCTAATAATGCATCTGCAACGAACACGTCAATTCATGAATTAGTGTGTCGCCTCGCACGCCGTGATTGTTCATTAGTTTCCAGTAATGCTTTGTGACCTATATACCTCCACGGCTGTATTCCCTCCAGATATAGACTCCAGAATCAAGATCGGCAAGATCTGTTGAATCTAGATAACCAAAATTATCCCACGCCACGTTTCCTATAATTAATGTAATTCATTAAAGCAAATAGAAATGGATAAGTATTTGCGACCAACCCGAATAAATTTCATATATTTTCCAAATTTTAGCAGAAAAGCGACTATATATATATATATATATATATATATATATATATATATATATATATATATATATATATATATATATTCTTAAGGAAAGTCTCACGTATTTGAATAATAATAAAAACAAACTTTTGCACGCCTTTCCTTTCCATCCAGCGTCCTCATCCTCTACTATTGAAACCTTCTCCACAGTTCCTTCTTTCCGTAGAGGAAGGTGGTTGGGCCACCGAAAATTCGGAATACTTGTGAGTTTCATTTGAATGTGTTTCTTTGTGTTTTTGTTGGCTAGCGCTATCTCGCTTCTCCGTTTAAATTTTATATAACTACCTAAGTGAACTTATTCATAATCGTGATGAAATTATCTTAAAATTTTAGTTGATTATTTTTTCAGATATCCACTTCACTTTATCCATTCGAAATCTTGACGAAAAAGTCAGGAAAATATTGACTACATCCAAAGAAAAAACTGCAAAGGCAAATTCCCTGTAAATTTGTTTAAATATTCAAATATATCTCTCTAAATGGTCTTTAATATGTACATGTGTATAGAGGTGTGTAACATTCTTTTTTCTCACGTGTTGGTAATTAATAGAGCTTACACGACGTGTTTCATGAAATTACTCTGGTGAAAGATACATAGCTAAATTCATGTTCGGGGAATATTTCTTAGCTGTAGGTGTGTTACTCCAAATCTCGGTTATATAATTTCACATTGTTCTACAAAAGGACTGCTACTTGTGGGCTTTGACTAACCAAAGTTTTAGACCATTAGAAACTCTTATTTTTCCGCAGTTAATGATATAAGTAATTTTAATTTTCCTAAAAGACTTTCAGGTCACGCATCGATTCTACATTATTTTTTTCCCTGCCGAATTGTTTATTCATTCCAGATATGTGAACATAAGTTTGCTATTCCTTATTCAGTTAACATTTTCTACCGTTTGATAACCATTAAATTATCTCCTAGGCTCGAACATTGAAGAGGAAGGGGAGATAAAACGTTGACAAAGAGACAGAAAGTTTGATGGCGCAAATTTCGCACGAAAAATGAGTTTGTCGTCAAAAAAGGAAGCAATTAGAATGTAAGAAAGCAGTTTCTTGGTAAGGGAGAATAATACGTAATGGTGACCACTTGAACTTTCTTTCAACTTTCACCCGTTGATTCATTTTTGAATATAAAGTTCGTTTATGGATGCCCTTATTTTGTTTCAATCCTCACCTAGAACGGAATAAAAAAGTTTGATGTAATATCTAAATGATTTGTAATTCTCCTTTGAGCGTTCAGAACTGTTCACTGAATGGCGATGGGGAGAACAAGAGACAAACAAAACGCTGGTTCTTTGTTCTAGCCATTTTCAAAGGAGTGAAAGGATCAACCCTACTGGCAGTTTTCCGTGATGAAATATATCCTCTTGCTCTTTTAGTATTAGGGCATTGATTAGTAAAATTCGGAAGCAAATAATTATGTGCTTGAACAAGGTAATTCAAAAGTCCAAGAATCAAAAGCCTAAGAGTAGTGAAACAGCAAATTATAAAAGATGAGGAAGAAATAAAATAACAAGCAGATGACAGTAGAAATAAATGCTCCAAGCGAGAGCTTAGAAATTCAGTGATTGAATTCTAATTAATATATATTACTGATACTGGTCAAATACTTCAAAAACTATGAGGAATTTTTTCTGAATTCATAACCCCATACTATCATTCCAGGCTTTTTTGCAGTGTTATACTCTAGAAATTAGTCGCGTACGTACCAAAGCCATGCCCTTGTAAAGTTATCTTATCACACGGATAAATTAATTATATAAACCAATTTTTTTAGGAACTAAGCCTGGATAAAAGGGCATAAATAGTAATGTAGTCGTATTAATGGCATTAGCATGAAATTATAGTAAATATTTGAACGCATTAGTATAACCCTAGCTAAATGAATAATTACTCGTTTTTGGGACATTCAACCAAATAAAATGCAATTCTGTCTGCGAAATATACGCAAAAATGATCAATTAATTGAAATAAAAAATTTTTCGAATGAGTCACTTTTTGATTTCGATAAATTTTCCGAGCAAGCTAATGAAAGAACTTACAATTGGTGAATAAATACCACATTTTAATATTTCTAATTAAAATGAATACATTAAAAAATATTAGTCGGCCACATCTCATACCATTGCGTAAGGATGACCGTTTATTTTAATTTGATAATATCTATTAAAAAATTGAAAACCTCCATTTTATTACACTTTTTATTAAATTACATTATGTTGAAAATATTACAATAAAATTAAAAATATTACAAAAGCAGGCAATTTTACGTCCTTCAAGCTCGACAGAAAATGTATGATGCTCAGAGAGCATAATTTGTATCAATCAAACTTTTGAGGAATTAACTGATTTTAAATTAAATTCTCTGATCACCAAAGAATTTTAATTAGCAGTAGTCCATTGAAACTATTCTCCCAAAATGAGTCAGAAAGTAAGATCCTCGAAGAAAGGTTTTAGATTTATAATCAAAGAATTTCTACCCGAGTAAAATGACGAGAATGACTACTACGGCGAGGTATCCTATTACGGCAAATGGAGTCATTTCACCAGTTCCCATTTTGGAAACACTGCCATATTGTCTATAACGCAAATGGAGGTGTCTTTAAGGTAATATAGACGCGGCATGAAGAGGAGCATCTGAGAGGCCGTGATAATCTCATGTGAAGAAAAGAGTAGATGGGCGAAGGGGTTCCGGGAACCGAGACGAGCTTCGGCAGGACGCTGGGAAGGGAACGTTGGGTGGGGGGGAAAGAAGGTGGGGAGGTTTGGAGGGCATCCCTCCCCAAACGCCAAACTTCCTCCGCTAGTGATATGAAGTTCACGAAAACCAGTTCAACGAGCCAGTCAGATCGCGCCACGTAGACACGATCAAAACTCCTCCGTCTGCGCGATCGGAACATGGTGAAGACACCAAAGTGCGCCTCCGTTTTATCAGCTGAAACCTCCTCATCGACCCCTCGGAGCCAACTCCCTCCCGTCCATCCACTGCACCTTCTCCAACCACCACCCTGGCGTCACCGTTCGCATGTCGTCCTCCGCTTCCTCACTCCCCAAATTTCCTCCCTCCCTCGCCACTATTCATTTTGGCCACCACGGCCGCTTTGACAGTGTCTCAAAATCTGGAGTTTTGTCCGCAATCCAGGCGATCTAGATTTTGTCGTAGAGGGAATTTCGATGGCTGTCATGGGACGGAGTACCGCCCGTTGTATCGTTATTGCTGCGGTGATAACTCAGCTTATCATTGCGCCGGAGCAAAGGAGAACCCTGATACCATTGTCATCGATGCGAAAGAAATGGACTCTAAGCATTAATTAATAGCCTACGTCTAAAGTTCCTCTGTTTTGTCATTCAGTGAGTTTACGAATGGGTAAAAAAAATTCTAAATTTTTGCACTAAACGAAAATTTCACGACAAACTTTGTGTGTGTAACCGTAAAAAGTATATTCATACTCAAAGTGCCAGGTTATATTTGTCCAAAACCATTTTTATTCATAAGTTTGAAAAAAGCAAGTTGCTAGTTGATCTCCTTCAACCATATAAATGAAAATATTCAAGAAATCTTTTAAATCATTTGTGGTTTAATGTTAATGTTTAATTATTCGAAATGAACTATTCATTCTTATTTTGAAACACCTCAGGTAAGCTTCTGCTTGGACTACTCATGCATATTACTGCAGTGACGAAATACTGAAATATGGATGAAGTTCTTGATTTTTATGAAAATAAGGTTACAGAGATCAAATATAGGAACGGCAATTTTCAAACTTATTTGGCCAGGGAACAATAATGGATCAGAAAAATTGACTGCGCTATGGAGATAAATATATCTTTTTTAAATTCTACGTAGCCTAGAATTGGTCATTGTTTTAGCTAACCTTTATTTTGTTCTTATTGCTACTAGCATCTCGACTCACATATTTTGGGAAATATTTGACGCTTGGATAGCTGTAGATAGCTTTGCCACCATTATTTGAAATAGTTCGTATTTATGTTAGTAACTATCAATTAAGTAAAACTGAAACGTAAAATAAGATGCTGCATAACTGGCTGGAATCATTCCCTCCACGCACACTATTCATCGCTTGCGGAGTTATATACATACACACACACACATATATATAATATCAGATGTAGATTTTTAAACCATAAAAACACAAAGAAAGGACACTCATAATATGTTATTTGGCGTTTCGACGGCTCAGCCGCCGCCTTCAGAATGGCGTTCTCGGGGAAGAGCGGAGAGAACATGTGCGGGGGAGAGGTGAGGGAAGGAGAGGTAAGGGACCAATAGGAAATGAACAAGGGGGTGGGCGGGGATATGTAGGCAGCCGTATGATGCATTCAGTGGGCTTGGTTCAGCCCGGGCGGTTTGAATGACTGGGTCACCCAGATATGCGCCATCTCGCGGGTTCTCACCTCTATTATACTAGCAAATTTGGGAATAGGCCGTCCGTCAGATGGGACGTTAAACTACGGACCCCTTGGCGCCTTTCGTAAAGAGTAGGCTAATGCCGACGCCGGGTTTCTCTCCACCCTTCATCCTTTCCTATCCATCCCCTTTGGCGCAAATGACCTCAGCTGTCGGTCGCCTCCCCTCAAAAAAACTACTACTACTTGGGAATGGTTTCATTCACCGAAACGGAGAATTAGTCATCAAAAGATACGCAAATGTAAAATGACCCAATCGTAAATTGAATTATATTTTCGGTAGCCCTTATTTATATTTTTCTCATATTATGCTGAAGGTACGAGCACATCAAAATCACTTACGAATAAGCTGTATTTTTCTCTAGATTTCTTTAAAGGAATACAGCCAAGTTTATAAAATTCATGTGTGACAAACTTCGAATACTCGATCGCCAAGGGGTGATTCGAAAATACATAATCCGTGGGCTCTCCTTTAAATACAATTTCCACTCCCCTATTTTTGCATTCGCGAATAACGACGACCTATCGCATGGATGAAGTGTCTAAAATATGAAATTAATATCGATATTCACCCTGCACAAGGAGCCGGAAGGAACCAATGCCCTTCTTTCGGAAAGAGGACGACATATTTCGAGATCTCGGAGGACATTTGAAATTTATTTAATTGCTACGGTTGAGAATATTTTCCGTACGAAGACTCCATCCGATGATTCCACCCAGGATATGATGATTTGAACGAACGCTCTTCCACTAGTCTATCTTTTGTACTTCCTTTTCTTGTCGTTAAATGCCAATTTTTTCGGACCAAATAAAAGATTCATCATGATTCATCGAAATCTGTCGAACCCTGATTTGTACATGAATTAAACTTTGTTGAATAATGTAGCGATCCGACCATCTTCCTCCGATTCTCTCCGTCCATATGCTCCCGTGGAAGGCAGTATAGTTCAGAGTGCCTCCATAAATTTATGTTGTAATTCAAGAAAGAGATTATCGCCCCAAATTCCACGGCAATGTGGGTCAGATAAAAATAAACTTAGTGTCTCTAAGAATTTAATGCACGTGTAAATTGTGGCTGAGTTAACCCTTTTCAATTGCTACTCGATCAAGTCTGGTATCACTACTGTGAATCACGTCTTAAATCGGTTAATCGATAACTGCCTGCTTGCCCATTGGGAGCTTTTAGGAAATGCAGTCCCCATCCATTTTCGGTCACTTACGCCTTGAGCTTATGCCGCGGTGCCTAGAAAGCACCGCGGCATAAAATTGGCCGCTTAAAAACAAGAATTTATTTGATTATTCAAAATTGTAAACACATCCACCCATGGTACATAAAATCCGAAAATGAATGACGAAGCATTTTCGTTATCTGATTATGGCTATAATTCATCGAAATTGGTGGCAATTTTTTCCTAAGTCGAACTTTCATTCCTGAATGGAATTTCAAGTGGTTTAATTGCTTGTGGAAAGAGAAGGTCACCTCAAAGAGTTTTTGGCTGACAGTAGAATCCAGGTGATTGCCCAAGCTGTGTCATTTTCTGGATGTTAGATTATAACCTCACTCTGCTATATAGGTGAGTCTGGTACAAGACGTCATTTCAGGAGTTCCCCCGTTTTCCAACTTATCCATGTCTCCATCCATGTGGATGGAGACATGGATAAGTTGGAAATGTTTTGTTTATTTTGTTTTCATATATGAACACATAACGGTGCGCATGAAATATAGAATCAGCCAGCCAACTTTTTAACGATTTTAAAATTTTTAGTGTAAAATCATCTTCAATTTAAAGAATTGCATAGATTTGAATCCACTACTATGGAAAGTATGCTGCCTCTAGAGAAATGTGAACTAACTGCCAAGTGTAGAATTTATGTACAGCATTATATTAAAAGAGATCTAGTCCAAATTAAAAGGATTTTGAATTTGGTTTCACGTTGTATAACTGCATTTATACGGGCTTATATCGTCTTTCGCATATTTGCATAGTGTCAAAGAATCTAGAACCTCAGGGTTGATGCTTGTAATGGTATTGGTTTTGACACATTTCCTCTTTGATTTAAAAGTTAAAGAATTTCTTCTTCAGTAAAGCTTGGCAGTTCAACCATCTAAATAAAGGTATTTCCTATCACATGTCTATGAAGGTTATTTTATTCTTATTTTCACTGCTCATGGTTGGTTACCCAGTATTTCACAACCATATTTATATCTTTAATGCCACATATCTTCAAAATCGATCGTTATATCCGTCAACCACCGCGTCCATTTATACTTAGAAAATCTTTATATTCCGACTATTCTCGTCGAAATTGTTCCAAAACTTTACCGTCTGAAGCTAATAGGCTTTTACTACATCTAATTCAACCAAAAACTAAATAAGTTATTACGTCTTCGAAGGTCCAAGGAAATCTCACCTCATTGCATTTAAGGTAAAGTATTCTAATATGGCCGCCTGTTCTACTCATGAGTACTACAGACCTGTATTAATGAGTTAAGCATTTAACCTCACTTGTGTGTTCTTTTCGTCACATGAGCATTTCGGTGTTGTGTGAACGACTTCGGATGAAGTTCATCGTCAAATGTTCAATTTTTCCGTGGATCAGTTCCGTCCAACAATAACACACGAACGAGAAATAACTGAATAAAATAATAAATCATTTGAATCATAAACGTTTAAACGTTAGGAGACATGCGTAAAATCAATATATATATTTTTCCGTGGATCAATTGCTTAATAACTTTGATTTCATTTGCCCCATTCACGGTTAGCGTCGATAGAGTAAAACTGTCTCATCGTAATATTCTTAGAGATATAGTTCTCGGTATACACGCAACCTCCACCGTCTAACCCTTTCAACTCCAGTTCCCTTTCTCATTCTACTTGTAACTTCTCAATCAAATTATTTACGCGGGAGATTCCTGATAGAGCATTAGTTCTGGGTCAATCATTTGTATAGAAATACTCGTAGAGCGAGTAACAGAATAATGCATTCTCCTGCATGCATGCATTGGTCATATTTTTCAATATTATTTGTTCTGATCGAGGTAAGGGACTACCTCCACGTATTTCGTAACAATGAGTCGATTCAGTGTAAGGGAATAATGCATAGTACATGTTGTTACATACGATTTAGGAAACTTTTTGGGGTTGACTATAAAATATTCTTAGTTAACTTTGTGTAATAGTGTGATTTGACAAATCTGCAGGTTCCTGTATGTAGTTGTGATGCGTAAGGTGCAAAAATGGTACAATCTCCAGTTTAAAAAAAAACTAAAACTTGGAGCTATAGAATCGCAGCATATATACACAGGGCTTTTTTGAGAAAGTACAGTTGAAGACATGTGAAATTTTGAAAGATAAATTTCCATAAAATATTAATTATTTTATGGAAATGAGTATGTATGTCATGCAATGTTTTGTCATTATAATCACCAACAATAACACACGAACGAGTAATAACTGAATAAAATAATAAATCATTTGAATCATAAACGTTTAAAAGTTAGGAGACATGCGTAAAATCAATATATATATATATATATATATATATATATATATATATATATATATATATATTGATTTTACGCATGTCTCCTAACGTTTAAACGTTTATGATTCAAATGATTTATTATTTTATTCAGTTATTTCTCGTTCGTGTGTTATTGTTGGTGATTATAATGACAAAACATTGCATGACATACATACTCATTTCCATAAAATAATTAATATTTTGGATATTTTTTGACCTTAAAATCAGTGTTTGAGAATTTAATTTTAATCCTCTACATTCTAAATTAAGCATTTATTTACGCACAATGCAAAAACATACGCGGGTTAGCCATATTCAAATGCACCTCCATAGACATGCAATTAAAACATACGAAACTTTCTGATTTTTTTTGATGGGAGGAGCTGTCGAAAATATAAATTCTGTCGTAAAAATTACAGAGAGTTAAGGCTATTTTTGTTTTCAATCGTATTACAGTGCATTTCTTTTGTCTTCAGTCGTTCACCGTATAATTGAATTAGAATTGTGTCTACCCTCAAAGTTCTCTTCGAATTATAAGGCAAAACGACTATAGTGCATAGTATGACGTACGTTGGGATTATTTGTCCAAATTAATTGCAATATTACATTATTTTTATTTTCATCACAACTTCCTTATTCTTCTTGGATTTGCTTACTCTTAGAAACGTAGTGTCTGTATCGCCATACATATGCGTATGTATGTATATATTAGTGTTTAGGTACACGTGCATGTTTGTGTGTATATGTGTGTATATATCAGTGTATCTATTTGTATTTACGTGGGCCTTAAAAAGTTTAAACCTTATGTGCGTGCCTTTTTTTGTGTACTCTCTCTTTATGAATATTTGTTTGTTCACGGTACATATTTGACACACACATACGAGCATACATTTATCCACGAACATAAGTGTATGCCCAGAACATGAATGCTACTCTCTTAATCTAATCAGGCCATGCCCCTCATGCCGCTCTTTCCACCCCTCTCACAGATTCCCTCCCCAGTGCACATTACGCCAGCGCCAAAACTTATTCCCCTTCGTCTTTCCATTCAACCAATCATTTGCCTCTTCCTCCTCCTCCTTGGAGACGTCGAGTCTGCTTCCTGACGTATCGTGACATTCCTCCCCTCCACCCGTTCCCCTTTCCTCCCTCTCCTTCCATTTCCCACCCCTTTCTACACCACTTGACCTTTATTCCCATCGGGCCCCCTCAGCCCGGGCGCTCTTTCCAGGTCCCAGCCCCTTCCCCCCTCAGCCCTCCGCCACCAATCCTCCCCATGCACGCTCTCCCCTCCAACCACCTAACCAACCATGCCGGCGCGATCTTTCCTCGAGCCCCCCCTCCCCCGCCCCGAAAACCATCGACTGCGACCCCTCGCTCCAAAATTCATCCCTCTACTCCTTCCTCAGTCCTCAACTTCTGTGCCACCCATCTTACCACCCTTTCTTCGGCCCTCCCTCTTGTTTCCCCCCTTCTCCCATCCTCCCTCTTTGCCGATTAGGTTACGAGAAAGAGAATTGGCTTTCGTCCCTGCAAAGTCAACCCAATAGGAGAACCACCCCACTTTAAATATTGGAAGGCATTATTGTCCATCCTTTCTCTACCCCCGCATCTCTTCCTTTTACTCCCCCCCTTTCCCACTCACGTAACGAACCGTATTCCATTTCAGAAACACTTTCATTCCTATTCCTTCTTTTCCTTTGGAAACAATTCGGTTCTTCCACCTACAAAGTACCATTTAGTAAATTAGAAGACTCAAACATGTGGTGCGCAGGAGATTAAAAGATGGGGGGGCTGGTAATTAAGTGTTCAAGTTTGAGATGATAAAGGGTTTGCACATATGAAGTAATTCTACCGATACACCGCCTTTTGGCCGGCTCAAGAGAGATAGTGGAAGACAAGTAGTTGTGCGATACGCACAATGCCCCTTTTCAGTCTACACATTATGAGGGGGATTTTAGTGTGGCTTAGGTTTTTGAGGCTCTGCGGATTAAAATAGGAGACATTTTAGTTTTGGTGACAGTGTAAACCCTTTGACTACCAAAGTGCACAATCTCAGCGCCCTTGGAATTAGAGGAGGAAAATGGAGAGAACTCTTGCACCTCAGGATAATTCGGCTTATTTGGGAATTTATCCTTATAGCATACACAATGGTCAACAGCCAAATACGCGATATTTACATAAATATGAATAGAAAGGTACGGTTTTTTTGTACTTGCGTATGGTTTTGTGGTACTGGTTGAATTATGAATATGAACAAATTTAATAGAATTAAATTAGTTATGACCAAACCGGTTGAGCTTAGAGGCCGTTTCAATTAATCCCATATTTACTATTAATATAATTTTGAATATGATTTAGATAAAATGTTTATATTGAAGAGGAAACACGCTTTTTACATTTTGGAAATACTTATTTTTCAAATTATCTGTTTTATATGCCCGCCCAATTCATTGTTTCATTTCCTTGTTTATTTTATTGCGTTGTAATAATTTCAATATATTTAATGATAGGTCCTGAAGGATTTTTTTCTTTCATAAAATTAAAATTTCTATGTTTTTCGCAAAAATTCGTTGCTTAAATCTAACGTGAATATTAGAAGTGTTGATATCATAAGAAATTAAGTCTTAAACTCCAAGAAACTGCGGGAGGTGCCGCAACAGTAACTTTTAGCGAAGTCATCCGCTAATATGCATTTTAATGCAACAATGAGCTGAAATTGCAGAGTTATGCAAACATTTCAGAGTTTAAGAGAATGCATCCATAGCTTAACCCGCTAAAGCACTCGGCTGGACATCGAGATATCCGAGTTCGAATCCCTGTCAAGGAAAATGATTTTGACACTCTGAAATTTATGCATTTATTCATAATATGGTTAGAGTAGCACTATTGTGGAATAACCGTGCCGTTCAGTACAAGTAAAAGTACATATCTCTGTTACTATCATGTTTTGATTAATGCTGAGTCAATTCACTAGATACCTAAGTCAGAGAGCATTACTGGTGTAAAAACTTTTGATTTCCACACGATTTATCTAGTTTTTCGTTCGTAAAGTGCATTTCCATGTAGCAAAACGTGGTCGGCCGCACAGAAGTGATACTATCTGGCAATAGAAGTGACATCCAAATCGATGCTCCTTCCTCTATTGTTTTACGTGCATGCTACCGGGTGGCGTAGCGTGACTCCCGTCTCCACATTCCCCTCCTCTCTCTCTCTCATCTGATCACGTAAATGGGAAATGACATAACCCTCCCAAGAGACACGAGGAACCACGTTTCTAAAGCAGCGTATCGGATTTTTCTTAATCAAATATCATCAATTCTGGAGATATATGAAAACAAAACTTTCTTGGCATGAAAATCCCCAGGGCATTTATGGTTTTTCTCAGGCAAATATCATATTTTACTTCATGTACATGCAAAGGAATATATATTATACACCCACGCTTATAAATATAAATATATATATACATACATATATATATATATATATATATATATATATATATATATATATATATATATATATATACGAGGGTAATCCGGAAAGTAGTACCCGTTCGTGAAATAAAGACACAAAAGTAAATATTAACAAACATAAAAAATTTTATTTGAAAGAGGATACTTTAAACTACTTCTCAACATAATCTCCAAGCAAATTAAGGCATTTGTCATAACGTGTGACAAGTTTCTGTATTCCTGCTGCATAGTCCTTCGCCGCCAGCTCATTGAGATACGCGAGGGACCCATCTTGCACAAATGTTTGCATAATGCAGATGGTGTTTAACAATTTCATGAACAATTGTTCGAGAAACATTGGGAAAATGCTCACAGATGTCATCAATTGTGACGCGCCGATCGTTCCTCACGAATTCGTCAACTGAGCTCACCAGTTGGTCTGTAATGACAGACGGTCTCCCCGAACGCTCATCGTCGTGTGTGTTCCCCCTCCCCATGTTGAAGTTGCGACACCACCGCCGAACAGACGACTCGTCCATTACATTGTCTCCATACACCTCCTTTAATTGGCGATGAATATCACATGGGCGAACGTTTCTTGCATTGAGGAATTTAATCACTGCCCTCACTTCACAACTGGCGGCGTTCTCAATTTTTTTAAACATTGTAAACAATCACAGAAACAACACAGGCAATGCTAGCGTCACGCAACTTGGCTCAGAGAAGGCAGACAAGCCACTGAAGCTATCTGACCTCGTCCAGCGGCTACTCGCGTCGTCAGCACTGCGGCACGAACGGGTACTACTTTCCGGATGACCCTCGTATGTATGTATATATATATATATATATGTATTTATATATATATATGTATATATATATATATATGTATTTATATATATATATATATGTATTTATATATATATATTTATATATTATCCCCGAAGTTCCTTTTACTAGCAAATAAGGTTCTGAAATATCTTTGTGAGGCTCTGCTGATATTTTTAGCATTAAAATATGAAAAACTAACGATACAGGTGCTTAATTCGCTACGCACCAGAGATGAATTGGACCGACCATTCTATCTATTTCACCCAGATGTAAATTGGAACTTGTAGAGATAACGAAGAGTCAGAAATAAGCCGCTAGTTCATCATACTTTTTTTTATCGCCATTCATTAGTGAAAATATGGTAATCGACGATCAATCCTAGAATTTTTCATTACTTCCCGCCACTTAATTTCAATGGCTAATGTCGTATGAGGGTAGAAAAAGAAACTTAACACATCCGCATTACGATTTAAAATTGTTATGTGGAAGTAGTACAAAGTTTCTTTTTTGCTCTCATCATGAAGGAATTCCAAAAAGTCAAGCCTGAAACTGTTATGTTTATTAGGCTAATATCTGATTGAATTTCGCGAATTTACACGAGAGAACGTATATTTTTGGAGAAACTCGCCTTTCTATGTAGTCAAATGTTCGCTATTCCAGTTGAAGAAATGGCATAAATCAGTATAAATTTCTTTTTTAACCAGCTTACACTTCAGTTTAAACTTCGGATCAATAATAAATATTTGCTCGATATATAATCTGTTGGTTGACGAAATTTAGTAATTATTTCATATATGAAAGCTTTAATTCCAAATTTTTTTTTCTAATGCACAACATAATTATTTTAATATAGGTAAATAAAATATAATCGGATTCACATTGCTTGTGGTTATTCCATTATATGATTTTGGCCATTACTGAAAAACAGATGTTTAATAATGAGTGGATATAAACTTCTTATCATTCGTGTAGTCAATTATTACACACAAGAGATACGATGGTTTTTCTCGTCATACGCTATCTTCTCAGTTAAAAAAGCAAGTTCACGTTTTCAATTAAAACGACGCCAGCGTGGGGGCTTATGCCTCGCGACCTCTGCTCCGGCATAGATATGTACTGATTACGGAAGTTAGCTTACCGATAAAAATCTTGTGTCATTGAAAGAGCCTGGACAGAGTCAAATATTCCAACCTAGAAGCCAGAGGCAGAGGTGAGCAGAGCGACACTCTTTCTATTATTAAAGGCTTTAAGGTTTGCTCTGCTTGATATTAGATATCAAGTTTTGTGGCCCGCAACATACGTGAAGGTTCTAGCAAAAATATTCCGAGGAATCTCGGAAATCGATAAAATATAATTGCCTCGAAATCCATTCTAAAGATATCTTCAAGACGTAATTTTTGTGAAAAGATCATCTAAAGATTTTGGTCCACGTTAATGTGATTTCGTGGCTATTTGGGAAACTCTGGAAAATTATTTGGATGGAAAATTCATTATTTGAAACATAATATTTGAGTAAACATATTACATATTTAATGATCGGATGACACGTATTCACATTCTAATTTATTTTTAGTGAGGGTTTGAGTGTTAAATTTGCCTTTACTGATTACCGATAATACTAGGACTTTAGGTTAGGGCTAGAGAAGATAGCAATCCATCAATTATTAGGGCACCGAGAAATATCAAGGCACACGGCTTCCATTACGGTTATTGCTCCCTCCATTTCATGGCAAACCGCATCTAAGAGCGCAAATGACGTTGGTCCGTTTGTTCATATGGCGTTAATTGGGTCGCGTATTATTGTGGAAAAAGGTGGCGTAGCTCGTGAAAAATTGGGCCGTTCCAAATCTGGGTGAAGCCTGCTAGACTGGGACAATATGAGCACTTAATCCCGAGGCTCTATCTTGCCAAGAACAGACTGTCCACAGATATCCTTCATTCTCTTCCCTTCCTCTCCATATTTGTTTCACGATCATAACAGTTTGTTTGTTTAATCTCTCCCTGCAGAATGCATGATGTATCTAAGGGATTTTTTAATCACATCACAGTATTTCGGTGTTGCCGCGTTCTCTCTAATGTCCACTGGTATTTTATCAGAGTTGAATACATATCTATTGTTTTTTCTTTCGAGATAAATCCATAAAATCGACATTCTACGTTATGGGCATAAGTTGAAGTTCTCTATGGTTCTCTTAAGCTTCAGTCAAATTTTTTGTGGATTTTGGTGACTCCCCTGCAAAATAAGCACTTTTTCCTTGCACTACTGCCTTCTTAGAAACATTTCTACTCCAATTACGCTATCCTAAATCTATTTACTCCTCCTTTCAATTTTCCATTCAATACATATTTTAGCAAATGTATTAGCGCGAGACGTCTTCATGTTTTACAATATCTTATCCATCTTACTTTTTCTGCTTCACTCGAGTTAACTTCATGCTACGTAGCGTTCCCTCTTCTTTATTCATCGTTATCAATGCAGTGTTTATTTTTTCCTTTTCCACTCTTATATGGAAAATCCCTATCCGTGACCACCCTTTCACCTTAATGATCAACTATATGTATGATGCAAGGCCACACCTCTGCCATTTTTTCATTTATAGATTTTTTAATGAAGCAGAGCAAAAACGTAATTGGGAAATTCATACAATTTTATGTACTGATTAAGAGCAGTGATTGATTGCAAATATTACAGTTATAATCTGACTGGAATTTTCATCATTTAGAAACATTTTTCTTGTTTATGGTTATTACACTCTGTCTTTCTTGGTGGTATAGCTACTCTAAAAGCTAGCCAATTTTTATGTCATACTTGTTTTTAACAGCTGTCCTGAGTGAGTGTTGCCAACAAGAATTAAAATAACCTTCCTTGAAAATAAAATCCATTATTATATCAAAAAATATGGTTATAGTAACATATAGTAATGCATTTAGTGGTTTGGTCTCGATTATTATAGGTCCAGTTATTCAATTCTTTGATGATAGATGAAATTTCTTCACACTTCAAAGAATCCACTTGGGTGATGAAGCAATTTCTGGGCCCTTATAGTTTTTCCAAAATGGTTTTAAAGTTGAGTTTTTTTCAATTATGTCTTCGTTGAATTATTTTTTGTCTTTATGCTTTTTCTATGGCCCTTGCGTGGTAGCAGTTATCTCGGAGAACTATTTTTTATTTGTCTCCTAGATGGCCGTCAAGATATTTTACGGATGTTCATGGTCTTTACGACGCCGTTCATTAATTCCGATGGTAGTGCGATTCGTCGGGGTGATATTTTTTTGGAACTTCATTTTATTAAAGATAAAAAATTGAGATGACCCTTCCCTACGTCTAATCATAGATTTGGAAATCCTTTTACCTTTCTTTATATTTTCAAAAAAACTATACTAGCTTTTTCCTCTCTGCGTTCAACCCTTAACAGTATCATCCAACTCGTCAAATCCACATCCCAAGGTTGTAGGAAGCATGGTTTGTGACTTCGGTCTTGGAAGTGCTCCATGGTCTGCTATCATAGGAGAGATGGTCTGATTGCTCCTCTTTCATTGTGTACACAAAACGTAGGTTACCCTTAAAGTTTCATGAAGAAGGGCATAATCTTGCAAGGTTTGAATTGCAACAATGGCATTTGTTTTGGATGACATTAACCAACTGCTAAGTGGGTATTTTTATATTACTGGCTATGGAGTGACTGATTAGTAAACTGCCATACAGGGATGCGGGATATGATATGTGTCTATGATATGCAAACAGTCTTAGAGTCCGGTGGTGATCTTTTTTGAATACTTACGTGCTTGTCGTTAACTTTTTCTTCGATAAACCTTGTAATGAGCAGTTGTTACAATTGATTTTGTCTCGCGCTACTATCACCTAAAGGTGTGTTTAAAAAGTATCGGTAAGAAAATTTTCCTGACGTGAGTGTGAAGTGCTAAATTCAGATTGCTTGATACGTTCACTTGATAAGTGATTGGAGGTGGTATTCGTATTTATTAGATGATAGTGCATACTGCGACACACCATTATCACTCAAAATTTGACGATGCGAAAGTTCTGCGCTAAACTCGTCCCGAAGGTCTTGACGAACGACCAAGAGCAGAGTCGAGTGTCTGCTTGCCAAGACCCGCAACGGAATCGCGACGATTACACTCTTACAGGGTTGCGCCCAAAAGTGATAGGACTGATTTTCTCTGGCGGGAACGGAGCGGTATAGGGGGGTCTGCCTGGCAGGGTAAGGTGGAGGGGGCTCTCAGCAATAGAGTGATACCAACTTCAGTCGCCTGCGGGCTGTCGTTGAGTGAGGACACCGTTTTTAGTGAAACAAGTTTTTTGTCCGCGTCGAAAAACAAAATGAATCTGAATTTAGAGCAACGTTATTCCGTGAATTTTTGTGCAAAACTCGGGAATACGGCTACTGAGGCCCTCGATATGATGAAGCAGGCTTATGGGGACACTGCCTTAAGCCGTTCCACAGTATTTGAGTGGCACAAGTTGTTTAAAGAGGGTAGGGAGCTCGTTCAAGTCGAACATCGCTCCGGACGGCCGTCGACGGCAAGAACCGACACGAATGTGGACAGAGTGAGGACACTGCTGAACACAGACCGACGCTTAACCAGTGAAGAAATTGCAGACCAGTTGGGTCTGTCTGCATTCAACGTCCAACGCATTATTTCACAGGATTTGGCCATGCGCAAAGTGTGCGCCAAAATGGTGCCGAAAATTCTGAGTGTCGACCAAAAGGCAACGCGTGTGCGCATTTCCGAAGAAGTGTTAGCCAATTTGCACCGAGATGAAAATTGTTTGGACAATGTGATAACTGGTGATGAAATATGGGTTTTTAAATATGACACCGAAACGAAAAGACAATCCGCGGAATGGCACACTTCCACGTCCCCACGTCCAAAAAAGGCTCGCATGAGCAAATCAAAAATCAAAACGATGTTGATTGTGTTTTTCGACCGTCATGGAGTGGTTCACAAGGGTCTTGTCCCACCAGGGGAGACTGTGAATGCGAACTTTTACGTGCAGGTGCTCACCCGCCTCCGAGAACGCGTGAAAAGAGTCCGACCGGCCATCGCAAATTGCTGGGTGCTTCATCATGACAACGCGCCGTGCCATGGCGCGCTCGTCGTCAGACAGCTCCTGGCCAAATACGGCGTTACCACGTTGCCGTACCCGCCCTATTCTCCCGATCTGGCACCACTGGACTTCTTCTTCACCCTGATGAAAAGACAGCTCAAGGGACGACGTTTTCACTCAATAAAGACCGTTCAAGAGGCTTCGACGATGGTCATCAACGGCATCCCCAAAGAAAATTTCCAGCGGGCGTACGGGGAATGGGAGCAACGTTATACTAAGTGTGTAGCAGCTCAAGGAGCATACTTTGAAGATTATTAAGTCGATGAAAGTATATCGTCAATAAAATTCTTGTAAAAAAAATCAGTCCTACCACTTTTGGGTGCGATCCTGTACAGTTCCGACTTGGCACCAGCAGACTATTTCCTATTCCAAAAAGTGAAATCCTCCTTCAAAGGACACCACCATGGAACCCCAAGTGCCGTCAAATAAACTTGCACGTGCACCCTTAAGGACCTTGCGGAATCCGCCTACCAGGGAGCCTTCGAGTCGTGGAAAAGCTGCTGACAAAAGTTTGTCGGCGCTCAAGGGGGATATGTTTTGAAGAATTTTGAGGCATTGGGACAATGTCTGAAATAAGTCTATTTTTCAAAAAATTTGCCCCATACTCTTTTTAACAAAAAATGCATGGTTCATTATCCATTTCTGCGCGCTTTTTTTTTTGGCTGTGACTTGTGCCGAGGATGATGACGGCCTTTTCAAAGTAATCAGGTCGGACGATGACCCCCTTGAGCACCTAAGTTCTTTTTTAAGGTAATCCTTCCTTCTTCACTTAAATTTTGTCATTTCACCGTTGCCTAGAAGTATATGACTCTATCTCAAATCTATGGCATTTATTATGATTATATCTTTGGCATACATGGATGATGAATTTTTCCTCCATGATGATTATTTCGTTAGTGTAGCCATGGGGTCAGGGAGAGTTTTAGGGTTCTCCGTCAGTATTGACATTGTCACTGAGTATTCGTTGACTGTGGAGATATAAACTCTAGGGACTGTGACTTGTAAGAGTTTCTCATATATTTTGGTATTTGTTAGCCTTTTCCGTGTATTTGTCTTGGAGTGTAACGCAGTGGACCCAAATTATCCAGTGCAATATTTCAAAGTGTTTGGGACACTGATTAGTTGGGTTTAAAAAGAAAATTTTACACGATTAAACGCATTAAAATGAGCTAATTATGATAAATATTTTGATAGGGTTATTTCTTATATTTACCTCCGATAGAATAGCCAAAGAATTATTATGATAGGTAGAATAGGAATGGCGAAAAAGACTTGAGAAGAAATAACTACTGCCAGCAAGTAGTACTAGAATTGGCAGCTGGAAACGATTCGTTTAAACTTTCATTCGAAGTGCACCTCTCTACAAGTACACCTCTCGTATGAACTTCACACTTCGATGTATGGAGCAGCAGAGAAAATAAGATTGGAGACGAAGGAAATGTAGTGCAACGGAAGAGTGACTCAAATAATACGAATAGGCTGAATGGCAAAGGATGGACAATACCGAAGATTGAGTGAAGAAAGAAGCCTATGGAGGACACTTACAAGAAGGAAGAAACTAAGTGGACATATTCAGAGGCACGATAGTTAACTGAACATCATGACTAGAGCAATTATGAAAGGGAAGAATTGTAGACGAGGGCCAAGGACGAACTATGCGAATGAGTGGATGAAGAATGACAAGGAAATATGAGAAAATTAAGAAATTGGCAGGGGACAGGACAGTTTGAAGAGCTGCTACATGCCAATCTTCGGATTGATATCCAAAGATGATAATGATTTCTTATATGATTGAAATCACTGTCGATGCATAAATCTACTTGCCCGTCGTAAATTCGTGCGGAACACAAAATTTGATTCCACTGAATTTATCTCATTGAAAGGCATCACGTAGAGGTGATTAGGTTGGGAGGGGGGAGTGGTTTATTTTCGCGGTAATCATCACTTTTCACGGAACGACTCATATTAGGTGGGTACGCCCTTCCATTCCCGTTTTCTTTCCACTGTCGCATTCCACTCCCAGCGGAAACGTTCGTTTGCTCTCCTTTCACTTCTCGTTCCATCCCCCTTTCCGTCACCTCATTTTCTGAACTCTTTTGCGTGACAAATTCACGCTCCCGCCACATCCCTCCACGACCTTTGAGCTGATTTCCGCATTCAATCTCCTCTCAATCCGTTTCGTCCCCGCATCCCCTTCTGTTTCCGTCCCTGAGGCCTCCCCCCTCCGCTCGATCCGCCCCTCCGTCCTTCCATTGCCTCCCTCCACATCCCCATCCACCCGTCCCTCAATCCTCCGCACGTTTCTTGCGCCGACACCGTGATTGAATTAATTCACTCGACACCTTCCTACGTCCATTTCGCTCAGAAGCATCACCACCTTCTCCTCCCCCACCCCCACCCGTTTGCCTCCCGCCAATCCCACTCCATCCCGCTCCCCATTTACCCTCCCCCACGCTCCCTCCGTTCGTTTCTTCCTTCCGGTCCATCAAACGACGGGTCACCCTCCTCCTCCTTCATTCCCCTGACAGATCCGGGACTTAAAAAAAATCCATGTCTTTCCTTCTTCCCTCCTGCTCCCTTCCACCCTGCGAATTATCTCGGCCTCACGGCCCTCTTCCTCTCTGTCCTCCTTTTAATTAAAAATAATATTCTGAATGGGGAGAGTTCCCTCTTCCCGAGACGAAGTCGGCATTGCTCGGAATCGGAATTTTCTTCACGGGCGAAGGGTAACTTGGCGTCGCTGGGAGACGGTGAGACGGAAGGAGTTACTTTGCGTTTACGTTTGGGCATAAAAGCTCAGAAAAGAAGGGGAGAGGAGGATATATCGGAAACTCTGCGGTGCGTGAAATAGCTCCGTCCAGTCAATCATCGCACTCATTTTTTCCAAAAATTTCTGAAGCATGGAAAAATATATATCCGACGATCGGATAACGTAAACGCTTTGGAATTTGTGATCAAATTTTTTTGCTTTGTATTTTCATTACTTTGGTATCAATGTCGGTAAGGTTTAGAAGAAGGTGGGAATATTTCTTTCATAAGGATTCACTTTATATCGAGAATGTTTAATGATAAATCATTACACTACTTCATACTCGTAACGCGGCCACAATATTTTAGGTATACAGAATTAAAGTTACAACTTCCTAGTTAGCTAACGTGTGCGTGATCAACGGGAACCCACCAATTTTCGTGTAGTTTTTAGTTCTACTTCCTATGAAATTGCATGTTGATGCATGTGAGTACTCATTCAATTTTGTATTTGTGGATTTTGCTAACCATTAGATTCAAGGTCAGTCCAACCGCACTTATCAATTTGAATATTGGTTTGGTGTATAAAGGATGATGATTACCTAATACCAAGTCCAAAGGCATGTGAAATTCATACATTAGTGTATGGGCTCTTCCTACTTTGTACTGTTTTCAACATATCTGGTACGCAAAAATCAAATAGTTTAGGTGTCTAAGTACCAAAATACGCCGAATTGGATGGAGACCAAGCCATCGAGGGTAGAGCCGAGTGGTCATCCTACTGAGCAACTCAGCTACTACATGAGTTGGAGTTTTAATCGATTTGAAAGGCCCGATATATCTCAATTCATAATTTAATATCTGCATATGGAATTGGTTTTTGAAATGTTCTTTCGCTGATGCAATTTGGGTAATTTGCTTTATTGAGCTCTTTTTGATTGCGAATTTTCATTAAAGGACTTTCAAAATCCTAAGTAATATTACCCCATCCTATCGATCAAAATTATAAAAATCGGGAGTGATTTAGTTTTTATTTACAGACGAGGCAATTTGATATAATAAATTTAACTTATGCTTCTTCGGATCAATATACTTGTTTCTTTCTTTTCCTATCCCAGTGAGTAGGGTGCTAGCTTTCTAACTTTCGAGTACATTTCGAATGGGTCTGACTCGCATGCAAAGTCAATGCATAGCAAAAGTTTGATCCACGATGACGCTCTGCTACTCATTTTATTATTGGAAGAGTTATTAATGGAGAGAATAATTGTGGACAGAAATTCAAAATTTCCAAAATTATCTCGGTTCATCTCCAATATGACATAGCATTCTCATTTCATATATGCGTTGATAAATGGCAAATTATACGCTTATTTTTCCATATGACGCGCGATAAATTACAATTATTATTTCTCATTTTTTTCGAATATCTAAAAGTTTTTCTCCTGTTTACAGGTACACAAGAATTTTCTTTTCAATGGCATATTATCATATGGCGTACGATTACGGAGTCTATTGGGTGAAACCAAGCTATTTATCCAGCTATTTATTGGCCAAGCCAATGATTAGCAAGACCAATGTCAACAAATTTCTCATATTTTCGTCATAACTGGATCGTCTAAGCCACCATTTGCTGCTTTCATCCGGAAAATATTAGAAAATTAAATCCAGCGATACAATGAGCCAGATCCTGATTCCCACATCCTGGCAGTGGTGATCCTATGCATAGCAGGGCGTCATGCGATCGATTCAAATCCACACGTCATCTGGGCGACGGATTTTGGGGGGGGGAGGAGGTAGTTGGAAGGGAAATCGTCCGCGATAACGGCTCCAACCCCGTCCGCGTTTCGTCCCTCCGTCCCTAACTCAGCTTCTACGTTGGGCCCACGCTCTAAACTGTCCCCCTCCCTGAAGATCAACCTACTCCTCCAAAATTTCTCTCCCCATTTTTGGGGCCGACCAAAATAAACCTTCACTTTTTTCGGCATTGATCCGTACGTTCAATTACCATTTGAGTCCCTGGAAGGATGGGATTTTGCTCGGGGATACATTCAGACACGAGGTGTAACGAAAAAATTCCGGGAGGTTGAAGACGGATGGGTGTGGCGGAGAGCGGCGATGGGGGGGAAAGGGGGTAAAAGCGAGTTGAGTTGGGACGGGAAGGCGTGTGTGCGGCTGGGTGAATGGGGAGGATGAACAGTTATGGGTTGAAGGAGTTTGGGTGGCGGAGGATTGAGAGGATAGTGGTTGGGCAAAAATGCTTGAGAGGAGGGTTTCGCCGAGGGGGGGAATTGAAGATTGAGGGAGGTTGGGGTCGAAAAGGAGATAGGGCGTGTGAGTGGCCGGCATGAAAAGGGGCAAAACCTAGAAATATTTAATGTTTTAAAGGGATCGGGTTAAATAGGGAGATGACTCGGAGCGTAGGTCTTCAGCATATCTAACAAGCGTCAGCAATCGGAAGGTTCATTTGGTATAAGGGGTTTGAGCAAATCTCATCACCCGTGAGCCAAACTCTAGCTGACTTGAAACTATTTAATTCCGCGTTGAGAATGGAGAACGTGCCCCATTTATGTTTGCTCTCCATTATAACTTCTATCAGAAAGCTAGATGTTTATTTAATATATCTGCATGGGAGCGTTCGTATTTGAGCAAGTAATCTTAGGTCAGCAACTCTCCAAATACACTAGATTCGGGCTATTACTAACTATCATCCAGCGTCGTAAACGATGATTGCGTACTTTTTAAAAAATTAGTAAATATAGTTAGATATTCATGGTAAAATTAATGATGTACCAATATTTAATTTCTACTGGATACATTGATAAACTTTATGCATATGGTTTTTATAATGAGTCCAATATTTAGAACGATATTTCTTCTTAATGAGATGTTTCACTTTACTAAAGTCTTCACAAGCGAGATAGTATTGTCTTCAGAAATAATTGATCTTATAAATAAATAAAATGAATTACTATAGAAATTTCGTTCTGTATTTTTTCCCCGAGAGACTAAAATTGTTGACTAAAATATGAGATCTTTTAAAATTATCAATCTGTAAAGATTGGAAAATAAAATCTCGCAAAGAAGAGTACGCAGAAAAATGATTTACCAAAGTACGGGGAGAGAATAAAAATTTACTGGAAAAATGTGAGAAACTAATTTCCTTTGATTGATTATAAAACTAAATCACAATTACGAAGTAATAATGATTGGATCTTTTTGACAAAGTATATCGTATAGATAATAATCACAATGCGAGAACCAACGGTAAGTTTTACTTAATAGTTGGTGTCACAGGAACATTAGGTTTCCTCGTCACAGGAACCTGAAGCTACATGTAAAAACATATGTGTGTCATTTGACTTTTTCTCATCATTTAAAATATCACATGGTTTTCAAAACTGAGGTTGTCTGATATTTAATTTATTCGTGAGCAATTCCGGGAATGAATGCTGTAATAAATTGCTCTTAAGGAAACTCCCAGTGACTAGATGTGTACCATGGTAAAAGTAAGACAAGGCAAATTGATATTTTCGAATGCCTTTGACGGTTTTTCGGGAGCACAATGTTCATTTCACGTGCAACCACATGCGCACGAACCTTTTTCCGAGAAATGTAGCGAGAGTAATGGACGATGAAAATTTTTTAAGAGGGAAACTTGGGGGATGGAGCGGACTGGTAAATGATACATCCAAGCGAGATATGGGAGAAGAATTGAAGTACAAATATGGAAGGGGTAGAGAAAGGTGAGGTACGGGGGTGTTGTAAGAGGGTGTGGGTTTGTATCAGGGCGAGTTGGCCACGAGTGATAAGAGTCGGAAGGATGGAAAGTCGGAATGGGAAGGAAGCTGAGGTGGGCAGTGCGAGGGAAGGGGATGCATGAATGCAGGGTGGGGTGGGGCGGGTGGGGGGACAATTGTCCAAGGCACGGAGGTGACGCGGGGGAAGGGTGGACAGGGTGAGGCTGGGGTAGTAAGAGAATGAAATAAAACTCTCGGTGGACGGGAAAGCGAGAGAGGGTGACGGGAGATAAAGCGAAGTGTTGGGGAGTGCAGGAATTGATCGAAGGGACGCTATTTGTTTCGGTTCATGGGAAGAGGGAAAGGGGACATGTTTGAAGAATTATTCTCTCCGTGTGCACAGGATGAAGTATGCACAAAGAGATACAAAAATTGTCCGAGTAGAAGTGAGGGCACTTTGTAAATATTGTACACTTACTACCACAATTGCGCTTAAATGGAACTGTAGACGAAAGTCTATCGGCTTTAGATGAAGCAATGGTTTAGGTTCCCTGGATATTTTTTTATGAAGACCTACTCCGGCATATTGCCTCTCGAATGTAATGATAGAGTGCCGTAATTGTTTAAAAGCCCTTGCGAAATAAAATTGGGTTTTTAATCCTGCCATGAAGAATTTTTTCTTTGACCAATCTATTTAGAAGTATTGCGTCGCAATTATTTGTTCTGCCAAGCTTTCGGATATAGCGATAGCATATTATTCTTTCAGGTTGACTGGAGGGTGAGCGTAGATTTGAAGGCTGGATTTTGCATTTAGTAACAGGAATAATCATACATGATGCTCCAAATAACAATAATTTTAGAAAACTAAAAATCTCTTTTTTAGTTGCTTTACTGTAGAGTTGTAAGTATACTATTATTGATGGATAAAATATACAGTCCATATTAATTGAGGGATTCAATTTAAAAATATCTCTGCATATAGCTAATATTGTTTGTTTTTAATGATGTCTTCAATATCCTATCAATTAATATTTCAAAAAATTAAAAAAGCGCCAAATATGCACCTACATATTTACTCAAATAAATGACGGTTGAGTGAAGTCGTATTTTCAATGTAAAACGTTTTCCGCAATATGACATAAACTAAGCTGAATTCGCAGCTTAATGTAATTACTCGGCGCTTGTTAGCCTGATGGATTACTCAGCTTGAAATCTAAAGCGAGGAAGCCGTTTATTTATTGCTGAAATGTACTGACTTGGAAATTCAAAAATGGTTAGAATTTTAGTACTCTAAAAAACCCTAAAATGGGACATGCGCGGTTCTAAAAGGAGAATAGGGTAGAGAAAAGAAAAATCTGTGAAACCATTAAGTAATTTCGGCAATTATTATTTTAATGACCAAAAGCACAGGCTTTGAAATAATAATTCTCGGCTGCTGTTTAAAATATGCACAAATCAACGATCTCACAGGAAACAAATAAAAATTGCATCATTCGCGTTGGAAAAATACCTTGAAAAATAAATGTAACAAAAAACTGCGCCTGTACTTTTTTTCTCATTTGCGCTTCGTAGTCAATATTGCCGGGATGGGGACATGCCAAGTTTGGCATAGGACACATTTACTCCACAAGCATCGCACTTATCTTGAGATTTCGCAGGGCATACTCCGTATGTTGCTTAAATAAAAACGTATCATGCTTCTCTAGAGATATTCAGAGAAAATGGAGGCATAAATTTATTCATGAGAATTTTACGTATCAATTTTCATATCAACATTTAGTAAAAAATGGATTTCACGGTTAATAATTTTGTTAAATTTCTCGAAAAAATACCCCGGTTTGTAATTATTGTGTGCAAATTAAAACTTTAAAAATCATCATTTTAAGTTCAGCACTGCGATGTCCTTTCATCTTGCATTGGTACTATTTCTCTTATATTTATCAGTATTGTGCTGTCAAAGAAAATTCTTGAGAACTACTGATCTTCTTTTGGGAAAGAATGAGATGTATTATCGTCATTAATGTCCGTCAGAAAAAGTAATAAAACACCCGCAGAATCATATCGTAAACTAATTCCCGAAATTTGACTTACACAACGCGCATGTGAGGAGTGAGTGAAGTGATTTTCATTAATGTTGCATCATTTTGAAAAACTTTTTTCAAAGAAAATGTTTTCAAATTACAGAAGCAATACATTCAAGAAGTACATTCAAGTAGTAGTTGTTCTAGGGGGAGGCGACCGTCAGCTAAGGTCATTTGCGCCATTTGGAATAGATAGGAAAGGAAGGGTGGAGAAAAATCCGGCTTCGGCATTAGCCCTACTCTTGTCGAAAGGCGCCGAGGGGTCCGCAGTTTAACTTCCCATCCGACGTACGTCGTACTCTCTCAAAGTGTTCGATAGAAAGCACTTCAAGGAGGGATTGGGATACCAATGAAAAAAATCTGCCGGAATACGACCCGGGTGAGAAGCCTGTACGTTAGCCACCGCACTATCCCGATCCCCCAAGTATATGTACGTAACGGTGGCAGATAAATAAGAGCAATGAGTCTGCTCATTAACAAACTGATCCCGCCAAAGTTTTCTGTGGCCTCTTGTCACAAATATCTATACTTTTTTTTCCAAACAAACGTGTTTTTGCTAAAGGAAAACGCTGACGGACTAAAAACATTGCGTGTTTGTGGTACGTGAGAAGTATGTGTCTAAATTTGCATCGACTGACACCATCAAATAGAGTTTCGTGAGAGATCTGCTAGAGTAGACTAAAAGCAGGTGTTATTCATAACTGTTCCAATAAAGAATTCATTGCTATAAACATCTTCAATGGAGAGACATTCCCTCGCCAAATCGATTTAACAGCAGTCGGATTACCCGGTGCAAGGGCTTTCGTAGGTGCTCGGGCGATGATGAGTGCTAAATTTTTCCAGCGTCCTCCGCTCGCGATGTCCCGCCCACGATTTGATCGCTCCTCTCATTTCCGAGAGGCAAATTTCGTCGCCAGCCATGCAAACGCCCGCGATTAGCGATGTGATCGTCCCTCACAAACGGAGCTTATATCCCACCCGCACCTCTCCCGTGCGTAAGGGACCCGTTATTGTCGTATACCCGTATAACGATCGGAAGGAGACGCTTTTCTAGGTTGTATACATTTATGTATAATTCCTCCCCCCAGCAACGGTAACATGAATGGCCCGATGTAATGTTTCTATCGTTTAGTAGTGGATAAGTGCTTCCATTCAGCTAAAATTTCATTCAGTGAAACATTTGAGTGCATAATATCTACTAATGTGTTAGGTTAAGATCCTAATTAGAAAAAAATCGGTATTTGAATATGTAAATAACGCGCATAGGTCATTTGACTAATTACAGTACGTTCCATCCTGTCCCTTTGTTTCATTTTTTTTACCTACATAAAAATTTCCTCTCCAGATATAAGTCATCCAAATCCCAAAATTGATTGCTCATTTCAAAGTCAAGCTAAAATTTATTTCAAGTTATCTGAACTAATTTGACGTAAATTCAGATGGTAGCATATTATTATGGGAGGTGACTGACAGCTAAGGTTAAATCAGCTTTTAGGGATGGATTGATAATTTGGTAGAGGAAGGATGTTCAGGGAATGGAGAAATTGTAAAGAGAAGCACGGCGTCGGCATTAGCTTACTCTTAACGGAAGGAGCCAAGCGGCTCACAGTTTAACGCTCCATCCAACAGACGGCGTACTCCGTTGAAGTGCTTCCCACATTGCACTCAAGGAGAGGCCAGGGCCCTCGTGGTGGGAAGTCAGTGCACTATCCTCATCCCTCTGCGCATTTTGGTTTTCACAATCATTCGCACATAAAACCTATAAAACTACATTTTTACTTCGTTATTAACGTTTTAAATGTATTGCAAGGATGATCATATAGTTTGTACCTATGCGTATCATCCATATAACTTAAAGAAAATGCCTAATGTTTACTCACCTAAAATAGTCAAATTACCTGTATGTAGCAAATAATATTTTTCAGATTTGGATTTCGTAGAACGCCTGGAAATCTGTAAACAAATTTCTAATTTTTCTCCATATTTCTTCAAACCATTTCAATGTTTGTAGTTTTCAGAGAACATTTTGTAATTCGAACAAATCGCAGAAATATTTCTGAAATATATGCTATCAAATGAAATCATTTGCATATAATTGTTATACTTTGAGTAGCTTCATTCGTGATGTGGTGGAAGTCGAACATAATGAATAACTCATCGTAGCACTTTTCCACTTTGTCAAGTGCTACGATCAGTTCTTAATTCATGCTCATACTTTGTTAAATGGTTCCGCGGATTTTTAATAACGTTCAAAGAAAGGAATATATTATAGTCCTTGGCACTTATTTTTTTTGTCTTCATACCGAGCGTTTCTGCCTCGACGTTAAACTGTCACTTTTTTTAAGTCGGACACTCCTGAATGATCACAGCAGTAAAACAAACTGATTTTTTAATGAAAGCTTCACCAATTATCCCTCAGTTCCTCATGTTTGAAAGTTTTGACGTCAGGGATCTACCATTTCACCAAATGACACAAGGTAGGGTATTTTAGAAATCATCCAAATATTACATATTATTTGTATTAAAGGTAGGACAAATGGAGAATCTGTGTTTCCACCTGGGAATTTACTAAAAAACTTCTAAACAAAATGAAATTTTATTTAGACACATGGTATTGAATTATTGACGTCTCAGATGAGGGATTATTTGGTGTATTTTCAGCATTTGTATAAAGGTACTGACTGAGAAATTACAGAAAAACAGAAAGTTTGTTTAAAACTGGGAAATATTTATTTTTTCGAAGCCGACCCTGACATGATGAAATTCAATATCATACCCATTTGCAAGTACTATTTGTCTATAATGAGAGGAAAAAGGAGATATGTTATTTAAATTACCATTAAGTGAGTGTTTTCGTCACAACAAAAGATCTGTTTTAAATGAATCCTAACATACTATATACGTAGGTGTTAATTTTGAGTGCAAGAGTTGGTGTTGCTTTTACTGCAATTGCAGATTTCATGACGGCTTTAAGAAAAGGTTATTGGAAATCACGAAAGTAGCAGATACATTAGTACCGAATATTACGGATTTTTCTCTATTCTTCTGTGGTTTTACAATACGCTTTCAAGCTACAAGCCTGGTTATATGCGTTTTTAGTAACTTTTGTAAGTGAATTACTACTGATATTACTGCGATATATCACAATCCTCTACGTCATTTATTCAGTAAGACTCACCAAAGAAATATCTTTTCTATTTCGTCATTATTTTATATCGTTCATTTAAATTTGCGCCACTTCATATATTATATCAATAGTGTGCTCGTATTTTTCTTCAATTTTTATATAAAAAATTGATCATTTATAAAACTTTCTTTAATTTAAAATTAAATTAAATATAACATAGATACGAAAGACATGCACTCAAATGCATTCCATATCCGATTCTCCCTAAGAATTTGTTGTCTCAGGCCTAACTTTGTGGAATTTGCATAACATATTGAAATGTAATGAAATAATTGACTTTGTAATTCCACACAATTTTGTGTGTGTGGAATTACAAAGTCAGTTATTTCATTACACTCCCTAAGAATGCTGTAAATAATTCAATTGCTGAGACTGAGGATGCGAATTCAAATTAATTAGTTAAATGAGACAACATTTTTCTGTGTGCATGGAAAAGTCGTGTCTAATCTTGATGCCTCTATTCTTTACACTCAGGTTTGAATATGAAATCATCAAGAGATCCTAATAAGCTTATAGGTCACGGGCATAAGAAGGAATTAAGAATGGTTTTTTTTACTGCAATGTACGACAGAGTGGAAATGGTTCGAGAAAATATGTCGGAGTAGAAAATAATCATTCACGAAATTTCATTAAATATTCGCGCATTTCTAAGTTCATGGAGGAACTTGATCTATCAATGGCACCAACAAAAGTACGGCTACGGTAGATCGAAGGTCAAATTCTAGTCAGGATAGAGGTGGGGGCGGGTATAGAAGAGCAGGGGAAAAGGGTGTACGCGTTCGCGGAGGATGAATAAAAGCAGGTAAGAAATGCTGGTAGGAGAGGATTGGGGTGAGGGAAGAAGGGGAGGGAGAAGGGTTAGATATGGGGCGAATGGCGTGATCGAAGGAGGGGGAATAGGGATAAGGGCGAAAGGTAGAGGGTGGAAGGACTCGAGGGAGGGGGGAAACGAACCTCCTCCCCCGAGGGAAAATATTGAAAAATAATTCGTCTTGCCGAGGAAGTCTTGGAAGACGCAAATTTATGCTTGGGTGGATGTCAAAATGCCTTCTAAAAAAAGCCCGTCCCTTGATTACTCCAGAGAAATTCCTGTCCATTTTATATCGAAGAAAACCCCTGTTATCGTGAAGCTTATATTGTACGCGGGCCAAGATGAATAACCTATCCGGGATGAAAGCTAAGAACTGACGCAAATACCAGTGCACTTGGTGAAGAAGGTATGCATGCACGATAATGTTCCGTCCGTTGCGCAGTTTTGGTTCTTTTTTTACGTCTATTTCAACATTACTCTGATCTCTTGCTACTCAAGGGAAAATACAAATACTGGAAACCAGTAATAACCTCAAGTGTGGTGAGGTTTTTCACAAAAATATTTCTATCGTGACGGAGCACGGTCATTTGACAAACACAATCTCGTATGAAGGTATATCGTCGTAGGAAAGCGCTAAGAATAAAATACATACTGCTATTAGACAAAAACAAACTCTTATCTGTCTTCTGAATATTTAGGATGAGTAACGTTTTGCACGAGTAATTTCACGAATTTAGTTATTTTCATTAATTAAATACAGCTCCAATAATGAATAAGCACCGGTTATTATTACCGTACGATTTGGTTCCTTCTTAGCAAATGATGTGAGTGAAGTCTTCCCGGGTCTTCTCCCATTTGGGTCGGTGTGATCAGCCGCCGACGCCTCGACGGATGGCTCTGCCATCGACCTCACTGAGTGAGAGATTTGAGGACGGCGGTATAAACAGCCATCGAAACGTCGGTGGCTGATTACATATCATGGTTAAAGGCCTACGAAGACTCCACCGAATGCCGTCAATAAACCATCGCAAATTCCCCGTGAAATTACGTTACGGTAAACTTTCCTTCATAACTTGCACATTTTATGAATATTTGGTCAAGAATTTTCTCGACGATGCTCATCAAAGTAAGTAATATGTACCATGAAAAAGGCATTGATACGACGGTACACCGAGGCTGGTACGCTGCTAATCCATTGGTGTTCCCTAGTCCGATCGTTTTTGTCATCTTCTGATTATTGAGTGCGCTCTCCGTGATTCTCAGAGCCTCGATTGACAGCGTGGATACAACTAAAGCCTCGCGATCCTACATTTGCCCGCTAACCCCATAATCTTATAAGCTTTTTGTTTGCCGATAAATAATTTTATGACGCGTTTATCGACACCGTTAAAAAAAAAGCGCTAGGCACGCGAAAGAATACGGCCTCGCTTTACGACAGAACGCGTTAAAATGTTCTCCTCCCACGCGCCGTATGGCACCAAAACAAAACCCTCCTGCAACAATAATGAACGGACCCCGCGGCCGAAGCGATATGCTCGAGGGTTTTATGTATCTATTTCCTCGTTTGCCCGAGAAGAAACAGATAAAATATCCAGGCTAAGTGTCCGGATCCTCGGAAAATATTAAATTCTCCGGGAGGGGCGGGAGGAGTTAGTGTGGGAGAGGGGAGATTCAGAGGGAGGGAAGGGTGAGGGGGGGTGAGGAGTGGGTGGCCCGCGTCCCGGCCGCGTTCCCGGGTGAAAAATGGCCATAAGTTGGTGACAGACTTCTGTTTTCGGGAAACGGCACGGGGAGAGGGGAGGAGGTCGGGTGAACGGGGGCGGGAAGCAGAAGGAAGGAAGCGAGGAAGGGGAAACTGGGCGAGAAGAGGGTTGGGGGAAGTGGGAGGACGGAGGAGAGAAAGAGAAAAAAACGAAGGAAGGGAGGCCGGGAAAATCTCGGGGGGAAGGCGGGGGTGGCCGAGTGGGATGGAACGTCCGATTGATCGGGCACCTCTATTTTCTGCAGGGTTGAGCCGTTTCCGAATACTCTCCATCCTCTCAGCCTTTGTTTCAGCTCACATGTATCGCCAATAAAGTGGGTAACAAAGGACAAATTCGTAGTTTAAAAGGGTTAACGATTCAGCGTCAAAGGCTTTGAAGACCTAGGTCAGAGGTCTGTGACCTTTTGATACGCGAGGCCCCACGTAAGGAGCGTGGCGAGGATGTTATATTTGTCGGTTACTTCGCCAAAATAATTACAAAGGACGATGAATAGTTCAATTTTTTAACTCAAAATGTTTCATTCATCTTGGCTAAAGTTTACTTTTCCAGGTCTCCGAATCTACTTCTACGTCTGTGCGTTTGCAAATCGCTGCTAAAAAAAGACGGATTTATCTATCATTTCTGCAACTGAAAAAATAGGTTTTTAATTTATTATTTTAGAAATTGTACTTATTATTTTTATATTGAACCACGCATAAATTTAGGAACAGACAGTTAATTCGCCGTACTTGTTTAGCATAAGGCCTCCAAATATATATAACTGACTCCGTGGGCAGCACGGTGCCATTAGACCGCACCACTGCATGCATGCGCAATCACTGACTGCACCCTTCAACAACGTCTTTTCAAATGCAAAAATATAAGTTAAAGATGTGATAATAGAAATCGTGAAATCTGAGATAATTTAAACATTTATAAATTAGCCGGTAACTTGGAATAGACTTGGAGGATTTTTTGGGAGGAGAGGAAGGGAAGGGAGCTAGAAGGGGTGCAGTTCCTCAGGAAATCAATCATAAAAATCGCATTTTTGCCACGCGAATTTTCGACAGCAAAGCGGAAGGAAACGCAGGTGACACTTTGGGGTATTTCTCTCATTAATCTCGACAGCTTGGTGACTCGGCTCGTTTTGGATTTCCTAGATAGATTGGTGGCAATGCGGCGTTAGTTGTGAGACAGAAGAGGGGGGGGACAGAGAAGGAAGCGAAGTGGGAGAAGATAGAGAGGGGCGGGCGTGTGTCGGGGAACCTTCCGGGAGAGATGAAAAATAAAAGGGGACAGGAAGGATACAAGGGGGTGCTTTGGGGATGGAAAGGGGAAATGAAGGTGGAGCAGATGAAATGGGGTGGGGGTATAGGGAGGGACCCCCTTCCCTTGGCCGAAAGAGGGTCGTTTGGCTCTATCAGATGCGCTACCGTGAAACTCGTTTGCCCGTCCGATGTCCCTTAGTCCCTCCAGAGTGGTGTCATCGCTCTTTCAGTTCACCAGCAACCAAGCCGTTCTTTCTCCCGTCTTCGTACTCCCCCTCCCGTCTCCCATTTTACCACGTCTTCCTTCATTCACACTTCCAGTACTTCTCTAGTCATCTTACCCTCAGTAATTTCTCCATTCCGCCATCCGCTGTTCCATCATAAAGGTACTTTTGTGATATTGTGCTAGAGAGAGACGTAAAAAGGAATTTTAATCCTTAAAACTAATGTCAAGGATATTTTTATGTGGCTATCTTAATGAAAATACTATTCACTGAAATATGATTGAAAAATGTTTTTAAATTGACGGGATCTAAGTGTGTATAACTTCTCCTGTCTTTTATTTCAAAATAATTTTAATAATCTGCTCATTCGTGAAATCATGTCTTCATTGAATTTATTTTAATATTGATATTCTTTAATTGTGATGTCACTAGAAGTATTGCTGTCTTTTTATTACCTTTGATCAATTGATTCAGCTTCGTGTGAACATTTAACTTACATTTTACCATTTGCATATGCGAAAATGTCCATTTTCTGTCTTTTAACACTCTTTTAAGTAAAACTATCATCATCGAAAATAAATAACCTGATTCAAACCATTCATTTCTATAGTTTTACACCAACCATGACAAAATTGAAGTACGTATACTCGGATATCCTTTTCTTTGGTTTTTGTTTTAATTCATTATTTGTGCCTGCAATATTGAAAATAATAGAAGTACATTTTTATTTGTTTCACCATGAAATGAAAATAATGTACCACAATTTGCGTTTTATAATACATATTTTGTCCGCCTTTCACCTGATATTTTTATTCAAATCACAGCTTATCCTTTGCTTGCGTATCTTATCAATGCTAAAATAAAATGAAATGGTTGCCTTTCTTAGAAAATAGGCAGATCTTGCTGACTGTAACCGAGAGCTGAATACAAAACGAGGTGATTTTTTCTCTTTTCCCTATTCTTATGCAAACAGCATGAAATAGCTTGCATAACCAATTTATTATCGGGTTATAAGTGGTTGTACGGATATTATTTGTAATAACGCTGCTTAAAACATTACTAATAACATTGTACTTTGGATGATACTTTTTAACTTGGGGCGATTTTTATTGATATTCTTATTAGGTAGAATATCCTAAATGAAAATAAAATCCAGCGATTATCAAATTCGTATCCGCAATTTGATATAATTTGTGCAGGATATACTAAATTTTAATTACATATTCCCTTTCATTTGTCACATGATCATATGGAAGACTGGTTTCAAAATAAATTTACCAATTACGTTTTACGTCCTCCAAATGAGTTTTTTACGAAAAGGAATGACGAGGTTACTCACTCAGTTCCTCGTACCATGATTACCATATTGAAGTCTCAGTACTTTGTCGTATTGGATTATGATTTGAATATGAACATTAACCTTTTTAATCAAAACTTTTCCCATGGTGCGATCGATATATTTTTCTGTTAAGACCTCCATATTTTGTTGCACGATATAATTTTTACTCATTTATCAAACAACAGTGATATTTATTGATATGACTGTCTTTCTTTCACTTTATGACAGGTTATCATATCACTGCAATGCGCTTTAAATTTCGAGCTAAATTCTTTTAAAAAAAGGGTAATATAAAAAGAATAGCGTCTCTTTGCACATTAATAATCTACATTTCCCCTTTAATAAGTATGAGATGGAAAATCCTATTATTATTGCACAAAGTACGTAAAGGTGTTAATTAGCCTTTCTTTTTGTCCACATTTCTTTTATTCGTATACTGTGAGCTTCGTTTCTCTCTTCAGGCAAGTTTTTTTGTCTTTTTGATCAGTTTTTCTCCTGACCAACTTTGCTGAAGTTTGTGACCAGAGGAATATTTTTTTATTAATTTTTGTATCTCCATAGCCCTTAATCATGATGTTAGCCTTTGATAGGTAAATATAGAGTTGGCTTTTAGGCAAAATTTGAGAAGTGAAGTACGCATACTTTCTGAGTAATATAGTGGGCTTCGTTCCCTGTTGCGATTTTTCGACGATTTTCAGTAATCAGAAAACCGATGAATTTTAGATGAAGTTTTACAAAGTTATGACCCAAGATTTGGAGCCATCACCTCTGTCTAGTAGGCAGACACTACCGGCTGAGCTATAGCAACATTTATTTAGCATGTACTTAGCTCAAGAACTCTATCAATGTACCAGCTATTTACTTTTCATTCATTCGAGATATCCTGTCTAATTAAACGTATGTTTTGGATGATTTCGTTTCCTTCTAAGTTCCCCGTAAACTTCCTTTTTCCCTTCCCCTATCTTATTTCCTATATTTCCTTTACTCACTCATATAAACGTCTTGAAGATAAAACTGAGCGTGAACGAATGAATACCTCCCCTAATCCTATCGAATCCAATGACTTAACTAACTTGTGGGCTGTATTTTACTTTACATCATGGTTGATATTGGTTGGCTGATCGGTGCTTCGTAAAAGGGAATTCAGTTTGGCGGTGGAGCATGCTGTGTCATGACTGCGAAGGGGGTCGTAGGGCAAGTTGTCAAAGCAGGGGCAGGTAGGGAAATGATGTAGGTACCCCATTTAGTTTCAGGAGATCGGGTGAGGAGGAAAAGAGGATGGGGAAGAAGGTTACGAGCGCGGTCTTAACAGGAGTTGGAAATGAGACAGAGTCCGCCTCCACTCGCCTCCTTCAAATTACCACTACCTTCCGTTCTCCTGTTTCGCGGTCCACCCCCGCCCCTCTCCCATGAAAGGAGACCTCTCATCTTCCTCTTCTCTCTCGGAAGCCGCTGTTGTTTTTCCTCGAGGAACTAACCAAACAAATTCTTCCCTTTCCGGTGACCTGTCTTTTTCTTAAACTAAACTGACTGCCCATTGGCCCTCAGCCTACACTCATTATACGCCATATACATCCGATGCCCATAACGAGAAACGACAAAAAACCGCAGCGTGACACCGAGAAAGCCAATCTGAAGGCGGATGATGTTTGAATAAGGGAGAAAATTAGAACAATTGAGGTATTTCTCCATCCCTTGTTAGTAAAGCAGCATGAAAGCATAGGATCTCGACAGGAATCAAGCGGATGAGGTTAGACGTAGGACTTGGTTCACTGCATCAAGGCGGCGTGATCAAATGTTCAAAGACGAAAGTTTGCAAATAATGTATCTGTTTACGTAAAGCATTCGTCGGGAGGGTGAGGACAAGTTTTCTCCTGAAATTAGACCAGAGAAAAACCTGAAGCCAGTCTCCGAGTTAAAAGTTTCTAACTTATCCCCACAGCCAATATATGCATTGTATGTAGCTGTTTGGATGTAAATTCTTTGTCTGATGATGCTTCACCGCAGTGAAACCAGGAGGCATTGAAGTTTATTTTTTATGTGGATTTACAAAGTTTTATGTTGGCGTTATTCATGATTGGAACAATTCCATAAAGTTACGCCTCTGACGATTAATTATGTCCGAGTTGGAATACTATAGGAGAATATCGTATGCAGCTTACCAAACTTATGCGTATAAAACGTTGGCAGATACCTATACAGTAATAATGAGAAAAAGTAAAGGAAAAATAATAGAAAAAGCATTCATTTTCATTGATTTAATTTTTGAAACTCATATATGATGTACATTAACATTCAAATCATGAAAACCGAGCATATAAACAATTTAGTGCCCTTATAAATTTTTCCTTCGGTTTTTTGTTTAAACTGTTCTATTTAGAGACACACGTTACCCTATTTATTTGTTTGAATGCCCTAATGCATATGATGTAATTTGGTATCGTATCTGATTTATGTCTTGAATAAGTTATGAGTAGACGATGATGACAGCCTTCCTTTCAAAGCTGTTATAACATCAGCTTTATCGTAAGTGCCTGCTCGAATTTAGTTAATAAAGTTTATCTTTCGTTCGAGCTGGATATTAAGAATTAAAACCGAATATAATGTACCGCTCTATTCTTTCTGGGCCACAACTGCAACGTTGAGTGGATTAAACGTCTCATAGTAGTTTTAGCTTCTGGAGCAGCACAGAACCCAAATATTAATGCCCTTGGCCACCGAGTATTCATTGCCTCCTTCCACGCACCAACCTCCACTACTTTCTCTCGAGCCCCCAAGCGTTTGTCACTTTCCGTTCCTTCTCCCTAACGCTTCCTTTCCACCTACCACATACCTGTCTCTCTCCATCACGCTCCCTTGCCTTTCCCACCCCGCAAACCCCTTCTTTACAGCCAGTCCTTATAAAAGAGTTAGCTACGCGATATCCATACACACTCACCCTTACATGTTTGTACGCACAAACGCTCATACAATATCTCTCTCTCCCATGTCCTCCATCGCTCCGCGTTATAACCTCGAAACCCCTCTCCAACTCCAGCATCCCACCATTCCTTAATAATTTCATACCTCGTTTCCTTTTACTTCAACCTGCCTCCTGTCCTCACAAAAGGAGGGAGGGCCTCATTATCCCCATACACCATTTCCTAAGTCCCTCAAACCCCTTCTCCCCTCATTTCACTCCTCATGAACCATTCTTCCCCCTCTCCTCACCTTCTTCCGTTCTATATCCAGGACACAGTGAATCTCCACCAATCCGCTAATCCCTCTCGTTCCTTCACCCGCCCCTCCCCTCACCCTTCCGGCGGATTCCCACTCGCCCCCACCCACGTTCCCCTATAAACTTATGACCTCCCCTTCCCCAAACACGCGCGCTACTCACAATTTTACTCCATATTCAACTTTTTGATGCCTTTTTCCGTTTTATTCTCGTCGTTGTGCATAATTCCGTGTCATGTCCCTGGCGCTGTCAACCCGTTCACCTAGTTCGTTCATTGTTTTCTATTATTTTTCGGTTCATTTCGTTTCTACCTCCCTTCAAACCTCGTGAATTATTTCGTGGATGATTTTTTTGCGTCATTTACCTGTCATGTCGTCATTTGGTCCAGTCTTTCTTTTTCAGCTTTTTAACTCTGTGGTTTTTATTTCACCTCGTCATGTAAGCATATTACGCGTGTTATGAAATCTCACGTTTTTTCCTCTCTCTATAGAGGCGCCATTTATTTAATTTTAAAAACTGTATTCCTTTCCTTTCCGAATAATTTTTACGAACAATTTTGTACCACGTCACTTGCATAATCATCCCGTTGTTTGGTTAATTATTTTAAACCTCGGGGTCGTCCTATTTCCGCTAGACTTGTGAATTATGTTCTTTTTTTTAGACTCTTTATCACTTCCCCGACAATTTAAATTGGTTGCGTGGATATGTGTATATATTCGTCCACAGCATGGTGTTTATTCCTCCTCTCTTGGACTCATATTTCTCTCTCTTTCTTTTTAAGTAATTAACTTAATTCTCCACATCTCATTTAAATTAAAATACACGCACTTATATTCCTTGTGCCGCTAAAAATAATTGTGTGGAACAAGATTTGTAGCGTTTCTCACTGACTCTGATTCAACCTTAAAAGGCTAGATTCTATGCATTATGATTTATTTATTTGAAAAATAAACATCGTCCGTAGTGTATTCATCGCACAAGGTTCTCCTCGGTTTTTCTTTGGCTGCTGAATTTGATACGCTTGAAATTTCAAGTGTGGTCAACTAAATATTTCTCTATTCTACATTTGTGTGGGATAAAAATGAGGTGTGAGTGTGCGCACGACTCCAAGATGTATGAGTTGGAGCAAGGATGTTTCTGTCTTCCCTTATTTCTTATCCGCGCCTCTTCATTCCCCTTGCGTTTTCGCTATCCACATTCCATCCCTTTCCTCCGTTTTCCCACCTCTAACCCAACACTCTCAGATTCGCGGCAACCATTTTAGTTTTGCTCCACTTGGCTTCCATTTTTCACCTCTTCTCATCCCTCATCCCGCCACCCTCCTCCTTCTCTTAAATCTCCTTACCCCTCCCCTTTCCTCACACCATTCTCCACCGTGACCCGCCCCTCTCTCGGGAAGACCCAAAAACTCGGCTGCTGACTCCACCCCGCAACTTTCCTTCACCCTCCCCCCCCTATTCCCCGCCATCTAGCTGAAGCCAAAGTTTTGCCTAAGATGTTCCGCCTCTCCTAAACTCTCCTCCCCCACTCACCGCTTCCTCCTCCCCTCTTCCACCTCACCCTAGCCCGCCCACCCCCATAACCCCTTCCCCACCACCCCTCGCCCTTCACCCAACAGCTTCCCTTGCGACCCGGGAGAGAGAGAGAGATAGAGGTGGGGGAACGCCTCTTCCCTCCTCTCCCCCAGTACCCTGTCCTTTAGGGCCCTCGTCCCTCCGCCTCCTACTCCTTTTCTGCCCACTTTACGGTTACATATATCCGTTCCGCTGTTGGGCTCGTGTTTATGCGACTGCTTTACCGCTTCCATACTCACGTCCCAGCTCCGCCCCCTTGCCTCTCCCCCGCCCCGCGCCTCTCTTACACACTTTGCGTTTTCCCCTTGTCTCCCTCCCACCGCACCACTTCCCCCGCCCCCGGAACATCAGCGAAATCTCCCCTCTCTAAAACTCTGCCACCCGCCTCCGCCGCTTAACCCAAACTCCTCGCCGTACTTCCTCCCCAACAGTACCTAACTCCCAGTCATATTCCTCATGCAAGAGCAACAACATAACAACAACAGCAACAGCAGCAGAAGCGGAGGCCTCTCGCCGCCGGGAAAGCAGTTATAACGCCGCGCAGACCTCGGCCCTTCACGAAGACCTCTTCCCCCCCTCGCCCTCCGCCGACGTTCCCTCAGCTGCCGCCCCGCGCTCACTCCTCCCTCGTGCCCTTCCCCTCAGCCCGCTCGCATTTCCTCGACGGCAAAGCGCAAGCGAATTACTCACGTTTACGCCCGTGCATGTTTCGACTCAGGGAGTTTGGTTGGGTGGGAGAGGGAATGTTTTTCCTTCCGCTGGTGGGTGCGGTGTAATTTTTCTCTCGCGCCCTCAAAGACCCGCTGCGGTCTTGCGAGACGTTGGTTGAAGTCAGCAGGTGATTTTTTTGCGAAGGAACCCGTTTTGGTATTCTTAAAATTTTCGGATGCGATCAATCACAGACTCGGAGCAATTGAGCCTATTCTGACCCTCCGCCACACCGGATTTATATTTTTTCTATTCTCAGTGACATGTTGTTTCGGTGCATTACTATTAGGCTCTTACTTTTTAACTTCGTGAGAAGGGTTTCATCATTTGCACTTAAAATTCCGTAAAGCGTGACACAAGTTTAATTTTCCCCTGTTTACCTCGCTGTTTTTCCAAGAAAACCTCTTTCTCTTCACTGATATTGTTTTTTTCCTCTCATTGTAATCTTTTATGTGCAACGTTTTAATGCGCCGTCCTTTTCAGGTGATATGAGGAGCTCTGTAATAAATCACCTCCCATCGAGATTCAAAAATTTTTTATTCACGAATGGTTCCCGTACTTAGCATTATCACTTATTGGTAGTTTACAGTGCGCAGATTATCTCTTGTGCCTTTCGGGGCAGGTATTCGACCGCGATTTCCTAACATCCTCTTATCCTTGAAACAATTTCAGAATGTAACAATCATTTGCCTTGACCAAGATGGATGAATGGTGAATGGTTTTTACACTCTGAAATTATTGCATTGAAATAAATATGATGACTCCGTTAAAAGTTACTGTTGCGGCATCTCCCGCAATTTCTCGGAATTCTCTTATCCATTCTCTATCTTTAAAACATGCATTCATATACTATGAACATCCGGAGGCACACACATTAATTTTGTCTGATACTCTCCTGAGCCTAATATTTTGCTTTTATTTCCAAGTGTTAAACCAACTCTCTTAGCTGACTTACCTGACATTACAGGTTACCTGAAGCGTCTGCAAAAATTCATTTCCCTAATCCTTAATTTATAATATCACTCGGCCAAGATATAAATAAATGGATGATGCACACTTATATGAAGAGTTTTTAGGATAAACACTTTTGGCAAGAACTATAGTATTCAATCCTTAGTCGTAATTCTAATTCTAAATGTTATTAAACCGAAAAATGGCATATGTGTAGGATTGATTTCAACTCGGGTTTCATCGCATTATAACCCTATTAGATGATACCGTCACGTAACCTGGCGGCATTGCATCGTAACAAAACCCGGGTATTTCAAAAATTACCGGGCAAGTTTAAGTGAGTAGTGAGCTTATTTGATATGAAGCAATTCCATCAAATGACCAATCGATAACGTGATATACGAGGGTCATCCGGAAAGTAGTACCCGTTCGTGAAATAAAGACACAAAAGTAAATATTAACAAACATAAAAAATTTTATTTGAAAGAGGATACTTTAAACTACTTCTCAACATAATCTCCAAGCAAATTAAGGCATTTGTCATAACGTGTGACAAGTTTCTGTATTCCTGCTGCATAGTCCTTCGCCGCCAGCTCATTGAGATACGCGAGGGACCCATCTTGCACAAATGTTTGCATAATGCAGATGGTGTTTAACAATTTCATGAACAATTGTTCGAGAAACATTGGGAAAATGCTCACAGATGTCATCAATTGTGACGCGCCGATCGTTCCTCACGAATTCGTCAACTGAGCTCACCAGTTGGTCTGTAATGACAGACGGTCTCTCCGAACGCTCATCGTCGTGTGTGTTCCCCCTCCCCATGTTGAAGTTGCGACACCACCGCCGAACAGACGACTCGTCCATTACATTGTCTCCATACACCTCCTTTAATTGGCGATGAATATCACATGAGCGAACGTTTCTTGCATTGAGGAATTTAATCACTGCCCTCACTTCACAACTGGCGGCGTTCTCAATTTTTTTAAACATTGTAAACAATCACAGAAACAACACAGGCAATGCTAGCGTCACGCAACTTGGCTCAGAGAAGGCAGACAAGCCACTGAAGCCATCTGACCTCGTCCAGCGGCTACTCGCGTCGTCAGCACTTCATGCGGCACGAACGGGTACTACTTTCCGGATGACCCTCGTACGTACAAATGAACGTTAGTAATTAGTATAGTACGTTGGCTAAGGGAAATTTTCCTTCGTATCCAAGTTGACTCTCTATTGGAAAAGTGCGATTAAAATTAAAGGCGTAGTCTTTGGTAACAGATTTATTTGTTTGAATTTGGAAGTTAATTGATTCTCCTAAGTTTGAGTGGTCGTTCAAATCCTATTTTGTGAAACATTGAAAATACCATTTCTCCTGAGTCACTGACAGTTAGTGAAACTTTAACCGTTGGCTAAATGATTTTTCATTTTTTGTGGGAATTTGACAATATCGTTAACAACCTGAATCCCACCTCCGTCGTGATGTGAACTTCGTCTGTTAATTTTTTGTTTCACTTTCTTTGCTACCTCTTGTTGCTATTTGTGTATTATGTCAGCCAATGTAAAAGACAATGGCGCAGTTTTTGGGCTAAATAAATAAATATTGTGAAAAATAAGCATACTTGGCTGATATTTAAAAATGTTAGCATGCAATCATGTTAACGTATTTGGATTTACTCACCTTTCATACCGTTTTTTCTTTTTCATAAGACTTCAGATATTTGAGGGTCCCCTTCTTTCGTCAATCAGCTTCTCCTCATGTATTGTATTTGATAAAAACCCTTTACATTCTAATCTAAATAACAGCGCCCTGGAAGTGCGTATAGCAGGTTGTTTCTGCCTGTCAATTGAAACTACTGTAATGATTACGTTATTCATGAGTGTTGACGAATTCAAATTAGAACCATTCTAGCCTAACCGTAAAACGTATTTGCTACCTGAAAGGATTTGAAATAGTTTTTCACATAATTGACAATAGGAAACCTTCATGAATATGAATATATGTTTCACTTTTTAATGTGTGCGTCATTTTTTAAGTCATAAAAGTGTGTTTTTTGCAAGTCAGGTGAATAAAAAATGAAAGGGTATAAGAAAAAAAACAAAACTTAAAACACCACCCTATAAATAAAATTCTTAGATAAAAAAGGTAGATATTGGTTGCTGAGGAGCAACGTTATCTGGACGGAGGTATTTTTAAATATTCTGATCGTCAAAATGTGTAGAAGGATCACATTTTCATGGTGAGATTTTAGATTGCGGTGAAGGTGTTTATCACAATGCGTTATGAAGTGTAAGATAAATCGACGAATGGCAAATTCGACGAATTATCTCACTCGAAAAAACACGGATAATAAGGCAAAGTAGGAGGTTGATTATAAGATAGTGGGCAGCGGATATTTCCCACGAAGGTATTATTTTGGTGCGACAGAGTTTGACGCCTATTACGATACGATGACTGAAAATTTCGAGTAACCATTTCATGCTCACAGCACACCAAGAAAGAGGAGAGAAAATTGGTAGACATTAGGAAAAACCAACTACTATCGAGCTCTAAAACACAGTCGTTTATGTGGATGACCCATGATCTATTCGCCATTGAGCCGTGACCTACTTAGGATGTGACTTTTATAGATTTTTCTTGAGTTTAAACACTCGATAAGATAAAAAAAATAATCTCTTGGGAGGAACGCAAACTCGGTATCTACCTCAAAGCTCTAAATGAAACCAGAATTAATAATTTGGGCTCAACAAAACTTCACTCAAATAGGTCTTTCTGGTCCTTTAATGCTCTAGCGTAATTAATTTTGAAATTTACTCCACCCCCTTCAGCCCTTCATTCCCGCCCTCACCTCTCCCACTCTCCGCTCCACTTTAGCATTCGAACTCCGTCAAGGCAAACAAAAGTTTTGCCGTTTGCGAACTTTTGAGCCGAATTGGTTTACATTTTTTTCACGGCACTATTACGTTTCCCGCCGATTTTCGTTTGGGGCAGCCACTCGGTGAATTGGTTGGGATCAGAAAGAATAAGGTGCATAACAGTGGATTAGGCAACCTACCTTCCTGGTGTATTATTAATCATTCCCAGAGCGGGGAGATAAGACTGAAAACATTAAAAACCACAACGCGCGCCCTGTATGGAGACGGCTTCTACTTAATCGAAAGCGCGAGGCTCTTGATGGTAAAGGTCAGATTAAATCATATTATGCCCCACTGGTCCCACCTTCGCGCTGAGGAACCTTCGCGTAACTTCTGTGAGACACAAACTGGGGACCCTGAAAAGGAGAGAAATGAAAGGGATATAGGAGAGGGTGTTCGAGGGGAGAAGCAAGGGGGGATCGGTCGGATGGTGAAGAGCAGTTAAGAGGACGAAGCGTTAAAATGGATGGAGATAGCGAGAGACAGAGAAGGTGGAGCAGTAGCGGGCTTACTGACGAAGACAGCGGCGGGGCGACGGAAAAGTTCCAAGTAGAGGTGGAGAGCGAAGAGATAAGCAGAGGGCATTCAAAGGATGGGAAGAGGAGGAAGATATGAAGGAATGGGGGAAATGTTACGGCCGGAGTAAAGGCTAAACGAATTGCCCTGAGAGAAAGATATAACACTGAGAGGATAGAGACGCTGGGGCAGGCGATTGCGTATTGAGTGCCAAAGTTTAAATGCAAGACAGCCTCGGAGAATTTCGATTCAGTTTAGCGATCCATGAAGGCAAGGGAATGGTACTGTTGTTCATAAAACTTCTTTCATAACTTCTCAACAGTTTTAACTTCGCTGTTTGCCCGATATTATCTCTTGGAAGTTCTGTGAAAGAACCCATAAATACATTGTACTGGGGAATATTCGCAGGCATTTTTAAAGAAATTTAGAAACCACTTTTGATTATCAAGCTTCTCTATTTTGGGGGCATTCGCTAAAAGAATAGTTTATTATTTCAGTAAATAATACGCGTGTATTGACCCTGTTCATTAAATTTCGGGAATCAAATGTGCATCATTCCAATGACAAATCATCAAACTAACACTTGAATTTGTAAGTTTCAATTACGCCTAACGTCATCCAACAAAATAAATTGGCTTTTTTTAACGTTTCAGACGTTCTTCATTCAGTAATGATTGAAATTTTCATCCTGTTTACGAAGTCATCGAGGGCATGGAAGTCAAAATGAAGATAAATACGTAAAAATATGCAATTAGTTTCCGCAAAACTCTACATTTAGCGATGGATGTTTACACATTTTAAATTGGCATCAAGTTTTAATAGGTATTTAAATATTTCATTCAAAGCCATTCGGTTATCTCTTTAAAGTGCGTTTCGGTAGAGTGCAAATTGATTTTCTGCATTGCGTCTTATACCCATGCTTTTCGGTCAAGTGACGAAAGCTTTGGTGTAAGTAAATCTTGGAATCAAATGAATTTCGTGAAAATATGAGTGATTTCCCCACATAAGTCTTGAAATATCTTTCTCCATTTGAATTCATGACAGCAGTTTCGTTCGTCTAAACCACTGCACAAAAGGTTTTACTGGCCAAAAGCGTCAAAATGTTGGTCCTGTTTCTGTCTGTAAAAAGATTTTTCAGATAATAATATTACTAATTCTGTTGGTATACCGACGATATTCCTATTTTAGAAACACTGCCAAAAGGAGAGGGCCCTGCACGTAGGATGTATGGATCGAGAATTCTCAATCATCTGTCAGGAGAGAACTCCCGAGAAAAAAAAATATGCTCTCTCTCGTGGGAGGCTGAGCTGAAAGTCGGAGGACGAGGAAATCATTTTCCAAGGCCCATGCCTCGACGAGGATATCGAGTTCGCATGATGAGGAAACAGAATAACGGCATTTACTATGTTAAATTACGAGATTAATTTTGTTATGCTCCTCACGGGGCCACATCGGAGGTGAGGGGAGGTCGGAGGTAAGAGCTAAAGAAGGAAGAAGAGTTTCAAGGGAAATTCAGTCAAATGGGAAGTAGGGTTATTAGGCGGAAGGCGAAGGAGACGGTTGGAGTGTCGTGTTCAAGGGAGAGGAAGAAAAGTTTAAAGGGGAGGATGAGGAAATGTAGGAGTGATGGAAATGAAATTAGAGAGGGAGGAAGAGTCTTTTGGAGTGAAACACCGCGTGGTTCGGCAAAAGCACTTAGACGGGTTTTGGCAGATCGGTGGACTAGTAAAGTGCGGTATTAAGGGAAATATTGCAATATATTTAATAGTCAGTTAAAAAAGACATAGTTCTCCAATAATGGCAAGCCTGGGGGAAGCCGCACGATTGGCTCTCCATATCCATTCGCCATCTTGCTACTCTAATTTGACCATGTTCAGGTCTTCATTTGTTAGCTCAAGTGCCTAAACCCACCTCTCCAGCCTGGTGTCCAACTATTTCATCTCAATTGAGGACACTCTCCCGACTGCCCAAGCTAACCTTAAAAACATTAATGAATATTAATCACCATTTAAATTACTATTACACTCTTAAGATCGGTTGACCGCAGTTATCTCTTTCCCAAACTAACCCGGTAACCTCAGATAGCTCTTCAGTCTTCGTTATGTTCACTTTTTCGTTCATTTATCTTCCAACTGGAACCTTTCCATTCGATGCCCCTTCTGTTAGCTTCCTAAGTAGTCCAATGCGTCTCATCGTGAGCCCAATTCGTCCAGATATTTTCCTTGCCGTTCTTATTAGTAATTTCGCCTCCGCATATCATCGTGCATACTTCGTTACTAATATTTCGTGTATTCAGCATTCACCGGGTTTTAAAAGCTTTCGTCCTTCTATGGCCTTCTTTTCCAGGGGACAATGAATAAAATATCAATCAAACTTGTTTTATTTGGCCCGTCCCAATCGACTTTATTAATTTAAGATTTGATGTTTTCCCAGCACACGATTGCGTCTTAACGAGGTTTCCTCCGGGTTTAGGGTCTCAGCTGTGTAATTCGCTTTATTAGTGTATTTTATTTAGATTTAATAAGATGATTTTTGGATTTTTAAGCCATTTCAATTTTATCGAATAACTAATTTACTTTCAAAGTTATCTCCAAAGCCCGGGTGACGTACATTTCATACCTATCAAGTAATCATATATCAATCACCCTTAATCTTATGAATTTCAAAATCGAAGATGAAAAACATTTAGCACATATTCTTAAGAGTAAATATGTATCAGTTGGCAGTGAACATTATTACTTGCTATTTTTAATTAGTTCAAATGGTTTGTCCGTTACTTACAGTCTCATTCTGTTACATCATGCCCACACGAACACGAAACCTCCTTTTCTCGTATCACATTCCCCGTCGTGGACACCCGCCTCGCTGACTGAAGCAGACCAGCTCACATACACTCACTACTGAATCATCGCATCGGAAAATGAGGAAGGTTTAACGACAGCGTTATTGGGTGCGGGGATGCCCACAGTAGCAAGCAGCAAAGGGACTGAAAGACTCCGAGTGATGTAAATGGCGAGTTCAGGATGCGGAGAGAGTGAAAGAGGGAGAGAGGTAGGTCCCCGGAATGGATTCTGACGGATGGAGCGGAGGAAGGCAGGGAGGGAGTGAGGCCGAAAGGAAGAATGGTGGAGGAGGAATTGGGAGGGTACCAGCGATCTTTGGAAGTGCAGGGAAAAGTCAGAACAGGTCGGTCGGGGACGCGAGGAACGACGGAGGAAAATCAAGCAAGAGGAGAAGAGAAGGCAAATAATTGAGATGGAGTTCGAGGAGGGTCGGAGACAATTGTGGGGTGGCGGAATTGAGGGGTGGAAAAAGATGTGGGAGAGGGCGATGAGCTGGGGGCGGGCGAGTGGAGGAAGAATGGTAGCCATTGGTGGGACGATCAAGGCGGGGACTGGATGTGAGGATGGGTGGTAGGTGGTCCTGGGGAGTGGATCAAATGAAGCGGGGACGAGAGAGCCAGCCGAATGAGGCGCGATGAAGGTGTGCGGGGGTGGATGTTGTGAAGGGTCTGGAGAGAGGCCCCCTGGAGTTTGGGGGGTGTGGAGGATTCGTCGGAGGCGTTGGGATTGGGGAGGTTAGGTTGGGGGAGCTAAGTGAAAGGTGATGCCAAAGTAAATGGAGAGAAGTCACAGGGGGTTAGGGAGTGGAGGTGGAGAGAGCGGAAGGCGCAAAGGAGATTATAAGGAATTAAGTGAAATGCCTCAGATGGACGTAATGAGTGGAGAAGTTCGTTATCGAAAGGGGTGAGAATAATTGATTGCATTACGTAACCCTGCATCTCGCGGGATTTTAGCCATGGGGAAGGAGTTTCAAATTGAGGAATATGGTAGGAAATAAAAACATATAAGTGAAGTACCTACCGGCCTATCTTTTGGGAAGGAGTTTGATATGAAACGCCGTGTTGTTACGCCTATTTCTCTCAGACAAAGTATTTTTCTCTTTCCTGAAACTCCCATTTCCTGCACTGTTTTTACTTCAATCGTAAGTCAACCTTCTAGCAAGTAATATGGGACAAATACAAACATTCTTCGGGAAGCCTGATGCTACCTACCGTATGTGCGATGGTTTTTAATACTTGAATTTTCACTTCATCGATTTTCATGAGCCACTACTGTATATCATTGACTGCTGCAGATGATACCGACGTCCACTTAATCAACTCTTTATATTTTTGCAACTCTCGAAAGTTTGCTCTCGCGGAAGTTATATTTTTAACTCTCCAAACTACTTATTAAAGCAAACGAGTTAGGCTTGATGTGATGGAAATGCCATAGGTGAAATTAATGACAAACACAGATGGTGTTGTCAACTGATTTATCTTTTACAATCATAACTCGGGTTTCAAAACCTATGGCTGATGATGATGCCTAGACGTTGAAACGTGCGTTGCGATAAATAAGTGGAGAATTCCTTCAGTGTTTGTAAATAATTTTATGTTATGCTCTTCCTTTGCATACTCTCAACACGATTGATTGTCAAGTAATCTGGAGAATTTCTGAAATGGATTCTTAGAGAGAGACCTAAGGATGAATTTTAGATGAAATCGCATAATCAATGTCCAGTATAATCATTGAACTACGAAGAAAAATTTTCATATAATAAAAATTTTAATATATTCCTTCATGAAATTGTAATTCATGTTTTTTTTTACTCCGAGCCGTTGAAATTTCACTTTTACCGGTCCATTGGAATTTATCAAAGATATTTAAAATGAGGTAAAATCAGGTTAAATATTTCAAAATAAGACTGACATAGTGCATTCATTATGCTTTTATAGAATTAATTTTTCACTGGCTTTAAAAACCGTGATTTACTCGCAGATTTTAAGAAACCTTATTTTATTGACAACTATTTCGCACATAATATCCTCTTGAACTACTTACTGAAACTTTTTGTATCATATTATCTCTCCCTCTGTAACCCACCCATGTAGCGATATCTTCACGCAGGGAGCCACGTACCCTCGCTTTAGCTTTCAGGATGAATTATAGAAGCAGTTGCAAATAAACAAGTGATGCTCTCAGAACTTTCATAAATCTCCTTGGTGTTGATATGACTTTTCCCATAAATTTCATCAACAAAACTGCTAAAAACCGTACTTGTTCCTTGATGTTCCCCTTGAATAATACGGTGTAATTCCACCGCGAATGCCATCGTGGTCAAGTGGTACCCCTTTTGGTGACCCTCAACGTTGTTTTCTACAGGCATCGCCACGGTTAAAATCCATTTGGCAATTGGTATTAACTTAGGACCGTATGGTTGTGAATCTGACTGATTTATTCATCATAATTTAATTAAGACAGAGTAACTTTTAATTAATTTATCTCCTGATGGCAAACAATGTATTTAATTTACCCGTACTTTTCTGGTGTTCTAGTTTTCAACTCCCACAAGATGTGAGTGTCAAAGACGTGGTGTACAGTATCAAACGACCTGTACTATAAATGTTAGGCACAGGAGGGTTTTTGGGTTTCGGTCGGCGTGGGCTATCGTGACTGCAAACTTTCTTCTCCCTTTACTTCCTCTTCAATTCTAAGTCGGAGTAACGTGCGTGAGGATGAGCACACCATTGGGGTTATGAAAGTTAAAAATTAAGCAACCAAAATGGCCGCCGGCGAAGTGGTCGCGTGAAATTCGGAAGGAAAGAGAGGGACGACGCGAACGCGAGGGAAGGTAGCCAGCTCGGTTCATACAACGTAAATGACCAGGAGATCAAAGAAACGGAGCGGCAGCGAAACGCAGAGAAAAAAACTCGACTGACGAAAATGAATGGCAAAACCTGTGTGGAGAGGAGGGAAGGTCGGGTGCGTGGGTGGATGGATAGAGGGTGGGCGGGCGGTGGAGAAGTGGCAGGCGAGGGAAGAGATGCGCGGGGCTGAGGCGAAAGCACGCAAACAAGACCAGGGAGAGAAGCTGATAACATGTGAAGGGAGTTTATTAAACAAAGGGTCGCGCGCGGCGGGTTGAAGTGGAGAACCCAAGTGGATGAGATGTGCGAAGGTTTTATGCCTATATAAAAAAAAGGGAGGTGCAGGGAACGCAACGGTGGGGGAATAAATGAGTGAGACGGCGGCGTGGGCGAGGAGGTTGGTTTTGGTGATGAGTGGGTAGAGGGATCGCACGGGAGGGGGGTGAAGGGGATTGGTGAGAGAATGCGAGGGTTGCTGTGAGCGGGGGTGGAGGGTGAGGGGTGGCGGTTGGCGGTGAAAGAGTGGGAGATGAAAGCGGAGGCCGTAGTCGATCAGCGAGTCAGGCGTGGGTGAAAGTCCTAAGGCTCGACCGGAGTGAGGACGGATTGGGTGAAATTGAGAAATCCGGAGGAAAGGCTATTCATCTTCACATGTTTCAGGTCGCCATTCGGCTTGCCTTTGATTACCCCTTTCAGAATTCCTTTACATATGGCTTCCAAATGATGGCATTTAGTAATGTTCCGTGTTGAGTTCTGCCGGGTATGGAATTGATACTGTAACGCTATTTTCGTCCGTTATTTAGTGAACGCTAATGGATGAGTTCCGGAAGTGGGTTAGATTATGAATTTTAGTTATTTAATAGACAATAACTATCATTGATGTTTATGATAATGGTTGGTCGTTGTCTTGCATTAAAGATTGTGTTTTTACACATTGATGCGACGGCTGGGAGATAATAAGATGGGAGTTTTTTTACTACTGATGAAGCTGGGCTAAGAAAGAATTATTAACAGTGGAAAAGCTATAATTTTTTGTGAAGGGTGGTTGAATTATTACTTCATTTATTTATTTAGCCTTGGCACGAAAACAGAACTTTTTGGCCTTTACATCGGGCTATTAATAGTGAAAACAATGGAAACGATTAAAAACACCGAAGCCCTAGGTGGAGGAAAACCCACCCAGGCATTTATCGAACTCGTGACCCTTGAATTAGCAGACGAGGACGTTACCCCGCCGCCACCGATGCCGGCTTTAGTTTTTTCGAACAGAAATCTGAAGGACAGAATAGTCTATTTGTACGGTAAATTAAAGTTAACAGTAAAAAGGGCCCAAAAGGTATTTAGGAATAGAATCGGGTTTTAACGTAGCTCAGAAATGGAATTAATTAAACTCTAGGGCGGAGGTTACAGTCCGGTGTATTGTAGAAGGACCAGATGACATTATTATATTGGGATTATACAGCTCCAAAGTTTCTTCGATTTCAAGCATCTTCTTCCTCTTTGACTCTCTTCTCACTTCTATCACTTCCAAATTCACAAAATATCTTAACTTATTTAAGGACTAGGAGAATCATATATGTAAACGGGGAATATGAGGAGTAGCTAACCAAATATTTAAGATATGTCAGAAGATTATTGGGGAAATGTGACGAGAAGGTTAAAGACAAATGGAACATATCTCTGGTTAGTCCTCATTTAGGATATGCTGCTGTTACATGGGATCATTATGAAGTTAGATTAATTGCCGAATTGGATCACGTGCAGCGCAGATGCGCTAGATTCGTAAATCATTGCTATGTTAAACTTACTAGTGCATCAAAACTATAAAGGGACTAGGTTGGGATTTAATCATGGAGCAAAGTTTAAATTACAGATTAAAGCACTTGCATAAATTGGAAGAACGTCTCGTTAGCGATGATGTTGAAAATGCATTGTTATCATCATCGCAATACGAAAGAAGATATCATGAAACTAAAATTAGAGATATTAAGTGTAAAACAGATAGGTTGAATATAACAGTTTTTCTTCGAACGATAAGGGATCAGAGTATCGTAGAAATATCCGACCGCGCTAGAAGAGAAAAGTACTTTGTGTCAAAAGTAGACGCCAATGTCCCTATATCCCTGTCGTAAATTAGTAAATTTTTCTCAACATTCACTTCTACTATAAACTTCTTCTCTACTCATAACGGGCGGACATTGCAGAGTGAGTTTCCAATGAAAGTCGTTTTCCCTTCCATTTCACTTTTTCCAGCTCCGACGATATTTCTAGCGGACGAGCAGCGTTGTCAGGTCCCACAAATAAATGTACGTTGGCCGGATAGAAGTCATGCAATAAATTTGATAACACAGACAACAGGAGACCAAAGTGAACTTCATGGCGGTCAGAGAGATACCGAGTTTCCCCTCGAATTCATTCCATGCCCCTCTTCTGTGATTGGCAGGAAAAGTGAAAGCTACGCCAGTGCGTCCAAGGTCGACCGCAATGAGTTGCGAAAAAGGTTTACGTCTTTGTTACTTCCCCTGTCAATTTCACACTTAACTTATCCACCGTCTCAGTCTACCTTACAACTTCCATAACGCCTACAATTTCAGCACTGCACAACCGTCATCGCCATATTCGTAGCTCGCCCCTCTTCCCTCCCTCCATCCACTGGTTGCTAGAAAATACAGCACACTGGATGATGACTTTTCAATGTCGAAACATGCATCGTTTGTTTCAATAGGTTTTGAAATTTTTACTATAGATCTTGATAATTAGGTATTTTTAAGACTCAGCATTTTTTAATCATTAAAAAAAAATATGATGATTCGGCCTTGGTAATTTAATGTATCCAAAATGTCTTGCATTAGTTATTTTTAATTTAATTAATGAGAAACGCGAGAGTATCTACAAATATTCTACACACTAATTTTTTTCTCTCTCCTGAAAATAAATTTGATATCGTTGGATTTTAACTGAGTTCAAGCACTAAAATTGTTGCAGATTTCATGTTTCGCTTTTTTTAGCACTGGTGGATGTTACTACGACGATAAGGTGAGAGGAAAATGGGAAAAGTTGTATTTATGCATGTGTGTCGGTATTTGAGTTTTTTTATCGAAAAATTAAAACATTTTAACGGTATCTGAAGGTCGCGGAAAAATAGATAAGAGCGTAAGGGCGGCTTTTGAGACGATTAATTGAGACCATTTCATCATTTTTTTCATACTAAGGTCGATATGAATACTTTAAAGGAACGAAATTGTCGAGGGGTGGAAATTATCGCCGGTATGAAATTTCCTACATTGCCCATTGGACAATGTATTGTCATTGCTGCACGCAACCTGATATGGCCAGTTACTCGATAGTCACGAAAACATATCCATGCGTATGTGTTGCTGCCATCTCAAAATTTATTTTGAATAAGCAATCGATTCTTAAAAGTTATTTACGCACGACCCTATTTATAAGGGAACTGAACCAAATACAATTATACTTTTCACTAGAATTGGTCTCAACCTTGTGAACATTCATCATGAGGAATGAGACAAACTTTTTAAATTCACAAAAAAATTTTAATACGATTTACAAAGTTTGCCTTATTCCACTGGTATACTTGTACAAGCCCCCCAAAGGCTTTCATTTTTCCCGTTTTCAGTTCGCAAACTTCATTTTTTAAATGTTATTATCTTTTTAACTCACTATTCCAAAGAAATAATATTACGGTGATAGATCAAATGTAATGTACAAATGTACAAATCAAATGTTAGGGGGGGGGGGAACTAGGTGAGGAACAAATAATGATTAGTTCCCATTTGGTCTCATCTAACGCTAAGAATACTCGTAATGAAGGAAACTAAAAAATCATATGTAAACGAGAGCTCCACAGCATCAAATAGAGTTTTCTGCCTTCCATTACGCATGCAGGAATAGTGTTTCGCGAGCTTCCTGTATTTATAACTTTAGGTAAAACACATCCCAAAAATTAAATCGGTCATTAGCGCGCGAGATGTTCTAAAGTTTCCTGATTACAACGTCCATACCTGCCGAATTGAACAATCCGGCTTTAGGCTATTCAACAAATAATGCACCATTACCACACAAAAACTTATTTTCATATTCCACGCATCTCTACACAGCTTTCCCGGTCAGCGCCCATATTTCCTTGGGCTCATATTTATATTTGGCGCAGGCACATTAAGCGGTCACGTGTATTTCCTCATGCACTGCAATATTTTTTTATTTACTTCCTTCCCATTTTCTTTGTTCCGCTTAACACTCCCTTTCCCTCGCTTTCTCGCGCAGCTCATGTTTCCGTTCCACATCCCCGGGGTCGAGGGAGAGGGGAGGGGGATTCTTGGTGGTTCGACTACCCTTCCTCCTCTGCCGGGATCACGTCCTCGGCTACCCAGTCTCGTTCTCTTTCCTTTTCTCTTGCTTGAGCTTCTCATCTGACTCCTCTCCTCACTTCTACCTTGGCCTTCTTAGATCACTTCGGTCGGCCTCCACACCTTTAGGGAATCTTCTCAAGGCAGTAAGAAATAGTTCTTCTCTCCTGGTGTTAAACTGCGCCTCCACTCCAGTGTCCACAACTATTTTGGAACATCCTGAAGCTTAACCGATGTTTCCGCTCAGCACATGGGGCCCCTACTCGATAACGCTCTGCTATCCAACGCAGTTTTATGATGCCGAGATAATTTTCTCACTCGCACTTAAAGTTTAGGCAAAATGCAATCATCAAGTTTAGTTGTTTCTGAACAATGTACATTTCATGGCTATTTTGTACTTTTAATCGCCAAAAGGTTTGGAAAAGTCATCAACTAATATTTTTATGCACGTCCGTGATTACGCGAATACGCTATTTGATTTGGTCACCCCATGTTGCTCTCGCCCATACGAATGTATCGACTTGGATTTGCACTTTTGGGATGGCCATTAACCGCCACGATGACGTAAAACTACTGGTAGCCAATATTGAGGCAAAATACGGTGCCTTCCCTTCTACTCCGCCTTCTTTCGTACTTAAGGCGCCCGTGATTCCGAAACTTTCACCGTATCAGGGTGCACGTGCACCAATCCGTTGCAAGCCATCATTTCTTTTAGCTTGCCGCTTGGAAAAAAGTCGTAGGAACACTGAGTGGAGCTTGGCTCGGCATTCGAGTAGAAAAGGACGCAGGTGAATGCGCTCGATGATAGCGTATTTCGGAACAACTTTTGCGAAGAAATTTTGAAGACAGGGGAAGAGGACGAGAAAATGGAAAATATGACCGGGCACAAAATTTTCTGACCACTTAACATTAGAGCAGGCACCGGGGAGCGGTCGATGGACCGCATTGGATCGGTCGGGAGGTCACGAGATTTCCGGGTCCCAGACTCGGGACGCGAGTGGGGATGGAGGTGGATTTCGTGTCCGGGATGAAGAAGATTGGAAGATTAAGGACGGTGGGGAGTGGGTCGTGTGATTACTATAAATGCAGTGGGGGGGCAAAGGGTTTCTGTGGTGTGGTGGTTTTTTCTTACTGGAATGAAGGGGGTCGGGCGAAGGGGAAGGAGTAGACGAGAGCAGTGTGCTGCGGTTTAGGGGTACAGACTGAGCGTCGTGAGACGGTCGGGTGGAGGGGCGAGGTGGCAGATGAGCGGTTTTTTTTATTACGTCCTTCCCGCATTCTCCCGGCTCTCCCCTTTGTCCTTCCTCCATTTCAAAGCGGATGTGCTACGGAGAATGTTTTAAGGGAAGAGAAGGAATCCTATTCGTCTCGGCAGCAATCCTCCTTTTGAGGATTGGAGGGTTGAGGGGAAGTCTGGTGGTGGTGGATATTTTACGAGAGCAACAAAATTGCGAGTGATATCCCCGGAAGGATCGTTCCCTGTCGATGCTCTTCGTAACGAAAGAAGCCCGGGGGCAGATGATTAAGTGCCGGGGGATTGGGGAGGGGTTTGGGGGGGGGGAAGTGTGGTGAGCGGTCTTTACGCGGTACCTAACCCTGTTCCAATTTCCAACCGACTCCCTATTTACCGTTTCGGGGAACTGAACTCCTTGCCCAGTCCTCTGTTACGAGAGTGAACTGAGGGGCGATAATCCCGGGCTACTTCGTCCCGGATTCTAATTGCTGTTTTGAATGAACCAGCAACTTTACCGACTTAATTTAGTGGATTCGGTCGTAAAAGAATGGAGGGGTACGGCAAAACCCAGCGTTGTCTACCCAAAAAAGGAGGCGCAGTTAAATTCTGAGGAATTAACTTTATCTATAATTGTGATTGAAAAAACCTTCCCATGAACTATTAAGTGGAAACACTTTGTAAATGGATCCTCTAAAAAAATGTGGAAGTATTAAGTATTTCTCATTATAGTTCATTTAATAATTTAAAAAATGGTTATGAGCACATTAAGTTATGTTTGATCACCAATGTTATCAAAAGATCTGTCAATATTTTTTTCAATTTTTCTTCAAAAGAAATTGTTAATCATGTGAAAAATTTGATGGACCTTTCAGTATTAGTTTTGCCTGCGGGTTTCTTTGGGTCTTAAATGAACAATTTTTAGTAAGATTATTTGTCCGTGATGATCGAGGTTTTATCAAACAAATTTATTTTTGCGGCCATATGAAACTTGGACGTAGGTGATAAAAACTCACAGTGGAATTACTAGAGATGGTGCACTCGAAGCAGTGCCTACGATATATGGTTTTATAGAGCCAGTGGCTCCAAGTTAAGTCCTCGAAGATTACAAATCGTATCAAAGTTTCATCGACTACAAATTGAAGTAAAATGGACCACCGTGATAAGAGTATAAACGTTAGAATTGGAGAAAGAGAATATTGAGTTTTTACTGTATTCTCCAAAAAGAACAGGAGAATAGCTATACCAAATTTATATGGCTCAAAAGCGAAATTCTCCACTAATGAATTTACCGTACGCTTTCGAAATTTTATGCCCAAATGGAGGAGTAAAAACCATGTTTTGCCATCCCTCAACATTTGCTTTACTGTTGGAACCAGTAATCTCTTTTCTGCAGCCAGAGTACTCGTTCTCTTTGCAAAATGTGATGAGCATTGAGTTGATGAACTTCATTAGTTACAAAGGCATTGAGTAATATATTTAATCAAGCTTTATATATGAATATCTATAATATATGACGCAGTATATTGAAAAAATAATAAGTTGTGTTTTTCCGTCATTTGGGCAGTACAAATAATTTAAGACATGATCAGCGCTTCTGCTCAAATATTAATATTTCAGAAATAAGTATTGAAATACCATTTTCAAAAATAGTTCTATTTACAAGATTTAAAATTAATTGTGACTGTCTTTTCTAATATTGAGGATTAAACCAAAGTTATTTTTCATTTAGAAATAACGATTTTTGATTATCTATGGCAAAAAACTTGTTTAAAATAAATATCTACCCATATTACGAATATATGAGGTCTGTTCAGAAAGTATTACGAATTTTGTGTTTTTTTCAAAAATTATTTACTTGTTCATGAATATCTATTTTGTCCTCTTCAAAGTAATCCCAATTAGATATTATACACTTGTGCAAACGTTTTTCCAAATCCTCGAAGCACTTCAAAAAGTCCTTCGATGCAGTCTATATCTCGTCAATCGTAGTGTAGCGTCATCCTTTCATGGGCTTCTTCAGCTCCGGGAAAAAGAAAAAGTCACTGGGGGCCAGATCGGAGGAATGTGGTGGCTACGGAATCATTAGTGTGTTGTTTTTGCCAAAAATTCGCGCGCAAGTAACGATGTGTGAGCAGGGGCGTTGTTATGGTGCAAAAGCCAATTTGTGTTCTTGCACAAATCCGAGAGTTTGTGGCGGATTGCTTCGCGCAAATTGCGCATAACTTGACGGAAATATTCCTTGTTCTACCCTGTGATAAGAGCTCATCATGCCCCTGCAATGGAAGAAAACTGTAAGCAAAACTTTCACTTTCCACCGAACTTGGCGCGCTTTTTTCGCTCTTGGCTCGTGCTGCAGCTTCCATTGGGATGATTGGGAGTGTGGAAGTTTCCACGTCATAACCATAAACCTATGATTCGTCACCAGTTACGACCCTCTGGAGCAAATTTGGGTGGTTGCGGGCAGAGTCCAACACCTCATTAGCAATGTTAATGCGTTGCTGTTTTTGGTCTATATACGTTGCCTCGGTCCTAGGTAGCTTCTCCATATGCCACAGTCAACATTCGGAATGCATCCGTGCGCTTAAATTCGTTTTTCACACATATTTTAATAGAGATTCTTTGATCCATTTTTTGGAGCAGGCAAAAATCTAAAGCAAGCAAAAACACGTCCAAGCCCAACAGCTGTCATTAATCTGAGCATTCAAAATGGCCGAACTTTTCGGCATAAGTGAGAAACGTAAGTACCAACATAACGCCACACAAAAATCGAAAATCAAATATACGTAACCCGTGGAAGCTTAGCAATTCGCGATACTTTTTTTAACATACCTCGTATATATATGTATATATATATATATATATAAAATATCCATTCATCCAGTTTATATGCATGTATATATATATATATATATATATATATATATATATATATATATATATATATATATATATATATATACTGTATATATATATATAAAATATCCATTCATCCAGTTTATATGCATGTATATATATATATATATATTTGTGTGGGAATGAGTGGGTCACGGTGGTCCGGAGGTAGAACGTTGGACTACTGACCGGAGGGCCCGGATTCGATTCCCGAGCAAGGCACTCTGGGCACCTGAAGCTTCACCCTACCAACTCTTTTACGCCAATTACATATCGTCAGAATGTTAGAGGGTAGATAATGAGAAATTTCCTCGATTCCTAAACTATATCTGGTACAAATATATTTTGTGCTGAAAGTAGGTCCCTCTCACTTTGTTTTATCCATCCACACCGGAGAGAAACATTTAGGTCATCAATTTTTGTCTTTTCACAGTCTATTTATCTCTCTTTCGATGGCAGAGCCTCTCCGTAGACAGGCCATTGTTAAATGAGGAGTGCCATAACTCGGTGAATCGACCACCCTTCCAAGGCCACGAGGCCGTCGAAAAAATTTGGCGCAGCCGGGGAAGAGAACTTCCGAAGCAAAAACACCGCCTGCGTCGTTCACGCGCCGCCATGTCCACCGCCGATCCGAGAAGAACCTTCGGCCAAGTCCGTGAAAGGAAAGGAAATAAAAACAAGCGTGGTGTACCGAGGAAGATCGACGGGGGTTTGGGGAGGGTGAAGAGAGAGGGGGGCAAAGGGTATCTTAGCCTGCGGCAACGCTTCCTGTCTCCCTCCCCGCCCTTTTACCTCCCCCCCCCACACGTTTTCCCTCGATTCCTCCCGCCTAGGGGCTAATCAAAGCCTCGCGAAAGGCAAGCACGAGGCCAATAAATCTCCACTTCTCTCCGTTCGAGACGGCGGGAATATTCTCACGTTTTATGCATGAAGCTTTCCGGTTGTCTATTTACCGGATGGGAGAAATGCAATATTCTTTTCTGCAGCCGATACGTCGTTGTACGGAGCTGCTGCTCGGAATGCCTCCACCCCATCTCTTTGATGCTGTAAGTCATCGCGACCTGTAGAGTGATACCGGGGGGAAAGAGTAACAAGAAATAATATCGCCGATCTTTTCACCGGGACTTTAATAATGTTTAAGGAGAGTTGGTTACAAAAGTCACTAACGGGTGAATCCTAAGTGAAAAGCGAAGTATAATTAAAATTCTGTCTTAAATTAATCGATTGTGAAAACTTGAAGAAGACACGAGGTTAAATTTTTAAAGGAACGTATTGATTAGCTCATCTAACTTTTACATATTCTTATTATTCTGGTTTCTGATATGTATATATTTCTTAAAGAAAAAAAATATTACAGGTCACATATTTTGTTGAAATTGCTACAATCTTATCCATACTAAAAAGAAAGACTTGTAATTTTCCACAGATTTTATTATATGGTACGACGCGTTTCACCGACTTGCGTCATCATCAGGTACCACATCAGGTGCCGCAAGTTAGTGAATCGCGTTGTACCATATAATAAAATCTGTGGAAAAGTACAAGTCTTTCTTTTTAGTATGGATATTAAATACTTCCACAAAGTGACGCCTGAATTAAGAGAATATGTTACAATCTTACTTTATATCTTCAAATTTGCGAAGATATTTGCATGGGTAAGATTGGAAATGTTAAGCCTAATAAATCCTGCGGGCCCGATGATATACCCACTCGTATATTCAAGGATATAGCTTTCGAAATTGCGCCGAATCTAGAAATAATATTTAAGAATTCGCTGGTAGATTACAAGGTTCCTAGAGATTGGAAAACGGCTAATGTAACGCCAATATTTAAAAACGGAGACAAGGAGGAACCGCGCAACTACAGCCCAATTTTCCTCACATCCATTTCGTGCAAGGCTATGGAACACATAGTTGCTAGTTTGATCGTGAGACAGCTCCTTATCAGATGTTATTGATGAAAAATCAGCACGGTTTCCGAAAAGGTAGATCCCTGCGAGTCACAACTAGCGTCTTTTGTTCACAATATTCTTATTTCGGGAGAGAGTAATGTTCAAGCGGACGCCATTTTCTAGATTTTAGGAAAGCCTTCGACAAGTATCTCATAGTAAAGTACTCGCAAAGCTAGAAGTATATGGATTAGATAAACATATCCGGGGTTAGATTAAAGACTTTTTGAATGGTCGGATTCAAAGAGTAGTGATAGATGGAGTTAGCTCAAATACAACAGAAGTTTCTTGTTGTTCTTGTTCCCCCAGGACGTGTAATTTGACCTCTTTTATTCCTTCTTTACGTTAACGAAATTAGAACTAAACTTAAAAAAGTGCGCAGTGATAGATTTTTGGAAAAAACAATTCCCACCCGATCACCTACTGCATTGTGAAAACCTAAATGGAATGTGTGAACTCAATGAAATACCTAGCCGTTACCCTCACTCACGATCTCTCCTGGGTGAAAAACATACGGGGAATATGTGGACAAGCTAATAAAAAATGAAGATTTATTACAAGAGTACTTGGTAATGTGATGAAAAGGCCTCGGAGAAATGTTATCCGTCGTTGGTTAGGCTTCATTTAGGATATGCTGCAAGTATATGGGATCCTCACGAAGTTGGATAATTGGATCGCGTGCAGCTTAGACGAGCTAGATCGGTAAACCTTTGTTATGATAAACTTATTTGCGTATCCAAAATATAAGAGCAGCTAGGCTGGGAATTACTCTCGGAGAGAAGGTTAAATTACAGATTGAAGCAATTGCATAAATTGGAAGGAGGTCTCTTTTTCAGTGATGTTGAAAATGTATTATTACCCCCATCGCACTACGATAGGAGAGATCATGCTAGTAAAATTAGAGATTTTAAGTGTAGAACAGTTAGATTTAAAATGCCATTTTTCCCACGAACAATAGGGAATCATAATAATATGGTTCAACCGCGATTGGGTCATGTTCGGGTAAAATTATTCTGATGTGTATTCACCTCCAGCCACGTACCCTGGTGGTGGCTTGCAGGGTATACATAAATAAATAAATAAAATTAAGGGTTATATATTAATAATTACGCTGATATGTTTTCCCCAAATTAACTGATTATGGCAGCGTTTCAATTGATATAATCTTGATATACATAATAAAAAAGTTAAGTTTCTATTATTTAGAATGATATTACGTCTCCTAACCTTTATAAAGGTATTTTCAATCGTTAAGAGACTCTGACTGGCTATATTTATATGAATATTTCTTTCCCCAATTCGTGAATTTCAATGGTTTAAAATATATTTCTGTAGTCTTATATTTTATGAATGTCTCAGGAGCTTGAGTACTTTAAGCGTACATCGAATCAGAAATCGAAAAACATCGAATCAGCGATAAAACCTTTTTCAACGTAAGTTGGTCAGTTTTACTAACTCCTCCGTCTCCCCAGCTCTCGCTATCTCTTTTCTTTCTTTCATTCCCCAATTCTGGGAAATGGTAAGGCTTTTCTTACGTATTTGTTGTCCACAGTACGGCTCGTGGACCTGTCCTAGTCATTATAACCCTTAATTTTGTCCCTGCAAAGCAAAAGCATGGGTAGGATTTTGTCGCGAAGTGTTCATGCGATACGAAATATGAAGCATATTTAAAACAGACCCTCCAAATTTCCTGAATACTACAAACGGTGAAAAAACATTTAATATTGTAATGCATCCAGTGAGTTGACAAAAATTTATTATTTTCTCAGGGAAGTCCATTTAAAATGTCCATCAGCCCTTCTGGATACCCTTTTATAGTTCTCATGTTGCCCGTTGAAAGTTTTCATGCGACTTTTTTACGTTTTTGAGTCGAGTATGATTTAATGTCCAAGCAAAGCGTCACCCAAGATCACCTTATGGCATTCCATCGCTACATACGCTCGTCTCATAATCTTTTTATTTTTACCCATTGGGGAATTCCGCCTTCTCCGGTACTATGCACTACATTCATGCATATGTACCCACGATGTAGATAGCAGCACGTCTGCATCACTCGAATAAAATTGTTCGATCTAATGGGCCTCTCCAAGACTCCCCATCAACAACACCGTAGAACCTCGCTTACCGGATGTTATATGGCAGGGTCAAGTCGAAATTTTATCACTCATCCTTCCGACCGCGCGGTGACAGTCCAAATTGTTTTCAAGGAAAAGTACTTCCGAGTCGTCAAAAACATTCTTGATGCGACGAAAGCAGTCGGAATAGGGGAGAATGTAGTGTGAGGAAGGTTGATGTGGAGCTGGTGGGTATGAGGGGCGGGGGGTTAGGGTTCGAGAATAGGTTTGGGCCGGCGCGAGAGGATGAGAAATGAAGGGAAGTTGGAAGAGGGGAGAGGAAGTTCGGGCGGTTGTCGCTGCGCTTTTTTTCTCTCCTTCGGCCTCTTCAGTCCCCGGGGGCGGCTAAAGAACAGCCAGAAACAGGAGTGGGAGGAGGAGCGGAGTCAAAAACTTTTTCAGCCTGCAAGTTCCCCCCCCCCCCCACTTACCCCCTCCGGGCTTCCCATCACCCTCCTCATTCCACCTCCCCACGCCTTACCCTGCTCATCCCTCTCTCCCGCTGACGAAAATGCAATCTTTGCACCAAAGTGCAAGGCTGCAAAGGCAACTTCAAACAACTTCCTATATTGTATCTCGCTCGGCCCAAGCTGTGGTCACAGGAATAACAGACCTTGCAGGGGTGAAAGGGTAGTGGGGCAGAGGGAGATCGAGAGAGGAGCCTGGAGTCAGGGAGGATCCAATTCGAGTGCGACCTCTGAGCCAAATATCACGCCGTCACACACCGACGCGCCGTCTAGATTAAATCCGGGACGTATTGAGGGAGGCTGCGAGGGAGCTTTTGCCAAAATAAAGGAATCTTTGGAGGTCGAGCGTTTGTTTTTTGCTCCTTTATTTTGGTTTTCCCCCTTATCGTAAGAAAAAAGAAATCCTCTCCTCCTTTCATGGTTTCGAGTTTGGTCTGTTCCATCAGGAGAGGTACTTCTACTCTTCTGGTAGATTCATGTCAAAGCATCTTGAGACTTTCCATTCTCGGCTCCTATGGGACTCGTTGATGTAAATTTCACGAAAAATAAAAATTGTACTCATTTTTTGGGTACGATTTCCCCCTGCAGAATGTTTTCCGTTCGACTGTAGGTCCATGAGAAATGAATTCGAATGAAATGAATACAGTTAATTCGAAACAATATTTTTTTCAAGTATGTGTCATATCCAGAAGGGTACGGTATTTCCCTCGCTGGATATATCGCTCTGCTGCTTCGATGTTCTCGGCTCTCTCATTAGAATACACCTTCCGAACTTCAATGTACATTTTGAGAAAAAAAAACAATGTCCATCTGCTGAATGTAGGTGAAATATGACATCAGATTATCCCAAGGAACGGAAACAGAGAAATTCTTTATAGATTTATCGGGAAAGAGAACGTCTTCTAAGTGAAATTTCTGTACATTGCGTTCCACGTTGCCTTTGAGAAACGAAGACATAATTGATATAAAAAATCAGCTGTTGCAAAAGATCGGAGGTTACCTTTCCAATAGCCATCGTCTTTGGTGCATTCATTTATTTGACATGGCCATGTATCATATTGAATCTATCACATTTTTCGTGAAGCCGAAACTTCCCGAATTGGGTATCATAGCATCACGGATCCTGTTCCAACGGAAGATTATTGGTCATCCAGTTATTTGAAGGAAACCAAAAGTAAACAAATAACCGTGCATGATAGGTAAATAATTACGTTGGTGTCTGGTGACAAGATACCGATGGTGGTGGGGATCGAGATGGTGCGGGGGATAACGTACTGGCTTCCACCCAGAGGACCCGGGTTCATATCCCGGCGGAGTTGAATATATTGCAGAGGTATCTCGATCCCTAGTTGAGGTGCTTTGTGGAGGGCACTTTGAGTGAGTACGCCGTCCGTCGGATGGGACGTTAAGCTGCGGACCCCTTGGCGCCTTTTGTAAAGAGTGGGCTAATGCCGACACCGGGTTTCTCTCCCTTCATCCTTTCCTGTCCATCCCCTATGATGCAGACGACCTCAGCTGCCAGTCGCCTCTCCTAAATACTACTACTGCTACCGATGGTGGTAATCTCCCTTTTCTTCCCTTTCTCCCCCTCTTTCGAAACATCGCAACCCTAAAATTATCATATATATATATATATATATATATATATATATATATATATATATATATATATATATATATATATATATATATATTTCAGAGTCATCGAACCTCGTAGTTAACCCGAGGGACCAGGGAAGAAGGAAGGGAGCGTGAAGTGATCAGGAGAGGCGTTGAAAGAGTAGAAGAGAGGATGGGACGCTAGAGGGTGGCGCGGAGGAGTGAAGCGGGTCATGGGGTGGTGGTCAGGGAAAGAAAGGTAGAAGTCGAATCCTAAGGGCGTGCGCCCCGTTTCTCCTTTTCTCCATCCCCATATTCCCCACTCCCAAAAACTCTTCCCCCACCCTATCCCGTTGACAAAAATCACTCGGAAATACACACGCACACCGGCAAAATCACGCACACACACCCTCTCAGGCCCGAGAGAGCCTTCTCTCCTCCTCCCCCTCCCTTTCCATCCCCGAAAGAACAATATTCCCAAGAGGTACAAACTTTAGCGAGAATCGTGCGGGAGTCCAAAGGGAGGCACTTTTATGCTCCGTGCCTCCAGACACTGACAGCGACCCGTCCGACTCCCTCCTTCCCTCTCCGTCACCACCCTCCCCCTCCCCGCACTCGCCCGTCATCTAACTCTCCTGACTCCACCTCCCACTCCACCACGCCATCCAACCTACTTCTTTCTAATGTATATCCCTCCTTCCCACGTTCCCCATTCTCCCATCGGCCCTGTTCCCCCATCCAAGCAATCCCTCTCTCACTCTTCCACCCTGCCTCCTTCCATGACCCCCAGCTCCCGTTTCGAGTGGGGTTGATGGACGGGGGAGAAGTTCCCCATACGTGCGGGGCCTTCAACCATGCAGGCGCGGGTTTGAATTCCCAAGGAGGTCACCTGTCAAAACCGGGGGGAGGAGGGGTGATGGGGGGGGAGGGGTTGGGAGTGGAGGAGTGATGGAGGTGCTCCGTCATGTATCCGTTACCCGGCAATACGTTCCGGTATGAGTGCGCGTGGGGAGATTAACTGCGAGTCCCCGCGAGACACATTGCGCGCAATTGATTCTCTCTCCGTGTGCGCGCCGTGGTGGTGGAACGATATGGTCATCGAACAGTGAGTGGGTGGTGGTCAAGAGCGTGGTTTTAAGTGTCGTCAAAATGCCTGAGCACAAGGTTACCCAAGGTGGTGCATTTTGTGCTTCGTCGGCAGAACATAAAGCCACTCAAGCGTCCGCATTTTTTCTCTATCTGTCCAAAAACGTTTCGAGAAGAGTGGAAGGGTCTCGATTAAACCTTTACCCTAGATAAATATGACTTCTATTCTTAGAAAGGCCAGCGTAATATATCAACCTACTAATTTGTAAGTTAAATTTAAAAAAATGCCCAGTAATTTTAATACGTTAAATAAAATCTATTAAAGTATGTGGTCGCGAGGAGCCTGACTCGCTGTTTCATCAACGAAATCCCAGATCCTGGTGCCAGGAGCTTCAACTTCGTAAGTGAGGTAGGGGTAAGGTTTTTTGGCATTTCTTGTGCATATTCTTTGTGGGTAGAATACTTATTTAAAGAATACATTTTCTTATGGCATTTTATCTTTGTCAGGCAAGGGTAAACAATTACTGAAATCGTTACATAGATTTTAAATATAAAAGTTTTATTTTGATATCATCGATTGATAGAAACTGCAGAAATACTATATGTCTACTATTATCATAGGTAACCTTGGAGAAATATTTTGCTCATATTTTTAGCTTGTAACCGAAGTCACTTTTATTATTTCTACACGATCTATGCTTTAAGGTTATTTCAGAAAAAAATAACCGATTAATATTTTAGAGTCATAAAATCAAAATATCTTGTATTGAATTGCAGTAAGTATTCCTTAGTTGTTTCCATTAAAAGAAACAAAACCAATTGAAAAAAATTGAATTAATTTACTTAGTACCAAATGATATTCTACAGGAGGTACTGGTATTTAAAATATTTATAATTAAGTGTTTGGATAAGACAAAGAACTATGTAGTCTTTAGATTTTGTGATTTTGATTTTATTTTTTGAAGAAATAGTATTTCATGCTATAAAATATCGTAAATCTGTCTCACTCTCTCTTTCCCTCTTTAGTTGTTCTGCCATGTGACAGGTTTTCTCGAGAATCTCCATGTCTTCCTGTGTCGGGCCATTCTTTTCGTTTTTTCGTATTTTCACCCAATCTTAATAATTTCCAACATCATATCCCTCATGAGTATTCCATAAATAACTATATTTTCATCACTATGGTACAAATATGAATTTTAGAATTTGGATAACGAATTTTTTAGGTTTTTCTCCATTATGAGACACGAAATATTTTAGTATAGTTTATGCTGTATATATATATATATATATATATATATATATATATATATATATATATATATATATATATATATATAAAACAATCGTAGGGAAAAACACGAGCGGCACAATAATGCGTTGACACATTATAACACAAATAGAAAAGAATAGCAACATTTAAAAGAACACTCACACGGTAAATTGTTCGAGCTTTCGGTCCTCTCAGAGGCCTTCTTCAAGTGAGTCTCACTTTTAAGAATCATAAATTATTGAAGAATAAAAAATTATAAATAGAAAAAAATTCATCTAGTTTAAAAATGTTAAAAAGAGAGTTATCCTTATAACAGTTTCCAGAGATTAAGCCAATTGCTACATATTAAATAGAGTGAGATTTATCCGCTCTTAGAATCGGAACACGAGAGAGGAGAACTGAGGGAAGTGAGAGTGATGATACTGAAGTACACATTATTGGTTCTTTACGAAGCACGTGGAGTGAGTGAAAGCGAAATAAATAGAACATCATACCTTTTGATTTAGAGCAAAATAAAAGATCATTGAGCCTCGGAAGTTTCTATTTAGATAGTCTTATTTGGCATTCACATTACGTGGTAATTATACTCATCATGTTATTTCATTTGATGTTCTTGTCCTGGAGCACACATTTGAATTAAAATAAGCATTGCTGGTTTCAACCAATGCGGTCATAATTGAAAAGTAGCATTAGAGCTATTAAAAGCTGTCCATCTGCTGCTAGTAACTTTAAAGCATTTTGATAGTTTGACGAAAATGTAGTCAATTTAAATTTGCAACCAGCAATAATTAACGAAATTCGAATATATTCATAAAATGTACATAATACACGAAAAAAACAGGAGTAAAATCAATTTATAAAAATCTCGTGAATATTCCACGAAATGAATCAGTAAAAATGGAAATTATGATGTTTAAGCTATCTTGTGATAGCTGTCTTGAAGGTTTTGATGCCCTATAGATAAACTAACCGCTATAAGTGCACAGAATCATGTTTCATGCAATAGATTACGGCATTTCAATTCTTAAGTACGACATTATGCTTCTTTTATTTAAATATGAGTTTAAAATGTGATGTTTAATTGAAATTCATGCACTATTTTAATTTGTGTGCGTGTAGGGCTATAAGCATTCTTAAAATTAATTGCATGATACAAAGAGAGATTCGGTTATGTAAAAAAATGCTGCCTCAGTTTAATTTTTGTTAACGGAATATTTACACCACATTCTGACGAACCCTGAATAATAAATTCGGTAATTTAAATAATCGGTAATCTAAATATTCGGTATTTGTGCCAATGAAGTACTATCTTAACCTTCAGAATAATTGTCCGATTATATTTATTTTTGCAAAGTAATGGTTTCACCGTGTCTAATTTTTAAAACAACTCCTGATATATAAAAATATTTGCTTCCATTTTTTTCAATCACTCTACCTTTGGAATATTTTGCATAACTATGGAATGAAAACATCATGTAGCTCTACTTCAGTATCAGTTCTTCTCCCATTTATACTAAAATAAGCCGGATAGATAAAATTAAATTAAAGTTTTGGTATATTTGTATCATTTTTTACCCGATGATTTTGTATATTTTTGTAAAGAGAAAGGGAAATAAAAAATTATATTCCAATTTCATTTCTCTTCGAATAGCTATTCTCTTTTTCTTTCCCTGAACCATAGGTATCTATTGCTTCAATAAAAAAATTATTTCTGACTTCTAATTAGACTAATCTTTTTCATTGAGGATGCTATAGAAGTGTACTTCGTTCAAGGAGAACGTTCGTTAGAACGCTCAATGATCGCGTTCCTGAAAGGTATCCATAAAAAATTAATTACCAGTTCATTTTTACGAGAAAATCTGGGGCCAAACTGTGAAATGAGTTGCATTTCATCGATCTCTTAAAATTTGAAAGCCTTTGAAAATTTGGTGCGAAAGGATATTACTATCTCAACCCCTATTTGCTCTCTATACGATCCATCATCAGAAAGGATATTTCCACGGGACAGAATGGGATGGTTCACTGGAAGACGTGCTCTCCATCTTATCTCCCGGAGGCCGCGATGAGTGTGTGCAACGCCCTCCCCCACTCAACCCCCCCCCCATGAGAGAGAACGAGAAAGAGAGAGAGACTCGGCAGGAAGACTTAATGCCCGTGGCACAGAGGAGATGCTCCCGCGTGGCTCCTGCCTCTCCGGGCCGCATCCATTTTCCGAGTGCAGCTTAAGTCATTTTCTATGTGCCGGCGCTCTCGGGCATAAACATTTCCTCTCATCCCTTTTCGGGGAGGACCCGCGAGCGAACAAGTGCTTTCCCATGGCTGGTATCCATTGTGCGCCCCGCCGCGCCGCTCGTGCGGCCCACTCGGCCTTCCCTCGCGCTCCGGGTGGAGTGAAGGAGGCCCTCCAAAGAGCTCGCTTGAAATTGCATCCTCCTCCACCCACCCCCCACCGGGCCGGGCAATCAAAAAAAAAGTAAAATAGGAGCAAAATAAAATAAGAAACTGAATTAACGGCAGACTGAAAATTTTTCGCTCCGCTTGAGCAGCAGTTTTCAAAGTTCTTCGGGGTACCCTTAAAAATCACCTCAGAGCGTTACAGATGACTCCTCTATGTTTCTCGAGTAATTTCTTAAGCGCTGGTGTTCTAATTATCGAAGGTAATTGAAAAATAATAAAATCGGATGAAATTTGGTGAGATAATAACCATTTCAACGTAGCTCTGCAAAAGGGTCAGACTTTTCATCATTTTCCAGCGTCTAGAAGGAGAATACTAGTAGGAAATTTCAGGTAAAAGTCTAATTTCGATGAAAAGGAAATATATCCTCGTCACAGCTGCAGGATTTTTATACGGAATATATTACTTGAGCTGTAGTGTTCATAAGTGGTGATTTCAGTATGGCGAGGATTTATCTGTTTAATTACGTGAGTCTACCCCGAAAATATTTTTTTATTTGGCATCGGCATGTTATAATACAGATTTCACAAGAAAACTCAGAATTAACTTGAAAGAAATGGCTTTGGCTTAAAACTGCAAGGAAAATCAGGAATAAAACTTAAGGGATGGTTTTCACCCATAATTTTATGGTACAGATCTGCCCCTAGCTAAAATCCCTTAATGCAGCAGAAACAAACTGTTTTTAAAGAGATGTTCAATAGCTAAATCGTCGTAGGCAACTAGAGAATACGTGTTTTTCATAGAATATGTGTTACTAACCCAGTGTGTACCAAAAACCAGGTAAATTTTTCGACCAAGATTTGGGGTGTCTCGACGTGTATATTTTTGAAATGGTTTACGACTTGCAATTACTTTTTGCACGTACTGCTACTTTAATGTGTAGACAGTTGAAACATACTTAGTATCAGAGATAATGGAATAATAGAGGAGCAGTCTGGTGGGAACGATTGTTAAAACAAATATTTCCCAACTTCCGTCAGATGAAATGGTGCTGGATATAAATTGAAGAGTCTTGAATCATTTCCTCTATGGGTATTCTCGCCAAATTTACGCATGAATCAAGAGAAGAGAAGTTGAATTTAAAAAAACGTAACAAAATCATTGGCCACGCAGGTAATTAAATTTGCTTAGACGGAAGGCTTGCTTTGTATCTTAATTAATAGAAAGCACACCACGTAAAACTAGGGAAAAAGCTTTTGCAAAAAAACCGTATTCAAATTTGCGCCATTGTTTCCATTCTGAACTTGAGTAACTTCGGAGAATTCGGCATAAGCCACTGAAATGAGGAATGAATTTACTCGGAACGCAAAATGAAGAAAAAATACTCTAAAAATTCGGAGAATTTAAAAGTTTAATCATATAAATATAATTGATGAAAATATTTCCTTATAAACATCAGTCGGCACGCAAAGTAGTCCTAGAGACGATCTTGTGAAATAAGAGAATAAAGGTAGCATAAAACTGGCCCAATTGAAATATTTTCATTTTAATGTCAAAATTCATATACAATGCACGAAAATTTTCAAAAGTAGCCTCAAGATAAAAACGACCAAAATTTGGTCGTTTTTAGCCTAATTTTTTTTTGTTTTCAATAGCATCCTTGTGATACAAAAACCCTATGCTCAAACGATACATTTATAATTTTTCTAAAAATACTGTATGCCCGAAAAGGAAAACTATGCTCGGGTGGTGATAAATGAAATGTTCAACACAACTAGATGAAGAAGGATGTAAAATGTGGAACGACGGAAGGAAAAGAGCCAAAGAGTCTGATGGTGGAGTTATTTCGTATGAAGGAAGTTACATGGAGGGGAGACTGAAAATGGCCATGGAGAAGCGGTTCGCATACAACACAATATAAGAGTATAGAGGGACTCTTTGATCATTTGAATTTCAAAGCAAATGTGTTCACAAAATCCTTCAAGTGGACACATTGCTGATTTTTTTCGCTTTCTGTCATTGTCAATGTAATTACAAGCAATTTTTCTTTTGCAATTTACCACTGATATGATAATAAATAATGTAAAATCATAGAGAATGTTTGATGATAACTTATGTAGATAGATAGATAGATAGATAGATAGAGGTCTTTATTTGGGCTTTATGTAGAGGATAAGTCATAAGTCATCGACTGGTATAATAATCAACCATCACTGTGGTCGATTTTTTTCTGAATTGTGTTTGCTCCAAAGCTGATTGTTTGACGATCCGTATAGTTTTAGGCTTAACTTTATGGAAACACCCCACATTGGAGAGAAATGATAATTAACAATTTTTATTTCCAACATAATATTTTTATTCACATGACCCGAGTTTCAACACTCCGTGTCAAAGTTGAAGATGAACCCGAAGATGACACGAATTGCTGAAACCTGGATCGCGTGAATAAAAATACCGTAGTGGAAATTTCAATTGTTTATTATCATTTCTTTCCTCATTTTTTTAAATTTAATACCCTTACATACTTTTTTTTGGAAAGTATCTTATCTTTTCAATTCACTACTTTCTATTCATTGATCAATTAACTTCCATTGCATCGCTGAAATCACCATTTATCGTCAGGCTCCATAGAACTCGAAAAAAAAACCCTGGGGTAAGTTATCAGTGGCTGATGTTATTTTTTCTTTGCTGATGATGTACCGTAACTTTCTTTTCATATCACTTCGAAAACAGCCACAGTGGCAAAATAGTCCGCTCGAGCGTCATTTGTTCGGAAACTTGATTGAAAGAAAATTTGATGTCGGGGCTCTTCTCGTATTCTCACCCTCTTTTTGGAGGAGGTGCATGATGTCGTCATTTTCATTGATGGCATCGCCACATCACAAAGCGAACAAAATATAAAAATATGTAATGAGTACGCTATTTCTATGGGTGAGGAATCCTTAACTATATTCTCGAGCTCAGCTTTCCTCGCTCAAACTCTCTCTTTTCATCGTAGACCCTTATGTGGATTCACTCCTAGTATGAGATGACTGTTTGGTTCTTCTTCTACGGATATTTTCTGGCGATAGCGCTGCCAACTCACTCTGCCACAATAAGCGTCAATAATATGGCTACGTGCGCCGCACGGCGGCTTCTGCTGGCGAAAACAATCATCAGTGAATAATTTTTTTTCTATGCTTGTTTGTTCATCCACCTTCCGTCATCATTTTTACAGACACCCACTGAAACAGTGATTGGTGGAAACGTTTAATAACTCGTATGAAGCAAAATGTCACTGGATTTTTAGTATATTCACGTTCCATTGAAGGTGGAAAATAGTCAATTACTCTACAACTCCACATTATAGTTGCAACAAAAATCAAGAATTATAAGACTTATTAAAAACTTTGCTAAATATCATTAAAGTTTTAAAAAGTGAAGAAGATCCCTAGATTAATGGTGGGCAGCCGATTGGACCGAAATTTGATTTGAATGATAAAAGAAAATTGATGAAGCGATTGGGTTTCTTATCTTGTGGGAATGATTTTAAGATCAGATGTCCACGGGAAATTTTAAATGGCCACCTGCTCCTTGTTTTCCAGAAAGAGCAATTTGAGTGCACTGCCTGTCAAATACGAGAAAGTATAAATTGAAAGCTAAACCTGACAAATTTTGCCATTCTCTGCATTTATATAAAGCGGTGTGCCTTTCCGAAACGCTATTATTAAAATCGGTTCCTGATGGTAAAAGCCTAACAGAATGCATACGGAGAAGGACAATTTCCTCTTGTAGCCGATCGATACGTAGCATTGGAATAGCTAGATACCGTGTGTACACACTTAAGGCAGTGGAATGATAACGTATTGCATTAATTTCGAGGATCGGATGCACGCATAATTTCATATGCCCAATTCTGTGTGCATCTTTGACACTAATAACTTAATATAAAGTCATCACAGAAGAGCAATTTTATGAGTGAATTTCATTCCACCTCATTAAATCAACTAAATTCATATAGATAAGCTAAACCTATTATTTAAGAGTTATTTTAAATTTATACTAATATAATTTGAATATCCTGCCCATGCATTCCAGTCTTGACGTGGGTTAGGGACTTGTGCGTTCTGATTACCCCTAGGTCCTCAAGTACGCTGGGTGTTGCTTGGTCCCTGGCAGGGGGAGAGGAAAGGGCAAAGAGCAGGCAGATAATTTTACCTACTGGCTACCTACTAGTTGGGAGAAATCAGAAAGAGGCCGAAAAGATTGATGCAGAGCGTTTTGAGTCCAGGGGAGGCAGGTGGGGAGGCGTAGGGTTTTAGAGGTAAGGGAGTGTTGAAGACTGTGAAGGAGGGAATTTGGGTAGGTAAGGAAGGGGGCGGAGGGAGGCTGATATATTTGTTGGAATGAGGGAAAGTGGAATGCGTGAGGAAGGAAAAAGAGTTTGAAGTATTTTGGAGTGTCAGGGTATGACTTGTTGGGGGAGGCTGAGTTGTATGTGGGTGACCGGTTGAGCGTCCCTCGGGAGCCTGCCTTGGACGATTGACCACCCAATTACAGTCCAGCTAATTTGAAGAAGCATACAGTTAAGTTTTGATTGGAGAATGGAGTAATAGCGATATAGAAGAAATGTTGGAAGAAATTATGTGGAATTATGGTAGTGTCTAATCCTAACCTGGTAGGCTACTGCTTACTACGATGATATTTCAGTTAATTACTTCCTTTTGGTCTCCTAACAGGGCAGTCACGTTCGTCCCTGTTGATCAACCGTTTATCAAATTTTAGTATATATCCCATGCGACTAGCATGTGCTTATTTGTCAATAGATTATCACATTCACTGTGTTGGTTTTTGGATGTTTCTCTTCGGTAAAGAGGTACGTTTGGGTAATGTCACAGTACCCATAGCCGATCCTGAATGATATCTTCATTCGCGTGTAGTACCATTCTCTTTCCCTTTCTCTACGGTAATCGTTAAACAACGTTGACAGTTGCTTTTAAGCGTCTTGCTAGCTCCATAATCAATATTCCATTCTATTCTCCTAATTATTGCTCTCCTAATCCGCGTCTTTCACAAATTACTTTATTTCACTGCCGTCAAAATCACTTTCTCCAGACTTTTCTGAACATGCTTAATATACGTTTGTTCTCCCTAGTTTTGCTGTAAAGTTGAAGATGTTCTTTTCATTTGCCTTGTTTTTTGGCGACTTAGCTTTCTCCTTTCTCTTTAAAGCTTACATCACCAACCATCTCGATTATGTAAACTTGTATTTTGTTGCAAACGCAGTGCTTTTATTTCTCCATTGCCTTTCTCATTGTCATGCAATGATATTTCTCTATTGCTACAAAGAGGACTACCCCACGCCGTTTTTATGATTGGCTTTATGCGAACAGGTTATTTTTAAAGATCTACCGTTTGAGGTGGACTTCGGATTCACACAAGCCTTGGCACTCCTACACTTCTTAGTCTCTCCGAAAGAAAAACCTTATCCAGCACTTAAATTAACCCTTTTTCGTTTCCGCACATATTACTCTTCCCTAAATTCCGTCAAATAAGCCTAATCTTCTTTTCCGTCTTCCTCGTTTTCCTAGTGTTCTACTCTTTATCAAAGTTTTCAGTATTCCATCACCTAGCAAAGTTCTCTGTATCCAACTTTCCTGGCTACTTAGAATCTCGACCAGCGATTCATTCTCCTTCCCCACTATTCTTAGTGTTTCTTCGTTGGTTTTCCTATCCCTCCATTTTGTATTTTCAATCTTTCTCCTCACCATAATCTCAATGGCATCTGGTCTAAGTTTGTCCTTTTGCTTAAACCTCCAAGTTCCACAGTGTAAAATATCACGGTCCAAAACCAGGTTTTAAGAATCTTTTCTTAAACATTCGTATTTAACCTGCTTGTCAGCCACTCATTCGTTCTTCTGAAAGCTTCTCTGCCTAACGCAGTTATTCTTCTGATGTCAACATTACTTTAATAACCTTGGTACAATACACTTGCAAGATATGCGCAACGCTTACATTAACCAAACTCCACATCAAAGTTGCACACTAGTCCTTTTGGGTAACTCATATAACTTTGGTTGATTGTGATTTCCAGTACCTTCAAAACTAAGGAAGGGAGAGAGATTATAATGAAAATTGGTTGTTATAACATATTTGTTGTATGTTTAAAATGGGGAATGGCTTAGGCATAGAGACTCTAAAGGAAAAATCCACTCTGCATTCATTGTTAAGCTCACAAATCATTCAATGCGTTCACGTCACCAAGCAAATATATTGGTTATTTCCTTATATAAATATGTTATTATGCGTATAATTATTTTAAGCTTGGTCAGCTTTACGCACGGCACGACTCGCCAACTAAATTTCTTATAAAACAATTCCCCTCGAAGCCTAATGGGTACCCGGATAGAATGTTTTCAACTCACCGCAGTGAATATAGTACACCTCCATGCGGAACACTTTGGGCAATAGCAGCATGCCGCTGAAAAAACATAAAATAATAAAATATTTCTGTGAAAGTTATTTTTCACTTCTATGTTTTTATACTATCTAGCATATATTTACGTTATGTATGGACTCACACATGCATACATACATATATGTATATGAATATATATATATATATATATATATATATATATATATATATATATATATATATATATATATATATATATATATATATATGCACGCGCGTGTGTCTACATCTATACACATACTATAATACTAATATACATGATATACATGTGTGTATACACACACACATTATATATATATAAATATATATATATATATATATATATATATATATATATATATATATATATATATATATATATATATTTGTGTGGGTGTGTGTATACACACTTGTATATCATGTATATGTATGTGTATCGATGTACACATGCGTGCGGTGGGTGCATGTATATTTTTTTCATATGATTTAAGCATTTACATATTCCTATGTACGTTGACAATTACGTGTTCCATTAACGGTTTCCGTGGCTTTTGATGTCGTCCTTTAACATCCTTCCATGCTCTCATTATGTGCCCCTTCCGACTTCCCTCCCCCTCTTGCCTTCATAAAACAGACTCCGTCTACTTCCCTACCCGAACGCCTTTCAAAACTCGCCCCATTTCCCTCAATTTCGCATTCATTTTTATACCCGAGGCTCTTCTTCTTTCACCGCCCGTCCTCTCATTTCCCTCCAATCATCGCTTCATTTTCATTCCATGGCAAATTATTTTCCCTCCGAGATATCCCTCCCCCCAACCCCCGACCCGAAAGTCATTTCCCGACGAGAACTCACGTACACTTGACTTTTAGAAGGAGGCGGCGACGGTGCGCGAGAGGGTGAGGCGGAGTGGAGGAGAATTGCTTCCTGTTTACCTTAAGCGAATAATTTTTGTGTCAAATTCCCGGGGTCGTATTACGCAAATCAGTTATACAAAACCTAATTCTTCCGTTTGCTCCCACTTCTCTCCCTCCTTCCATTTACCCGCGTCTCTCGTCTCCTCACAAACCCTCCCCCGCACTTCTCTCTCCCCCCCCCAAACCTCCCTTCAGTGGGGTTGTATTCTCAGGAACATTCCTGCCAGCGGGTTGAAATACCTTAATGCCGTGAGATAGGAGAGGTAATTCTTGGCAGACGGGGGGAGGGGAGGTATTCTTTCCGGGGAAATCGCTTCCCAACGCGGTTTAGAGTTCGTTCTAAGTAGTATATTTTTCCACGGGAACCGTTATCGTCTCGCCTTCCACCCGCTTTCGTAGCGCAGGAATTAAGTTTGCGCCATTAAATGTCAAACGGTTTAATCAAATGGTGTCCTTTTTTGGAACTGAACCTCCGTTTCGTTGATAAACCGTGTTAATTGTCCCTGTGGCACAGCTTCATGAGGCTTCCCCTTTACAAAATTTCGAGATTGAAGAAAGTGAATTATTTCTACTTTCCGGTCATGATTTGTTGAGCGTAATTTATTAATTAAAATTTCAGCATTCACTTCAAAATAATAGTTTTGCAGGATTGTCTCTTTTATACCGCTGTCCTTAATTTTTTCTAGCTGCAGCTTTAATGACGCATTTCCTTATATTGACCTATTGCATTTTGACATTTTATTTAACATTTAATAAGATGTTTAAATTAAACTTTATTTTTAAAAATTTGTATTGTTTTTAAGGAACAGGACAGAATCCTTGCAAATTTAAACTTTTGATAGGGGAATCAAGGTTAAGCCAGGTAGAATAGTTTTGCTACCTTGGGAGCTTAGTTACAAGAGATGGGAGATGCACCTCTATAGTGAAAATAAGGTTACCATTGGCAAAGAAGTCGTATACAATAAAAAAATATTTAAAAAAATTAACACGTGGAATTCAAAATAGGGAAATACGAAAACATTTATTTGGAGTACATTGCTATATGGATGTGAAACTTGGACATTGGGAAAGATAGAGATTCCTCGGTGGAAGCAATGGAAATGTGGATTTGGAGGATGATAGGAAGAACTAGATGGATAGACAAGAAAGGCTATATAGAAGTATTGAAAGGAATTTTATGACAGTGATGGAGAAAAGGAAAATTAAATTTGCTGGGCATGTTCTGTGGCATAACATATTTCTAGAAAATGTAACGGAGGGAGAAGTTCAAGGAAAAAAAGAAAGAAGAAGGCTTAGAATGAAGTTTCTGGATGACATAAAAAGTACTATTAGAGCCACAACATATTAGGATTTGAAAAGAATATCAATGGAAAGAGATGTATGGCTGCAATGACAAAGCTCAACCTTTAGAAGATGCTGATGACTATTATTAATCCATTCTCTCTAAGTCAATTTCTATGAAATCAAAGGCTGTTCATTTCATACTCTGGTGGAATTAAAGTAAATCTGATACAGTACAGATTAACTAATAATTTTTTTATCCATGTTCTTGCAATAAACCATTTATCTAAATTTATTTTGTTTTTAGAAGTCGTAGTGCAACAATTTTTTGCAGTATTTAGAAAAACGATATAGGAAACACAGAAAATCTCTAATAGAGTTGGTACCTTTGAAGATTTATGATTAAAAATTAATATTTTGTCAAACAAACTGTCTCTCTACTCAAAAAATTCCTCTACCTAGCCACGCTTGATGCGTTGGAAAACTTACTTCTTTGCGCTCTCAATTTATTTTTAATTTCAATCCAAATTTTAATATCCCATTCTTTAGCTAAGTTCCCTTTTCTGATTTGATTGTTATTGCTATTTTTAGTTATAGAACGGTAACGCTAAAATACTTCAATTTATAGTTTCCGTTTTCCAATGCACATATTCAATTACGAAAAAAATTCGACTTGCCTAGGTATGCGCGTAGTCCATTCAGAAAAATACTTTTCCGGAAGGTTTCTCCAAGCTACATTTTTTGGGGACATAGAGGACTGTATTCTAAAATTTAAGAATGACTTAAACCTTTTTAAACATCTCCTGTTTTTTAATTTGCTCGCCCTATCACATTAAATATTAAAAATAACGATTCATTTGAAAGATTTTTGGGTTACAAAGGGATTAAAAGGGCTCCATTTAATTCATAATGTGCCTTTTCACCGTCCACGTTATCTCATTTTCTCATAAAATAACTTTAATTCTTCACTCTGCATAAGTAAACGGTTCTGTGAACAGCCCTTTCGTATAACTCGAGGAGATACGCGATAATCTGAGAGGCCTATCAGGAGAAAATGCGGTGCCCCATCCTCCTCCTTCTGGTTCACTTCCATCATTTCTCCACCCTGCAAACCCTTTCGCACTCTCCCCACCTTTCTCTCGTCCCCTCATCCCATTTCCGCAAAAATCCAGCCTTTGATCTCTCGCCTCCCCTCCGCTCTTCCCCCATTAAGACGACCCCCGACTCTCCTTACCCCTCCACCGCTCCCGGGTCGGCCGACCTCAGCCTCCGAACCCGCCTTCCTCTTCTCCAACCCTCCTCCTCGTCTTCATCCATAAGCTCCCAGCTGCGTCTTTCAGCCCTTTCCTTCAGCTCGCCGCGTCCTACCCCCTTCCGTCCGACCGTCCCTTTGCACCGTCCTCCGCCTGTCTCACTCACATTTTCCTCTCCGCCGCCGACCGCCAACCTTTCCCATCGGTGACTCCACACTTTCTGTTTCCTCCTCCGTCAAGAAGAAAAAAAAACATCCCCACCCTTTATGAAATACCCATCCGTCCACCCTTTCCTTTCATCCAGCTTCGACCTCGGACCAAGGGGACATCTCCCTTTCCCTCTTATAGCATCGTCCCAATCCTCTACTTCTTAGCCACACACGCAATATTTTCTCTCCGCTACTGCGACGCACGGATTGAAATGGAAGCCGTTTCGTTGTCTTAAGCGCTGATTGATTAAAATCATATTTTTTCATTGGCTTACAGGGCTTAAAGTCAAATCACGAGCCCAACTCGATTCTTTTGAATCTTGTTTTCTGATATTTGTCACTGGTCATGAACCCTAGGCTCATTTTGTCTCGGCTACTCACTCATTCCCTCTATTGTTCCACCTTTCTCTGTCCTCGTGTATTTTTTTACGTCTGCTGCCTTTGATTCAATGTTTACCATCAGTTTGTATCTCTTTTATATCTTGCCTCTTTCCCTCTATAGCTGCTCTCATGTGATCATAATCCCCCTCGAATTGTTCTATGAGGTTTTTCTGATTCTTTTGAAGCTTTTCTTTAGACTTCTGACCTCTCTTTCTCTTCTTACACCCACTCCGTTACTTATTCAATCCATACATGTTCATTTCCCTACAACACCGCATTTCAATATATTTCATTTCTCTCATTGTTTTGCCTTTTTTATTCGTAGCCTCAATTCTGATGGAATTTCGACCTTCGGCATGTTTTACAAATTATTTTCTTTTTGCCTCTTCCATCGCTGCTGATTGGGATTCTCAAATGACAGAACTCTTCCACCATTGTATTCGGATGCTAAATGTATTTTCCAATACGTCAATGAACATACCTAACCTTATTTATTATGTGTTAAGGCATTGGTTCTCAATCCGGTGTTAGCTCTATTCTAATCTAATAAAACCAAAGGATAGATTCATTTTAGCCGAACCAATCTAAGAATGAATTGCTATTAATTGAATTATTAAATCTGTCAATTATTTTCTATAGGCTAACCGGTTGGCGAATGAATATTTCTTTGAATTTATTTCAGTGAGATATAGAGGTATGTGGCGAATTAATTCTAACTTTCCCCGAAGGCTAATATCCTTAGCTTTTTCATTGTTCTCTAATTAACGCACACAGTATACCTATTGTATTGCAGTTGCCATATAATTTTGACCACTCACTGAATTTTAACTGTTATAGGCAATTTTGATTTATTTTAATGCCTTGCAGTTGCGTAGCATACTATATGAGTTCAAGTCCTCTATAAAACAAACGTACATAAGGTGTTTGTGACGAGGAAAGGGTATAGGATAAACTTCATTATTATTAAAAAAGGAAGTGCCCTTTCAGTCAGAGGAGACGAAAAATTTTTAAGGTTGATAGTTAGGTTTCGTAAAACCAAACTTACAGTTAAAGATATATTTCAACTGGCAAGTAAGGACATTGGAGCCCAGTAAAAGAGGGTTGAAAATCTTCTCGTGACAAAATACCATTAAGATATGGCGTGATATGATTTTAATTTGGGGGGATACTTCTCCCGGGGGAAGAATTATGCCATGAGAACCTGCAGAGTTTCATATGTATATTTCATGTGTATTGTCCGCCTTCGAGATCCGACCTTGAGTAAAGTTTTAGGTCGATAATTAAGTATGAATGTGATAAAAAACGGTTCGGTGGAGGTTACATCGCGCTGTATCCTGCGAGGAGTCTGACCACCGCCGTATTTTTCTGTGACACTCCGTGACTTACTCAAGTGTCTCCTGGAAAGTATTTCCGGTGGATCAAGTAATCCATCCGTCGGATGGAGCAGAGCGCGGTCACGTTAGCGTACTTAGCCAGAGGTACTTAGGCTAATCTTAGGGAGACTCCGGGACTCTTTCACTCTCCCTTCTCGTTGCGATTCCAAATTACTCTGAGATTTCACCCATCCTAAATTGCTCTAAACACGTCAGTGGTAAGTTAATTACAATTAACATTTTTGGAAGACTTTGAATTCATGCGCCAAAGTGACAACGGAATTAAAACAGAATTGGACACAAATATGCCTTTAGGAGTCACCTGACTCGCCTCCTTCTTCCCTCCATCATTCACATATCCTCCTCACTTTCGATTCCCCATTCCCTTCTAAAGCCCTTCATTTCATCCCTCTTTCCGTCCTCACTCCCCGGGCCCCCCTGCCCGAACCCCCGTACATCAGCTAGCTTTTCCCTTCCCCATCCTCATATATCCCTCGGCCATCATCCTCTCAGCCGGCTCCCACCCCCCTGTCTCCCCTTATCAATACACCAACCACTCCCCTTGATGGGTCCTTCGTCTCCCCTCCCTGCTACCTCGGCATTTCTCTTCTCGAGACCCTCTTTACTACTCCTCGCCGTTCCATCTCTCTCTCTCTCCCCTTCAGTCTCCGGACCATCCGAACTCATCCTCCGGCCATCCCTCTCCACCATTTCCTCATTTTTTTACTCCCCACCCCAATACCTCCCTCCTCTTTGCCCTCTTGAGTGCCTCGAAAATACTCTGGTGACGGGGGCGAGGAGTCGAGTCCTTCTTCTTCTCTCCACCCCTTCCCTCCATCCCTCTCTCCTCCTCATTTCTCGCCATCCGTTTGAAGAGGTTCCCGGGAAAGATATATTCACCATCGAGTGTCTTTTTCGCACTCCATTTAGTTGACAAACTCATGTGCCACGGGAAGGAACAATGGAGGGCAACGCAACGCGGGAGTCTCCGACGACGCGGAGCGTGCTGCTGCAGTTCCTCACGACATGTTTTTGGCGCTTTGATGCTTTGCTCGAGTGCTATGGATATCCATGACGGTTGTTCCATAAGGATTCTCTCTCCTCCGTTTAGTATATATTGGACAGTGCGTATAAATTGATGAAGCGTAATTTGGGTGAGAGAAACCTATTCATTCATGAACGTGGAACAACTTTAAGGGTGATTGCTTCAAACTGGAACTCATAACACGGATTCTATTGAATTTTATCTATCAATTTAGGTCGTAACAATAAAGAAAACGAGGAAAAGTTGCGAGCATTGTGTGAAGGATTCACTCACGCGGTATTTACTCGAATTCCGCCAGACGCTGACTAACCGTCGGTGGGATGAGAGGACGCTCTTTCTTTGAAAGTCCACAAATCTCGCCATTCTCTCTCGCATCTTTCTCTTCAATGGCGTCTCCTCCCTCTGGAATTTTTAGTTTTTCGACTCACCGGCGCCGAGTCTTAATTAGTTGGGATCCCGTGAGAGTTAGCTCCATTGGGATCTGAATGGCGCAATCAATCGCTTGCTTGTGAGCGCATCTGAATGGCGGGAGCGCCCTGAGAGGTTGAATGGCTCAGGTAAATGACTCCCTCGCCTCTTCCTCCTTGATCCGTTTTGAGAAAGGCCCACGAGGAGTGGCGTCACAAAATCCCCGACCTTATCCCTATTATTCCTCTCACTACCCTCGACGTTCGCCATTAACTATCGACTTCCTCCTCTTTTACTCGCCCACATTCCTTCCTCATCTTACATCCATCATTGCCATTCCTGTTTGCCCTTGACCCTCGTCTTTGTTTCCTGAAAGATATTAGTGGGTAGAGCGTACGTAAGATTCCTTCGCAAAATCACGGGTCGCTTACTTAAACTATATTAAGAAACTCCTTTTCAATAAATGTCTCTTCGCTTAGAAGTTAATGTCGTAATACTTTAAAAACTAGAAAAAATAGTGTTTTGTGTATATATATATATATATATATATATATCTATATATATATATATATATATATATATATATATATATATATATATATATATATATATAACATATATATATATATATCACAGACACACAGATTATATATATATATATATATATATATATATATATATATATATATATATATATATATAATCTGTGTGTCTGTGAGTGACATACTAATCTACAGTAAGTGAAAGTAATTGCAAGTTGCATTCTGACATCATTGTATTTTTATAAATGGTTCGTATCTCGATCCAATGTTCCTTAAACTCAAAGTCACGTTTTCACATAATAGTAATCGAGTAAATCAATATTTTTGCGTGGTTGATCTTAAACTAGAAAATTTATTATTTAAGCAGAATCCAATTAAAATGTAATATTTTGATAATAATAATTAACCTGCTATAAATGTATCATTTGAATTTTAGAATATCTTTGAAATTTAATTCGCTTATCGCTTTTGTAAAGCTTAAAAATATTTTTGTGCTATTATTTCAAACATTTGGCATGAATAGGTTGTGAAAATATTTTTTTACAATTATAAAATCAGAATGTAAGTAACCTTCTCTGGCAAATGATTTTAATCATAATGTTAAATCGTAGTTCAAGTTACCAACTTATTCCCAGTAACAAATACTTTTAGAGGACGTAAATATTTAAATGGCTTAAAAATATTCCTGCACCTATACATGCACAACGTCACTGATTTTGATTTTCCAATTCCCCTATATTCACTAATCCTTATCATTTTAATCGTAAAAGAGATCGAAAAATTAGTTATCCTTTGGGAAATTGTTGAGCATGACAATTTATGTCCCTGATCTACATTCCGCAGAGGCTGATACATGGGCATCCCATGTAACGCAAAAGAAATGCTTCTGCTGCTTTTCCTGTCTGTCCGTCCATTTCTTCAATTTTATTTCCGTTATTTATCGCGTTGGAAAAGTTTTTTCACACCCTCCTCCTAGTATTTCAATCTTTTTCATCTTTCGTCTCGTCGTCATCCCCTCCTCCAAGCTCGCAGTTATCGCGGTCTGGCAAGAGCACCTGTTTCAAGGACAAGCTGAACCACCTTCTGCAGAAATAAAGTGAAGCACCATCATGAATCTGAAATTCAAACCTTAACTTCGATGTTCATTATACACCTAGGCGTTCTTCTTTTCGAGTAGTTAAGGGAGAGATGAATCGTTCCCCTGCTAGAGCGAAGAGATATTGAACTTCCGAAATTTCGCGGTACGGTGGAAGCTTCTGTGCGTATACGGCCGAATAAACCTTTTCATTGCCCTGTAAGCCGGTATAATTTACCATAATAGCATCTCTCTGCGTTACGGTTGCCGTTATAAACTCGGTTAGAGAGGCATGTTTCAAAGGGGGGTTTCGATTTCCAAGTATGTCATGTTTGTTTTTCCCTTGAGTAATTAATTATATTGAGATTCCTAGGTTATTTACGGATTTGATGAAAACTAAATTCCGTTTTACCTGATTTAGAGCACATGCTAGATAATTTCACTAAGGTTTTCACTAAACTTTCTTTGGGAATTTTTTTCTTTGCTCTGTTTTCACTCGTGTGACCGTTTATCTCATCTTTTCCACTTTGAGGTTTCATTGTTTTTAAACCGCATTATGTACTCGTATTAACTGAAAATGTATTTCACTCTTTACAAGTATCGACAAAAAGTTTATAAACCCTCACAGCTTCTCTCTCTATGCAAAATTCCCTTTTACTTGAAAATATTTCCCCTTTTTTTTCTCCAAGGCGGCTGTGTATGGGAAGTCCCCGTGTATCACTATTTTTGTCTACGTCTCGATCTACGTCATGCTTTTTACTCTATTTCGTTCTCACTCCGGAGTGCCTTCATAGTCATTCTCTTACTTTGCTAATTATTTTTACCTCTCCATCTCCCCATTCTTCTTCCATACTTTCCCAACATGCATTCTTCTTCGCCAACTCCCCATCTGTATCTAACCCTTCTCTCACCCATAACCCCTTATCTCCGGGCTTTTCATTCGACAGTCCGGTAACCCTATTCACCGTACACTTTGTTGCAGCTTTCTAGGCCTCCATTCCCCTTTAACCTGCAGTCTTCTCCTCACTTATCCACCGGTCCCTTCTCCGCCTCCCTACCCCCTCCGCCCGCCTCTCCCATTCATCTGTTTTCCTACGGCTCGTATGAATTCTCTACCGAGCTCTTCTTTCGCTTCCGCCATCTTCTTTTATTACACTTCATCCCCCTGCCTCCCTTCCCATCCTCCCTCCTCTCTCGTTCCCTCATTTTACCCCCCCTCCCTTCTTTTCTCTACACCCCATGACCCGGGGCTGATTCCCGTCCTACTCCATCTTCCCCGAGCATTCTCCCTCCTCCTTTCTCCTACTTCGGTCCTCCGTTATTCCTGAGAAAAACTTCGAGGAGGGACTGTCTCTGCCTTCCTCTTAAGGAGGAGAAGAAAGAATATGTGTGTGTGTATATATAAGAAAAATAAACCAAAATTTTATATATATATATATATATATATATATATATATATATATATATAAAGAAAACAAACCACAATGCTCCATTTTATATTGATGCTGAAATGTGTATTTTTCCTCCTTGCCTACCTCCCTCTAGCGTCCTTCTCCGGGTGCACGCGTGTAACCCCCCCCCCCTTTCTTTCCCCCCTTCCCTGTCCTCTCCCGGGCGAGTGTGTGGGCGTGAGCCCTTCTGACTATTGTGTGTGCCCCACGTAAATAAATGCGGATAGTTCGGGTCCTCCACTCCATCTCCACGTCTCCCTCCCCCCACCTTCGTCCTTCCTCACTCCACCCCCTCCAAACACTCCGTCCCTTCCCCTCGCCTCGCCGCCACGGGCTTAAATGGCCCCGTATAAATACATGCATGCGAGCGAATATGGCAGGAGATAAATATGCACCGAAAGGATGAGTACCCTCACTCATACTGAGTGCACGCCCCACTTTTCATGGCAAGAAATTCCTTGCGGCGTCACACAGAGAAGGGACGTCTCGAATTTCACCCTTCCCCACCCAACCCCCTCCCCGTCTCTTCCAGATTTCTCTCTCTTTTGCGCAAACAGAACTGTTCAGTTTTTGAAAATCACACTGGTTTTTTTTCTCAGTTTTTTCCACATTCGCCTTGCTATTGCCCTTCCGGGTGAGTGGGGAGTATGAAATTGGTTTCTTAGTGTAGGGAAAATGTTTTTTAGTCGTCAGCCGCGCTTAGCGATTGTTTTAAATTTAAGGTGATATAGAGCATGAGTGTGGGCATCACCCGAGTGGAAGCCTATGGTTTCTCTGTTCAAAGTCCACTAAGTTACATATTTTCTTGGGTCTTCCTCCTCTTTCATACTCTATTGTATTGCATTCCCTTGGAAATTATTTGTCATAAAGTTTTCCAAAATTATCACTATTTAACGCGCTGTTATTTTGAATGGAACATCTTTTCGAAATATTGTAACTTGTACCATTTACGGTGATTAGGCTGTATAACATATCTACATGTCTCTTATTTCAACTGCACATCCATGTGTTGGCCCTCCCAAGCTTGAATTACAATAATAAATAAATATATATGTATAAAACACAGCAATCAACCCGAAGGTCGGTTTAGTAGGTGATTGTAGAGATCACCCAGTACTGAGCCCTATACGGCGTGTGAAAATTCACACATCAGGGTAGGGGGGGCCAGTTCATTTTCCTGTGCCGGTCATGGTTTCCCAGGAAGACCTGGCACCCGAAAAATACCTTTAGCTTGGGTGGAGCTGCAGGTGTCCAGAGTGCCTTACCCGGGAATCGAACCCGGGACCCTCTGTTCAGCAGTCCAACGCTCTACCCACTGGACTACCGCGACCCACTATATATAGTATATATATATATATATATATATATATCCCTCCCCAGACTACAACCTTGACGTGGTGGAAGGGCTTGTGCGTTCCGATGACCCCTAGAGCTGTGCTGGCGGGAGTCCCATGCCAGATAGGTCGAAGGTTAGGAGCCAGACGAAAGGTAGTCCACGCAGCGTCTGTTCCTCAGTGAGGCGGCTGCAATGGCGTCTGACCCCAGTGGGGCGGCCAGTAAGTGATGGTGTCACGTTAAAAACACTATTGAGGAAGGCAACGGGAAACCACCTCAATTATCATTCCCTAGAAAAATATGATGGACAATAGAGATATTTTGAGTCCTGGCAACTACGGGGCTCGGCCCAATCGGCCGTGTGTCGTGCCCGGCAGCGGGGGAGGCAAGGCTTCCGCGGTCGTCATCCCACGAAACCCTTGCTAGGGAAAACCAGCAGCAGCAGGACAGAAGACGCAGGAGAAGAAGACCACATTAGTTAGAATAGGAACGTGGAATGTTAGGACAATGATGAGGACAGGAAAACGGGAGAATGTTAAGCGAGAGATGGAAAGGGGAAATATAGATATTTTAGGTCTATGCGAGGTGAGATGGAAAGATAGCGGGGATTACTGGAGTGATAAGTATAGAATAATATACAGCGGTGGGGACGAGAGCCAACGAGGGGTTGCCATAGTATTAAATGAAGAGGTAGGAAGAAGCGTAGTCAACATAGAGCAGGTAACGGATAGAATACTACTAGTGGAGATAAAAGCAGAACCGACGAACTTAGTTATTATTCAGGTATATATGCCACCGAGCAACCATAAGGAAGAAGAGGTCGATAGGATATACGATCAGTTAGAGGACATGATCGCGTGTGTTCCTGCAGGGAAAAATTTGATAGTGATGGGGGATTGGAATGCGACGGTAGGCGAAGGAAGAGATGGTGATGAGGTGGGCGACTACGGTTTAGGCACGAGGAATGACCGCGGGGAGAAAGCAGTTGAGTTCTGCAGGAGACATGGGTTAGTCATCACCAACACTTGGTTTAGACACCACAAAAGACGCAGGTATACATGGAAAATGCCAGGTGACTCAGGAAGATATCAGCTAGATTATATCCTGGTTAGACACAGGTTTAGGAACAGTGTGATAAATTCCCACAGCTTCCCGGGGGCGGATGCGGACTCTGACCACAATTTAGTTGTTATGAAATGTAGCGTACGTTTCAAAAAGATAAGGCAGGGGCGGCGAGTTAGAAAATGGAATGTAGAGCATTAAATGGGTTGAAAAGGAAGGAATACAAACAAGTGGTAGAGAAAATCATGGAGGATGGTAAAGGGCTTATAACTATCGAAGAAAAATGGGAAAGTTTCAAGAAAGGGTTGTCTAAAGCTGCAAAAGACACTATTGGAACCGTTAACGCTAAAAGGACTAGGAAACCATGGATCACGGATGAGATGATTACAAAGATGGATGAGCGGCGAAAATGGAAGAATATAAATACAGAATTAGGCAAAATGAAGTACAAAGAATTGAACAATAAATTGAGGCGGGCAACAAATAAGGCAAAAGACGCATGGTGGAAGACGCAGTGCGAGGATATGGAAAGTCTGCAGAGGAAGGGTGAAATCGGTGCGCTGTACAGCAAAGTTAAATCGTTATCGGGAAGTAAGAAAGGAAGAGCTACGCTAAGAGTTAGAGATAAGGCGGGTAAGGTAATAGTTGACGCAGGAAAGATCCAAGAGAGATGGAAGGAGTATATAGAAGAACTGTATAGTAAAGAACTCAGACCAACAAAAAGTTAGACATTGAAAAAGAAAATGACGTAGAGGAAGACAGCTTAGGTCCAGGCATACTAGACAATGAGATAGAAAGGGCATTAAGGGAGATGAAACTAAATAAGGCCGTGGGGGTAGATAACATTCCCGTGGAACTTTTAAAATGCTTAGGAAAAAGTGGGAGGAAGAGGCTATATGGGCTGATCCGTAGCATTTATGAGGAGGGAATCTGGCCGGAAGACTTTGTGAGAGCAGTTTTAGTTCCGATTCCGAAAAAGGTAAAGGCCACGTCATGTGAGGACTATAGGACAATTAGTTTGATATCCCACGCAGCTAAAGTTGTTCTCAGGATCATAAACAAAAGGATAGAGAGTAGGGCAAATGATTACTTAGGGGATGATCAGTTTGGGTTTAGAAAGGGGAGAGGTACGCGTCATGCCATTGCAGTAATGAGATTATTAATCGAGAGGAATATAGAACACAACCAGGAGGTATTTGCCTGTTTCGTAGATTTCGAAAAAGCGTTTGATAGAGTGAATTGGGAAAAACTAATGAGTATATTGCAGAAAATAGGAATAGATTGGAGGGAAAGGAGGCTAATCCGCAACCTTTGCATGTCTCAGACTGCTCAGGTGCGGGTGGGAAACGGGGAGTGAGGATGGGCAGTGTTAGGAAGGGGTGTAAGGCAGGGTTGCCCATTATCACCGTTGCTGTTCAACCTGTATGCAGAGGAAATGATCAAAGAGGCATGGGAAGAACTCGAGGTAGGAATGAAAGTGGGCGGGGGATTTGTAAAATCAGTTAGGTTTGCTGATGACCAAGCTTTAGTTTGTCAGTGAGCCAAGGGGCTGCAAGCATTGCTGAGTGAATTGGAAATTCAGTGCGACAGGTATGGGATGAGAATCAATATTAATAAAACAAAGGTTATGCGATTTTCTAGAAAGAAAAAGGCTAAGCTTAACATTACAATAGGAGGGCAAAAACTAGAGCAGGTAGAACAGTTTACGTATCTCGGTAGTGTTTTGGACCAACACGGTCAGAGTAGTAAAGACGTAAGGAGAAGAATTGCGCTAGGCAAAGAGGCTTTCACAAGGAGGAGGGAGTTGATGTCGGGGATGTTGAGTACTTTCTTCTGGCTATGCGTGCCACGAAACGCACTGTTCCTTTCCTGTATGATGTTGTATGAATTCTAACCCACTGTCCTTTCCTTTCCTTGTGTATTGTCTATTTCTCCTTTGGTGGGTGAAACAGCCCCCTGACGCCATCTCTTGGCTGAAAGAATCGGGGCGCTTGGCGACATATTAGACCCACGGATCTCAGGGTAAATTGACTATCCTCGATAGCTGAAGTGGTTAAGAGCATCCGCCCGGCAAGTGGAAAGATCCGGTGTTCGAGTCCCGGTTGAGGAAATATTTTTACTCTAGTGATCCGTTCGATTCCGCCTTCCCCACCTCTATTGTGTTCGTCCTTTATATGTGTTCCTATCCCTTTTCCTTATATCTGTTTCTGTATATATGAGTATATATATATATATATATATATATATAGTGGGTCGCGGTACATAATGCTAATCATATGTTTGTGTGTGTGTATGTGTGTGGATCGCGGTAGTCCAGGGGGTAGAGCGTTGGCTACTGACCGCAGGGTTCCGGATTCGATTCCCGGGCAAGCCTCTGGGCACCCAAGCTATGTGATTTTTCGGGTGCCAGATCTTCCTGGGACACCATAACCGGCACAGGAAAAGGAACTGGCCCCCCTCGATGTCAACCTTTTCTTCTCTTTCGAGAATTTCCTTCCCTCATCATTGCCGAGAATGATTATGTAAATCAACTTCTGACAAATAATAGATTCTAACATTCTCTCATTTCAGTAGGTTTATTTTATTATTTTTTCGCGTTTTATCATATTGCACCTTCCATTCCAATCATCTCCTGAAAGTCGAAATCACTGCGTGCTAGGACGATGTGTACATTGGAAGAAAAGAGCCAAGAGACTGAACGAACGACGCTCCCTTTTTGTTTTTACGGGAGTTAAACCATGACGGTATAAATATTTAGATACTAGTTGATATAATTTTATTCACTTGCTCAATTTCCCTGTTGTAATTGATGTAGCGCATTTATCAGGGGTGACGGGCTGGATACTAGCTGAGGAGGTAGGATGGCAAAATACAAACGAAGCTACCTCTTTGATCATTACCTTCCCTTTCCTTTGCGCTTATTTACCATGCATGCGATTTTCTTTTGCTGCTTTAAATGGTAGATTTAAAAACTTGGCAAATCATATTAATCGTAGTGTATCTAAAATTTATAAAAACTGAAAACATATATGAGGCAGCATATTTTTCCTAAGTCCCTTGTTCTGGTCCCCATTAGTGGCTCATTCATTCATCTCTTTGTTAGCATATTTACTTGCGGCCACCTTTATTGATAAACATAGTTTTTCTCGTTTTTCCCGGGAACTGTTCCCCAAAAGTAAGTCGGAGTGACAAGGATTCTAGACTTTAAATAAATATTATTGTTTTAATATAGCAATAATAACCTAAATTAGGATATATATATAAGGCTTATCGCAGCAGAAGCTACAGCTTCTGAAACGGATTAATGTATTTTTCATTATTTGATGTAAACGTGGCTACCATTTTTTCGCAAATATTGTATTTTGGCTTGCATATCCCGCATTTTTAGTCGTATCCTGATCCTTATGTGGTGATTAGTGTGGGGAGCAAGTAAATTTGAGTGCGCCATCCGCCGCATGGGATGTTTAACCAGGAGCCCCTACCTGGTGCCTTTCGTTAAGAGTAGTCTAATGCCAACGCCAGGTTTCTTTCCATCCTTCATCAATTCCCTGGCCATCCTACGTCAACCGAATCATCCATTTATCCGGAAAGACTAAAATAATCTGAGCTTCCGGTCACCTTTACCTTACTACTACTACGAATACGTGAGAGGTCAGCTGGACGCTATAGACTCAATGTAAAATAATGTAATTGAAATCAAGAGTCCATTTCCTGTGCTGCGTACTGCAGTTAAATTTTAGTTCCTGTGATAATGGAAATGGAGAGGATTTTGTTGGTAGTAATGTCCTTATTACATTCATAACCGTTTTTTGTTTTGTTTTTACAGAACTGTTGTTAAATACTAATATAATGTAGCTCAAATTACGGAGATGATATTCTCCATCTTGTTCTTCACAAATAGAATCACGCTTTATTTCCATCTTCCTATTTTTTTAATAGACATTTCCAAACTCTATTTATTTCAAACATTGCTTGAAAATATAGGCATGAGAGTTAAAAATTGGCGCTAGAAAACACATTCGATTATTTCGTCTCATATCTCAAAGGCGAGATATAAATCCGCTAGCAAAACTAGTGTGTAGGATGAATCGACGGGTAAGATAAAGCTTTTGTGGCTCATTATCTGAGACTTATTCATGAATATAAGCTTGAGAATGGAAACTATGTGGCTACTCAAACATCACATGAAGCATACTAATAATTTAAGGTACTCAAAAAGATTATTTGCAGACAACCTACGGGATTTTTTCCTAATTTAGGAACAAGGTCTCGGATTAAAATCTTGATTAACTGTGTGTACTGTTCTGTATAATTGAATTCTGGTCTCATTATGATCGCCTCTGATTCCAGTCGGAAGTTCGGAAAGGAGTAATTCTATGGACTCAATTCCTCATCTCCTCTTCTTCCATTCCTCTTGTCCCTTACGTGCACTGTATAACTTTTCCTTTATTTCAAATATCTGATTTGCACTGAGTCGGATCTTTTGATTGAGCAACTTCAGAGTGCCTCCGCTCAGATAAATAATAATGTTCAAAAGTCGGATGCATCAAACTGTTCAAAAACGAAACCCGAAATGTTGCATTTGTAGGTATAAAAAATATAGTGCTGTGCCAAAATGTTTTCAACGATAATCGGATTCAATTTGGTGAAAAATTGCGACAATTTTTAACCTTAGCATTAATTTTTTGGCCCAATTTGGCCATTTTGGGCCGACAGCGAGCTTTACGCGCACTTTGTGGTAGCAATCACCTCGGTCCTTAGAGGAACTAAGTTTCTAATTACTACAGAAAGAGTAATATTTTTTCCCTTAATAGGTTCAAATATATTTCCTGTTTTCTTTTCCGGTGTGTATCTGTTGTCTCTCACGCACTTAAGTCGCCTCTCAACATCATCCCCCCCATCCTAGAATCCTCCTCTCTTCCCCCGCCTCATTTCTCCTCCTCATCCCCTTTAAATTAACTCCGCCCTCCCGTCCCCTCCCTTCCCTTTCCCGTCTCCCATTCCTTCGCCCCCGACCCCACAGCCAACCTCCTTCCCTTTCTCTACACATCCCTCTCCCCACTCCCTCCTCTTACTCTACCCCCTCCTGGCGTTTGTCCACCCCCCTCGGCTTGACCCCTCCGCTCTCTCTCATCTCCTTTCCATTAGGACGTGATCCTACTTCCCCCCTCCTCTCAGCCCGTCCCCACTCCTCCTCTCGCATCCTCACTCTCTTCCCGTCTTCCCTTCGCTTGCCGCCGCCGTCTCGAATGGCTGAGCTATAAGGCGCCAGTCATGGCAAAAGAGGCCGCGGTTCGCCGTAATGCGATTTCTCAGCATTTCTGAGTAAGAAAAGGGTTGCCCTTCTTTTTTCCTCTCCCTCTCTCTCTTTGTCTCCCTCTCTCGTTCTCTTTCCCTCCCTCGTCCGCCTTTTAAGGCCAGGGGCGAGTGTTTTGGTGCAGTGGCATAAATAAGGGCTCCCATCAAAAGCACCGCGTCTCCCGTTTTCCGTTCGTCCAAGAGTGAAGTCCGACGGTAAGGTGGCGTTGTCGCGTCGCCGCCGGGGCTCTCAAGAGTGACTCCGCGCAGAAACCAGAGTCTTCAGCCGGCACGCGAGCCGCATACTTCTCCATCCCATCCTATCATCGCCGCGGGTGCGCACGGAGGCGAATCCCTCCTCTCCATGCGAGAGCTCGCTGAGACTGGGTGGCTGAATATTTTAGCGTTGCACCCCGGTGCACTCTTCAGGAGTGCATTACCGCCTTAGACGGCCGGCTTCCCCCTCTTGCCCGGGAATGTTAAATAATTGCGAATGATGAAACGGATTATGTCGCGATCCGATTTCCGTGTGTCTTACTGGCAAAATGTAAAACTTGGCTGTCTACTCAGAGGAGCAGGGACGACAGCGAGTTCATGAATTATTAAAATCGCGTCGTTGAACTTTCTGGAGGTCATAATGAGATACCTAGCGCAGATATGACGAATAAAAAAATCAGCGCTGTTAGACGCAATGTATTTTTATATCTCGTTTCTCTCTCTTTCTCTATCTCCCTTTCAAATCAATTTGTAATGTTACCTATGTGGAAATATTACTTCCAAAAGGATGAATGTAATCATTTATCAGAGAATGAGAGGAAAATATTACTCGTTAGTATGAAAGCATATTGGACAATGAAAATTTTCTTTAATTTATTTTTCCTAAATAAAAATCAAATTAGAATGCGTAATTAAAGGCATATTATAGCCTTACTGTCATTTATTCTCCGAAGGTTTCTCAATTGAAAACCGAGGAGACAGTCGATAACTCCGATTTCATTTTTTAAATAATTAACCAATAATTGCGAAGAACTTAAGTTGATATGAGGAAGAGATTATTTATTTAAGGGAACATATTAAGCCAACGCAAGCATGAAAATTTAAGGAACAAAAATGACAAGTAATTTGCTAAATTTTCATTTTTATGTCGTTCATTCTTAAATGGTGAAAGAATTCCCATTCGGAAAAAACCATGATTCTAAGAATCGTCGTTTAATATGTTTACGGATTTCGAGGACGATGGTTAATATATTTTAACTGTAGTATCTCTTTCGATATAATTTTAATGCTTTTTGGTTATAATGACGTCGACGAAAAATGTCATAAAACGCTCCAAAATAGTACATATCAAGATCGAGATCAATATTTCAGTAATGCTATATGAAACTAAGATTAAGGTTTTTATGCGTTTCCTCATTTCATTATGCAGATAGGTATTAGTGCATGGATATTTATATTTTAAAATTGATTTTGTGCATTGTAGATTGACCTAATTTTTTAAAAATATTGGAATTAATATGTGAATATCATCCGAAATCTTTAGTTGAATAGTAGGCATAAGATATCTCTTTTTCTTGTCCACAGACACTGTATCTCTTTTTAACAATCTTTGGTAGAGGTCGTATTTTAGTCTGTACCTAAGCATCGTACAGATAAACCCAGTAAGAACCTCTAATTACATTACAACTTTAAATTCTTTTGCATAATTTGATATCATTTGTTGAGAGCGTATTCCGTGATTGCTCTATTTGCCCGGATAAATGAGTATGTTGATTAACGGGCTCTTGTTATGTAGTGTTACAATTGAAACTAATGGTCCTGGGACATGAATTTGGTGACATTTTACGATTATCTGCTACTTTAAGCAGATGTATTCTTAGGTTTCTGATTCACTAGAACCTTTTCTTAAATTTCATCCAATATAGCATTCAAATTAACTAGTGCTTTAGTGAATAAGACAGTTTCAGACAAATATAGAAGCATCGAGAAGGGACATTAAAAATGGCCATCAGACTCTTTTCATTATGTCATCGTCACTGCAAAAGTAATCACTGGAGAGTACAACCCACCGTTTTGTGTTCTGCAGGCGTGGTATCTTGAAAATGATTAACGTATTAGCGTATCGTTTTGTGAAGAAACGGCTTTAAAAAAGATTAGGTAATCAAGGAGAATAATTCATTTTTGAAATTAAATAACTCAATGACTAGTGTAAGTATGAAATAAATCAACTATTTTGCACACAATTGGCATAGTCCCGTAAAATGAAATTTTCTATTCTTGTTGTTTCGATAAAAATTTATCTTTAACTCACCCTATTGATAAAGACATCGCAAGTAATTCAAATATGGAAATCAATGAATATTAATGTTGATTTTAGAGATGAGTTTAATGTTATTCTTGTACCGAGACCTAATTCCCATGAATTATGTTTAAGAGCTTGGAGGTATATTCCTTTCCATATGCCGCCTGAGGTTTCCCAAGAAGATATATCTAGAACACCAAAAGTCGCTCGTCACAGGTGTCGGAGGCATCACCAGGTGCCATCACATTCTTGAAAGAAACTTTAGGCAGTGATAACACACAGCATATGTTAAAGCATCTATTAAAACACATGCACAAGCAGAAGGAACACAAATTTTTCGTGTAGGAGGTTGTTCCGCCTGCTTCAAACGAATAGAAATCAATAGTATAAATACATAAATATAAAATAGTGAGATTTAGATGAAAGATGTTTGTCTCATGTTTTTTTGTGTGCATGTATGTATTTTTTACGTGTCCAGGCTCAAATGCATAAAAACATACCAACACAAAGATTTTCGTTCAACTGAAAGATTTGAAATGACTGGCACGCGCGTAATATTAGTTCATCACTTAGACGGTCTAATTACTTAATTATCGGTCTAATACTAGAAATGACAGACCTGAATCAAATCTAGCCGCATATTAATTTATTATTATTACACCAATCTCGTTGATATTAAGCAATTGTCCTGGTGGTAACGGTCAAGTCTGATCAATAGTCACTCTTAGAATGCACATGCATACACAAGAAGATCAGATATGAGGCAAAACGCTCTTATATACAATGACACTTTAAGATTACTAACCGCAACGTTATCGCTGCGTCCATTATCACGCACTCATCAATTCCACCTAGTGAATGATGTTGACACATCATTCACTTTTGCAAATACAACTTCTCACTCCGTCCACATCGCATACAAACAATATTTTAATAAATACATTAGTGTAATATTCACTGACCAATGAATTTGATCACCCAGTGACTGATTTACAATTATTCTTAAAACTCCTAAAATTGGATGGAAAGGGCTCAAACAACCCCCCAGGCAGCTGCTTCCAATCGACAATAGTTCTGTTTAAAAAAGAGCATTTTTTCTTATTTGCTTTTTGCGTTCTTATTTTTATATTAAAACTATGGTCGTTTTCTCCCTTAAAGAATGATTTTTCTATCTCTTTCCATAAGCCTTCCCACACTTCGTCATTTTTAACAAATATATAAATCTACTCCTTTTTCCTCTATTTTTAAACTCTTCAATTTCAGTACATCCAAAAGTTCCGTGACACCATCTGTTCTTTTATACCTTCCGATTACATATCTTGTTGCCTTTCTTTGTACTTTTTCTGTCCCTTTAATATGTCCCACCTCATATGGATCCCATACTATGGACGAGTATTCTAGGATAGGGCTAACCAGTACCTTATGTGCTTGCTCTTTTGTGGCTACGCTACTCTGTCTAGCTTTGCAAGCTACTTATCTTTGGGAAGGGACGGGTATTTCCTTCTCACTCTTGTGGATTCTTCGTCATCGTGGCCTTGCTAAGGATTCCCTATACTTTCTCCGCCCACGCCCACTTAGCGTAGCATTTGAAATGAAGGCAAATCCGCCAGGATTGCTTGGGAGTGGGGGGATGAGAGGAACCGGTGCAAGTGATCGAGTCCGTGCGTGTATATATTGGCTAGAGTGAGATATAGAGAGCGAGATAACGGGGAGAGACAAGAGGAGAGAGAGGAAGCAGGGCTTGTCGGAATAAAGCGTCGGAGAAGGGGTTAGGCGGTGAGTGGAGTGTGGGGGAGGGGAGGAAGGGGGTGCGTGAGCGGGTGCGCGAGTCAATGGCGTGCTAATGCGGGAGCGAGAGTTGTCGCGGTCGGGTCGAGCCGACGGGAGAGGTCGTGCATGTTTAAGGAGGGATGCGGGCGACAATGGCAGAGTCGTCGCGCATGGAGGGGGTTCGTGTGGCGGGGAGGAGATGGGAGAACGGGAAACGGGGGGCACAGGACGCGGAACGGAGCAGCTTTTAAGAGTTTTATAAGGGAAATGAGCTGGTAGGTGGGGGGAGAGAGGGATGGCGGAGCGGAGGAGGGGGAGAGGGAGGAAAGAGGGTAGGAAAAGGGGAAGATGAGACGGCTGTTACGGGAACGGAGGATGGTTACTTGAGTTTGAGAGTAGCACTTGAAATAATTTATGCCCGACGATCCCCTTAATAGATGGAGCATGAGATTGTAAAGGGGGCCGCTGGGCGACAAAAAGTTTTTCAAAGTGCCTCCAAGAAACGCTCCAAGCTTATGAAAATGAGCAGCACACTGGCGCAAAAGGTTCCATCCAGCATTGAAACGAAATTCAAAGAGGGTTGCAAAGAGACTTTTTGCTCATTGATGCATTTGACCAATATAAATATGTCCATTAACATATTTATCTGCAGGAATTTGATTATTGGCACGCGCATACCAAGAAGGCGTATCCCTGAGGCTCTTTGCTTCATCAAACCTAAAATATAGTTTTTTTACTAATTACGCATGGAATTATATCGGTGATAATATATTTAGGGAACTTTGTGGTTATATTTTTAATTCATATCTATTTTTTTATATTTCACACTCCTTATATCTTCAGCTGTCCACATACTACCTTGATCAAAAAGTTCCCGGAATAACCACCGTGTGGCGCTCCCATCGTTCCGATTTGAGTTCTGTTTTTTTTGTTAAATTGGTACATCTGTTGTTGATATTCCCTTTAAATCTTAGTGTCATAACTTGACATTTGCAAAAGCTACGTAGCCAAGAGTACATCTATCTCTGTGTGTGTTGGCGATTTTTTACAATTGCAGAAATGGATTTAAATTTGCAACAACGAACTTGTATTAAATTTTGCATAAAAAACGGATTTAGTGGCGCACGGACGTTGGAAATGTTGGAAAAGTGTTTCGGCAACGATTCTCTAAAAAAACGGTCGTTTACCAGTGGCACGAGCGGTTCAGAAGTGGTCGTGAGTCAATCGAAGATGATGAACGCAGTGGCAGACCATCGACATCGAAAGTCGGTGAAAAAATTGATAAAGTAAAAGAAATGTTGGTCAATAACCGCAAATTAACCATCAGAGAAATAGCGGAGGACTTGAACATTGCCTATGGATCCGCCCAAGACATTGTGGTTAATGATTTGGGTTTCCGTCGTGTAGCAGCCAAAAGACCTCAATTTCATGCAAAAAAGAGACCGTGTTGACGTCGCAAAAGACATGATTTGCGAGGCTGAATCCGATCCCACATTCATCAAAAGGATCATTACTGGAGACGAGACGTGGGTTTATGAGTACGACACGCAATCCAGACATCAGGCAAGTGAATGGCGTTCACCAAATGAGCCGAGACCAAAAAAACCACGTCGTTTTCAGTCAAAAAAGAAGGCAATGCTGACGGTTTTCATGGATTACAACGGTGTAGTGCATCATGAATTTTTGCCAGAAGGCCAGACAGTAAACAAAGAGTATTATTTGGGCGTTATGAGACGTTTGCGTGAAGCAATTCGCCGAAAGAGACCAGAAATGTGGGCAGAAAACTCGTGGATTTTGCACCATGATAACGCACCGTCGCACAGTGCTATCATTATTCGTAATTTTTTGACGAAAAATGCAACAAATACCATCCAACAGCCACCGAATTCACCTGATTTGGCTCCCTGTGACTTCTTTCTGTTCAATCGAGTTAAAAAACCATTACGGGGAACGCGTTTTAGCAGCCGAGAGGAAGTAATGGAAAAATCGCAGGAAGCACTGATGGACATACCGAAAACCGAATATAAAAAATGTTTCGAGGATTGGATCAAGCGCTGGCATAAGTGTGTTGCAGTCGATGGGGATTACTTTGAAGGGGACAATATAGATTTAGATGAATAAACTTGTATTTTTAATTTTCTGAATAAATTCCGGGAAATATTTGATCAAGGTAGTATATATATATATATATATATATATATATATATATATATATATATATATATATATATATATATGTATGTATATACTCATTTATATAGAAACAGATATAAGAAAAAGGGATATGAACACACATAAAGGAAGAACACAGGAGAGGTGGGGAAGGCGGAATCAAGCAATCACGAATGCAAAAATATTTCCTAGACCGGGATTTGAACTCCGGATCTTTCCGGCGATATTTTAAGTTAAAATAAATAGTGATGGTGATTTCAAAAAATTTAGCGATGAGCTGACAATTGCAGGGTTTATACGTGCTTACGTTTTCTAGTCATGATATGAAAGCTCAAAAAAATAGCATCAGAAAAATCATCCATTTGATTAATATGCAAAACAGCGTTTTATTATTCGCAAAACTATTTTCCTTTACTCATCAGAATACGGGTTTACGAGCTTTAGAGACCTTTAATTTTCACTGTTATACGGTTAGAAGTTTGAAGGTTCTTATTTTGTATACCACATCTCACACATTTCTTGAATTTTGCTAACAATACGTTAAAGAGCGATTTTTTTCTTTCAAACATAATTATTATTAAATATCCATGATTAGCAAACATTTAAAAAACAGATAGTCACCATCGACGACAGGGTGCCATTTAGTGGGATTATGTGTGAGAAATGGAATTACGTGGTGGAAATGCTTGCCATAAGATACATCGGCAATTCCCGTGTCAGGGTGGCAAAATATCAGCACAGGGAGCCACAAATGTGTTACCGGTGCACCCGATTCGGACACGCATCTTCCAACTGCACGGCAGCCCCGCGATGCTACAAGTGTGCTGGTGCACATGAAGGCATCCAATGTCCGGATACGGAAAGGAAGAAGACTTGTTGCTGTAACTGCGGAGGAAACCATCCTGCATTTTTCAGGACCTGCCCTGTCTACGCCAAACAGAAGGAGATGAAGATGGCTAGCCTCCGGAGGAAAGGCGCACCAACCCAGGGGGCGAAGAACACCGCCGCTGAAACAGAGCTGCCTTCTCCTCAACAGAAGACGCTTGGTACCTTCAACGCGTCGAAGCCGGGAGACCCAACCAACGCAACCCAACGTCCGACCATGTGCAAGCATCTTGACTTTCCTCCACTCTCGACGCCGGCTCCGGTCGCCAGGGAGACAGCAGAAGAAATAAAAATTCCTCTTCTCCAGAAGAGGCGGGCTGCAGACTCGCAGATGCCGACTCCAACTTTGGCTACATCCCTCTCTTCCATCCTGGAAGCATTGACGTCCTCTGCTGCGCTATTGCAACAACAGCTGCAAGCTTTAACTGTCGCCCTTACCACTATTTTCCCAAACCAAAATGGACCATAGGCGAGAATTAAATAAATCTATCATCCTAGCCACATGGAATGTCGGCGGCGCATTGAAGCGAAAGACCCCTGAATTGCTTGCCTTTCTACGGAAGGCAAGAATCTCAATCGTCTGTCTGCAAGAGACTCATCTCCGTCCTGGAACTTCATACGGCGTTCCAGGCTATGCAGTTTACCGGGATGACCGGCAAACAAGAGGAGGGGGCACGGCGGTCCTCGTTTCGCTTGACCTGGCTGCGAGAAAAATTGACCTACCAGCTCGACTGCATCTAGAGGCGACAGCCATTGAAGTAGATACTTCGATCGGCTCTCTCACAGTGGGGTCACTCTATCTCCCCCCAAAACGACCTCTAGCCACACAGGATTTCGAAGTCATCTTCTCCGGGTCACGGCCGTCGCTTTTTCTCGGGGATCTAAATGCAAAGAATGCTGCATGGCATTCAATTACACCGAACCCTCGGGGTGAAGCGCTGCTCACATGGGCTCAGAACAACGGAGTACGCGTCGCGGGTCCACATGGGCCAACGCATCAGCATCACGGCAGGAGCGAAGACGTCTTAGATATTGCGCTGCACCGTAGGCTCACGAGTTCGCTTTCTCTCGTGGCGACACCGACGTTGGACAGCGACCACTACCCAGTCTGCGCCTATCTGGGATGCTGCCCAACGTTACTTCCCCCACGGCCGGTGCGATGCCTGGATAAAACAGACTGGACAGGGTACAGGCAGATCCTGTCCGACATTTTACCGGAACAGCCGCCATCACTGACGTCACAAGCTATGCTGGACGAATATGCTTCTGTCATAACAGCTGGCGTGGACCAAGCATTACAGAACACCGTGCCAATAAAACTGATCCGCCCTTCTGGACATCTGACGCTGCCTCATTCCATCCTTCGCCGCATCCGCGAAAGAAATCGGCTTCGACGACGATTTCAAAGAACCAAATGTCCCGCGGATGGGGCACGGTTTAGAAGAAAACGAGCCGAAGTGAGGCAGCTCATCCAGGACCACAGGCAGACGACGTGGGAAAGGAAGGTTGCTTCCCTCCGAACCGAAGATGGGAGCATCTGGAGAATGGCAGCTTCTCTTCGCCACAGCATTCGGATCGACCCACCGATCGACTCACCTGGTGGCCCTCTTATCACGGAAGACGAAAAGGCTGAATTTGCAGCAACTACGCTGGAGGCCACTTTCACGTCGACTCCGGATCCACTGGTACCGGATGATCCTAGCGACTTTCCTGAAGAGGATGAAACAACGGAGGAGGGCACCATGACGGTAACGAAGGTTACCGAAAACGACCTGAGAGCAGCCCTTGGACGACTACGCTGCAAGAAAGCACCAGGAGAGGACAACATCCCGAACGAGGCCCTTAGACAGATGCCTGTCTCGCTCGCAACTCACCTGATTACGCTCTTTACGGCCTGCTTCTCCATGGGACATTTTCCGGCCATCTGGAAATCGGCAAAAGTCATCCTATTGCCGAAGTCGCCGAAGTCCGCTAGGAACGTAGAGAACTACCGCCCGATCGCCCTGCTAGCGACCCTGGGAAAGCTGCTTGAGAGGGTACTGCTGCCACATCTCCTGAAGCACATCGCGGTCTACTCAATCTTGCCGGCATCACAGTACGGTTTTCGAGAGGAACACTCCACCACACACCAGCTCGTCCGTCTCGTGGAACAGGTGACGGCCGGATTCAATCGGCGATGCTGCTCAACGGCGGCGTTCTTTGACATCAGGAAAGCCTTCGACCGGGTATGGCACGCTGGTCTCAGGCGAAAACTTGCAATACAGCGGTTTCCAAATTGGCAGCGCCGCTTGCTAACATCATACCTGACAGGAAGGACTTTCCGTGTCGCCTGGGGACGCGCGCTGTCACAGCCGAAACAGGTCCACGCAGGCGTGCCGCAAGGATCGGTGCTCGGACCGATACTTTTTAATCTATATACGGTGGACCTCCCGGTAGACCTTGGACGACATACCATGGTTGCCCTGTATGCGGATGACGCAGCAATAGTGACCACTTCGCGGAGAGCACACATGGCGGCAACATACCTACAGCGAGCAGTAGACAAACTGCTGGAGTGGTACGCCCTGTGGCGAATCAGCGTCAACAGCGCAAAGACACAGACGATTCTTTTTTCACCTGGAGGACTGCGAGAACCAGGAGAAATCCTCGTGGGCACCGAGGAGGCGCCATGGAAGGAAGAGGTGACCTATCTAGGCGTGATACTGGATAAAAGACTGACATTCAAAAGTCACGCCCTCGCTGCCACCAGGAAGGCAAGAGGAAGACGACTACAACTCTTGCCGCTGCTGCGTTCACCGTCCCTCTCTATCAAGACAAAGACGTATCTGTACGTGGCGGCAATTCGCCCAATCTTGATGTACGCTTCACCGGCATGGAGTGGCAGAATGACTCAGACGGCCTTCCACCACTTGGAGGTAACGGAAAGAGGGGCACTCAACAGTGTACTTGGGCTTGGCTGGAACTATGCCGCAGAAATTCTCCACGCCTTAACTGAAACTGCGCCCATTGGAGATGTCATCAAGACTCGCGCGACGGCCTTTTACGAGGAGCTTGAAGGCAAAAAAGAAGAGCACTTGCGGTCGATCGGCGGCTTAAAACCTGTCTCCTGGGAAAGGCACAAACGCCCAAGAGCAGCAACGGGACGGGACGACGACCAACCACCATTGAAAAGGAAAAGGAGTTGATTGGACCTTCCTTCATCGACGGGCTAAGAAGCCGCAAACACAGCAGCTGAATGATTAAATCATCGGGCAGCTGCAAGCCAAGCGTCAAGAGGGAACGTTTTGGCAAAAAAGAAGACGAGGACGGACGTTGGAAATGTTGGAAAAGTGTTTCGGCAACGATTCTCTAAAAAAAACGGTCGTTTACCAGTGGCACGAGCGGTTCAGAAGTGGTCGTGAGTCAATCGAAGATGATGAACGCAGTGGCAGACCATCGACATCGAAAGTCGGTGAAAAAATTGATAAAGTAAAAGAAATGTTGGTCAATAACCGCAAATTAACCATCAGAGAAATAGCGGAGGACTTGAACATTGCCTATGGATCCGCCCAAGACATTGTGGTTAATGATTTGGGTTTCCGTCGTGTAGCAGCAAAAGACCTCAATTTCATGCAAAAAAGAGACCGTGTTGACGTCGCAAAAGACATGATTTGCGAGGCTGAATCCGATCCCACATTCATCAAAAGGATCATTACTGGAGACGAGACGTGGGTTTATGAGTACGACACGCAATCCAGACATCAGGCAAGTGAATGGCGTTCACGAAATGAGCCGAGACCAAAAAAAACCACGTCGTTTTCAGTCAAAAAAGAAGGCAATGCTGACGGTTTTCATGGATTACAACGGTGTAGTGCATCATGAATTTTTGCCAGAAGGCCAGACAGTAAACAAAGAGTATTATTTGGGCGTTATGAGACGTTTGCGTGAAGCAATTCGCCGAAAGAGACCAGAAATGTGGGCAGAAAACTCGTGGATTTTGCACCATGATAACGCACCGTCGCACAGTGCTATCATTATTCGTAATTTTTTGACGAAAAATGCAACAAATACCATCCAACAGCCACCGAATTCACCTGATTTGGCTCCCTGTGACTTCTTTCTGTTCAATCGAGTTAAAAAACCATTACGGGGAACGCGTTTTAGCAGCCGAGAGGAAGTAATGGAAAAATCGCAGGAAGCACTGATGGACATACCGAAAACCGACCGTAACTTTTGCAAATGTCAAGTTATGACACTAAGATTTAAAGGGAATATCAACAACAGATGTACCAATTTAACAAAAAAAACAGAACTCAAATCGGAACGATGGGAGCGCCACACGGTGGTTATTCCGGGAACTTTTTGATCAAGTTAGTATGTCAATATTCTCGAACGCTTTTCATCGTAAATGCCCTAATCGGTTTATTCAATTTGCACTGGCAATTCTGAATTAGTTTAACCGCCTTTCACGCATCGAGACGCAAAGGAATAACAGCGGAAGGGATAGACGGGCTGGAAATACAATTATCAATGCACTATGGGTAAGTAAAAATAAAAATCGAGAGGAATCCATTAAATATTTCTCAATCAAACTTCATTTTATTATCGTCAATCCTCCCCTTTGCCGTCTCTCAGGCTCCATGCACCCCCTGCCGGTGGATGTCAACTCAGGGGAATGGCGTAGGCACGGGAGGGGTTGCTAGCTAATCGAATCCTCTTTGCAGCATTGAAGAGTCATTCTTCCTTGAGTGCCGTGAAGGGAGGGTGGGAAGGGGAAAAGTTGTGGTGGGGGACGGAAGGCGGGACGTTCCCTCCAGGATGGAGAGGTTGGAAGATGGAATAATGGTTATGGGACGCGGGAGTAGATTTTAGGACGGTATTGGCGAGGAAGCGTGGGGGAAAAAGAAAGGGGGAGGGGGGGATGGGACAGTGTCCGGAGAATGCGGGGGTTGGCGCCGGGAGGCCCGGAAATGCAGTCGGTACTTGAATCGTCGTCAGTTGGTGCACGGGGGGGTGGGGGGAAGGAGACCTGGGGAGGGGTGCGACGTCGAGGGGGCAGACGAATAGCCGCAGAAGGAGGAATGGCGTAGAGACGTTTTGGGGGAATGAGGGGAAAGTTTCTCCGCGATGGAATATGGTGGTGGGGGGCCTGCAGCTGCATGTAGGGAGGTGGGATAAACAGTGAAAGAGAGAGAAATACCGAAAATGGCCATCGGCAAGCGCATGCTGGTTCAATATTATATATCGTAATTTGGCAATCGTTCCTTAGGAAAGTAACGACTGAATGATAACTACTTGAACTTTAGCCTTTAAAGGATTTTGTTATTTAAACATCATATGTGCTCTCTCCGTTAAATGTTACCTTTTTAACAAGGTAATGTTTCCTTACGCCTCGATTGTATGGAAAATCCATCTATTTACATTATTTCAAAGTAAATACTTAGGCAGACGGCCGAAGATGCCAGAGTAAAGGCAATTTCCGCTAACATGAGAAGCTCAAGTGGCCTATTTATTTAAACGAAGGCTCTTTCAAGAGAACTTATAATGGCTGAACATAATGAAACGAGTCAAAGTGAAGTGTCGTCTGATTTTAAATGGGCATGAGATTGTAAGTTAGTAATGCAAATGTACGAAAGAATTTCTTAAATCCGGAGTGATTCATTCGGTCATTACACCAAAATAACATGAAAATCACGGCATGCTTTTCTTTAACCGGGTACACTTTCCAGTGGAAGCTTGTCCTCATATGGGCTTTAATTGACCTTTTGTATTTAATACAATTTTTGTGCCGTGTGACACCTTCCCGTGTAACTAGTTTATACTTGTACTTTTACCAGTAGGCTGGCTAAGATTTATATCAGCCGTTATTGAAATAATTTAAATATATCTCAATGGAAAGGTTGCTGCATTATTTACCGTAAAGGTTATGAATTGTGAATTCACAAAATCAAAATAAATGTCTAAAATCCTCCAATGCAATGCTTAAAATTCTCAACCTTTAATATGGCTTACAGGATTTGTGGCTTGTAGAATTATTAAAAAATCAAGCTGTTTTCTTTGCCTCGTTTGCTCTTTTGATTGGTAGTAGTCTACTGGGTTAGAGTAATTTTTTTATGATTCCTGACGCTAAAACTTACTATACTCGTAAACCCAAAATATAATACACTTGACATCATAAAACGCATCCATTTTATTAAAATAACTCCATATTTAACCCTGCATAATTTCTACCTCCCTTGTTTTCATTCAAATATCATTATCTATTTCCCTCCTTGACCTCCGTTTTCCAGGATTTTCCTTTTCGACACCACTATCAGCATCCTATTATCTCCCTGAATCTCCTCTATCCATGTGTCTCGCCTTCTTTAAATTTATCCAAATCGCCGTCACTCCTCCATTTCCATGACTCCCATTCTTCTGAATTCCCATTTATAAAAGGAAATCAATCTACGCTTATCTTCCTGCAATTGAGATAAAATTTTTGAACTATGTAATGATAGGCTTCATGTTAGAGTTTTCATTAGGCTTTCCGTAATATTAAAATAGCCAAAACAGTAGAGACATGAAGAGAAGAAATGCGTTAGGTAAAGAAGCTTTCGAAAGAAAGAGAAAATTGGTGGGAACGTTGGGTAAGGAGGTTAAGAAATGACTCGTCAAAACTTTAATATGGAGGTGGTTTTGTGCGGCGCAGAAACATGGTCATTGAAGCAAGGTGATAGGCAAAGATCGAAGGCTTTTAAAATGTGTATGTCGAAAAGGATAGAAAGCTGGAGATGGGTTAAAGGAAAGGCACTGGAGAAGTGCTAGGCATAGCAGGAGAGGAGAGAGGAATAGTGGGAAGGATGCAAAGGAGGCAGAGAAATGAATTCAGAGCGATTTGATTGGGAATGGGATGTTGAATAATGTGATAGTAGGTGTAAGGTTAGGCAAACGAAGTAGGGCAAGAGCTAGAATAGGCATGTTGGATGGAAAGAAGCATGCGGAATTGAAGAGAGACTTGCTGTAGTGTTTGATGGTAGGTTGTGTTTTTTGGATGAGGTATGTAAACGTATCGCTGTACAATGGTATAGACTATGCCCCACCAAAACCTGCCTTAAACGGCAGAATACCAGCATTAATAACTTGAATGTATACATGTAATGTATAGTAACAACATCCATAAGTTCTGATAAGGGTGAAGAGGCTACTGCGATAATGTAATCATTTATGAATGCACCTAAAATAATTTTTTAATATCTCTGTCTATATACTTATCATCCCTAAATCATTTCATTCCTGACTGAAATCCAATATGGCAGTAGTTTTTAGAGGAGATGACCGACAGCTGAGGTCTTTTGCGCCATTGGACATGGAAAGGAAAGGATGAAGGGTGGAGATAAACCCGGTGTCGGCATAAGCCTACTCTTAACGAAAGGTGCCAAGGGGTCCGCAGCTTAACGTCCCATCCAACGGACGGTGTACTCACTCAAAGTGCACTCCACAAAGTACCTCAAGTAGGGATCGGGATACCACTGAAAAATATCTGTCCGCTGCCGGGATTCGATGCCGGGCCCTATGGGTTGGAAGTCAGTAGGTTGGCTACCGCACCATCCCGATCCCCGAAATCAATATAACATGTATCAAAATGACATGACGCATGTCATGTGTACATTATATTTATGTACATTATCTGTACACAAAAATTTATATATATATATATATATATATATATATATATATATATATATATATATATATATATATATATATATATATATATATATATACACATGCCATAAACACAGACGGCATGTGAAATTCACACATCAGGGTAGGGGGGCCAGTTCCTTTCCCTATGCCGGTTATGGTTTCCCAGGAAGATCTGGTGTCCGAAAAATGACATAGTTTGGGTCAAGCTGCAGGTGCCCAGAGATGCTTGCCCGGGAATCGAAACTGGGCCCTCCAGTTAGTAGTCCAACGCTCTACCCCTCGACTACCGCGGCCCACATCTAGGTATATATGTATGTATTTATGAATCTATGTATAGTCAATATGAACTGTATTCAATTATTCATATTGAATAATTCAACTTGAAGAAAACCTCTCAAGATACTACCTTTTAAGAACCGCAGACCAGATTTATTTTTATTAACACTTCGTGCCTCCAGATAATAGTCAGAGGTACGCATTAAAGCATTTGTCTATTTTTTTCCATGTTTCCTTGCAAAGGCTTATTATTAACGGCATCAATTTCCATTTTGATCACCAATAGTTCATCATAGAATAACCTTTAACTAAGGAAGAGAGTATTATTAATGCACTCCCACCCTAATCCACGCAGTAAAACCTGTCAATCATCGTGGGCAGCGGTTAATATCAAATTTTTCATTAATGCAGTAGTTATGTGCTAGAGGGAGAATATATCCAATTTTGCCGCTGGTCTCGTCACCCTCCTCAGCCTCTTTTTGACTCGCTCATTGTCTACACTAACCGTACTCAGTATCGACGGATTCTTTTTTTAAAATGCCACCAACACAAGTTAGTGACAGTTGCAACCGCAGTATCAGATGATATTACATTCCCTTCAATGAGTTAATGGACAAGAACAAGATAATCATCTAAAAATAGAGTCGAAAATGACGGATCATCACTGCTTTGAAAATCCAAGGAAGAGAGAATATGCCTGGAAAAAAGAAAGACGGACGCGGAAGCGTTGCTTTATGTGAATAGAAAGGAGAGAAAATTGTTGTTCTGGGAGTTTCAGTTGATGGCGGGAGAAAATAAGACACTTTGGGGAGTAATGGAAGTTGTGACAAAAGAGAAAATGACGGATAAACAAGGAAAAGAGGGAAAATGAATGCGTCATTTTGATGATAAGATCGGTAGAAATTACGAGAAAAATGAATTCGGGATTAGCGTTGAACAAACTGCTGCGGGGGATAAACACGATGACGTACGTCAATGTTCAGAAGCCTTATCTAACCTCCGTCCAGTTCTCTCTCCCTGTGAGAACAAACATCCGTGCCAATATGTTGCGTTCGATATACGAAATAGACATTTTGATACCACTGAAGGTTTTAATCCCATGCAAATTTGAGTTGTCATTTGTCACGAGAATAAGAATGTAATAGGTGCTGAATCAATTTAGTGTATTTAATCTTATGGCTTGGTGTAGGTTATCAAATTTATAGTTTCACTCTTATCCCTCAAAGTGCTCACCAGAATAAAATTTTTAGAGAAAACTTATGCAGGTGAAATTTTTCCACCCTCCCTCCCTCGGCTGATTCCAACTGACATACTATAGAATTTATTAAGGATATGAGGCAAGCTTCCTATTTCTTACCTTCTCATGCTTTTCTTTTAACGTTCAATCCCATTCTCCTTCCAGGCCTGCCACCTTCCCCTAGGCCACCCTCCCCTTTCCAAATCGTTTTTTTCTTTCTCTCTTCTGGCCTCAGATGTGGAGCATATTACCGACTTATGAAAAATTACTAACCATTTTTACCACTTTCTGGAAATTATCCGGGGGAATTAGCTGGGTACTAGATATGAAATTAACAATTATGCCATCGAATCCAAGGGGCTTTTTTCTGCATGGAATACATGTATCGCTGTTATTTCGTATTTTTGGGGGCATTTTAAGCATGGAAAAAATTTGTTTTAATAAAGTCATTGCTACATCCATAATGGTTTCCTAGTTTTGACAGAGCCATTAATAAATAGAAATAGCTTCAAACACAGCAGCATCAATTACGGCTATGTTCAAACACAATTATTACTAGGCCTGGGAGTTTTCATAAAAAAAGTCACGCGCTGTTTCCAGCTTCCTATATTTCTTTTTTTAGCACAATTATTATGGAAAGACATCGAATATCTTTTGAAAATTTAAAGATCATTTCTTTAAAAAAAATCGGAATGCTGATAAAAGGTTTTTATTATAACTTCATGGAGGAGCAATCACGTTTAAAGTCTACCGTCGTGATTTCATTCTGCATGCAATTTCGGAATTATATTCGTAGTGAAAGTTTTAACTCCGTCGGCTTGAAACTACCTCGGCTCATGGCATTGAGCTTTATTCACGCCTGGAAGGCATAAAATTGGCGACGACGTCCCAGAACGATCTTCCCGGCAATCCCGCGGTGGGATTTGTGGTGAGGTGGTTTATAGCTGGAGGGATGAAGAAAAGGAATTACTGTTGAAAGAAAGGGAAAAGGGTGGTTGAAAAAGTCGACAAAGGTTAACAATGACAAAACAGACCATCAGGGCTAAATCGAACTGTACGGCTTTCAGTGTTGTGGATAGAGCCGATTGGGATTCATCAATTATCGAGGACGACAAGAAAACGTTTCCTTTCTTTCTTTTGTTCTCGGTTTACAAGGTGTATCATGAATCCCTCTCTGATTCTATCTCGCCCATTTATGCCTCCGTCCTTCCCTCACCAATTTCAGCTTCCCATTATTCTCCCTCCAATCCTTTTCCCCTAAATATTTTCCCTTCCTCGAATGCCGTCTTTTTCTAGCAGCTTTACGTATGTCTGTCATTTGCAACTCGATTTTCTCGAAAGCTAATAACCTTGATACTTATTCCTTTGGAATTTTCGAATATTTCCTTTTCGTTTTCCTAGCTTATATGCTTCTTAAATTGAAGTTCCCTCACATTTAGTGAAGATGAAAATCAATGAAATCTGACTCTCGCACTTATTTCAGCGGCGGGACTTAAAACTGCTCTTTACTTCCCGAGGCCAGATGATGATAGTATGATGAACATCACCGCAGATTGGCAGTGATCACACTCAACGGCGTCTTAAACATTACCTCATAGAGATGATATATTTCTCTAAACTTTATCTTTTACTTTCACTAATATCCTGTGAACGACATTTTTGGAAATCTAGTGACTTGTTCCTTGCACGTGATGGTCCTTCTTCGGCACCAAAATGCCGCAGTTTAAGGAGAAATGTTTGCCGTGGGAACAAGGTAAATATTCTGGGAGAGCGGATTCCGGAATGAGTTTACAGAATTCAATGCCGAAACCACGCCATTCAATGTTGCTCGTTAGTCTGGTTAAGTCCCTGCTGGGAGCTGGTTTCTTTCTAATTGTAGTTTGGAACAGCTTGAGCTCTGACTTTCGCGCATTTGCACAACAAGAGCGGACGAAACCGCATGCGATTGGCATCCCACGAGACATCCCTATCTGAGCCGTGCTCTGCGAACAAAGATTTCCCTGCTTTTACCTTCCTTCTTCTGTAAGCTCTCCACGTCCCTCTTCCTCTGCCCTGGGAACGAAGAAGTGCTGAGAATTTGACCGTCGTAAAAAGTTGAATCAGTTTAATACTTTTATCTTTCTGCGGAATCCTTCACCTCAACAAATTTTATGACTGGAGTTTTGCAGTCAGTAATCAATCAACTGATTGTGAGCTCTAAAACTCTCAAATCAGATATCCACTCTTCCTTCCCATCCATCTTGCCCTCTCCACAAGCCTCTCAAGGTGGGCTCTATAATTTCATTGCCTACCCTGGAAAGATCTTACGACTCTTCCCTTTGACTTTCCTTTTTCCGTTTTCATTTTTAGTGCGCAAGAATATGCTCTTCCTGTGGTTTGTAGACATTCCTATCCATCCGGTGAGATTTTCCTGCCACTGACTAGAAAAATCTTTCGGCTCTTGGCCCATAATACCTATTTGAATTTCGAAACCATATGATAATGTTGTCTTATATTTGTTGCTGTAGTCCTTAAATTTATTGCCATGGCTGTCATTAAATTCTCCCAGAGCTTTATTTCAAAGAAAAATCAATAGATATATTAAGATCAGAAACTATTTCTAATTTTAAAAATCTTCAAATCAAATGATCGCTACAGTAATATAGTGTTAAAATATCAAACTCACGGGAAATTTGTGCCCAAGTGTATTCCAGTCAGCGATGCATTGATTCACCCGACAAGTGAATCTTACTATATTTCTAAAGTAGTGCCCCAAGTGTGCTAGAGAAACGATAATACTCTTTTTTTTTGAGTTATGGTAATCTTGGAATCCATTTTTTTATACTGGATAGTTTTTCATGATATAACATGAAGCTAATCATAACTTGTTTCCCTATGGCATTTTTTTTCAGTCTTTGTCTTTTGAAGCCTCTTTTCTCCGTTTCCTCCTTAAAATCCATTCATCCCTTCGCGGTTCCTCTACACCTTCCTTTTCCTTCGCGTCGTTCCTCATTGAGAAGACCTCTACGTTTCCCATCATATCTCCACCTAAACTACTTTTTTCCTCTCCCGGTGCCGACGATCCGTTTCTTTCAGACGACCCAGAGCTTCCTGAGAAACTAAAATGCTACCTCATTGACGATTATCAGCTTCCTGCAGTACGGTGCGAAATTTCGCGAATCGGAATGATTTCTCGATGGAATAGGGTCCGTTTATCTTCTCGACACACTCCCGGAGAGTTGATGTGACTCATTTTACAGAGGAAACCCTAATAAAAACTCTCTGGATGCAATTCATCAGTTCATGCGAGTGCTCCACCATCTTATCGAGGCGTATCGAAGATGATTCAAGAACCGTAGCGTCGGCAAGTCATCGGTCGATTAGATACGCGACCCAGTGCAGAGCAAGAACACCACCACCACCTCGTGGAATCCTCGAGACAATCGCTCAAATGCGTGATTGGATATGGGACGTATACGTCATGTGCGTCTTAGCGGTAGACAGTTAAGTTCCTCGGGGAAAAGGCTACATCACCTACCGTAGAAAATTGCTCTCCAAAATATCCCCTGAAATTATGATGATGTGGTTACCTTTGGCGGCGATGTTAGATCCATCAATGTCCACCAGAAATTCACAAAAGAGACGCATTTTTAAAAGAAATCGGAGAGCTCGAGTTATTAAAATAGAATATTATTGTAAAATTTTAAACAGTTCACGAACAACAATTCACCAAGGAATAAAAATGTACGAGGAACTTTCAACACGTTTTTGTAACTACTACTCTGGATTTGAGCGTTAAAATGAATAACTACTCTTTAAGCTTTCTCCATGCTCCCACTCAATGATCCCAATGACCCTTAGCGGTCCTCGAAACACATCAGTGTTCGCATGGAATTCCCAAAATAGGCAAACATTCTCAGCGAAGTGAAGAGCTGCAGAAATGAAGTGGGTAACCATTTTCAATTGTAAAGTAAGCTTTCGGTCAGGCAGGCAACTACCGGAGGGAAAAAAAGCATAAGAAATTAATGAAAGTTCATTCGAGAATACTCTTATTTGTTTTTGATTCATCTCCTCTCCGCCTTTTTTTTATAAAATGCATTTATAGTTCGTTGCCTCCGAAATAAATTCATGAATTCGGTTTGGTTCGGCGCCTAAAATGCTTTAACGAAATTCATATCGTCTCCAGGACCGTACTCTCGGTTTTGATTGACCTCCTCAATCGGCCAGTTGGAGAGAAGTGGCGAGACATTGTCTCCTGCAGTCCCCTCTCACCAACACCAGAGACTTTCAACCTCTTTCTTCCTCTCCTCCACCCTCTTTCCACGCAGAGGACCCTTCCTCGTCATCCTCACTCTTCCTCCCTCCTCCTCCTCCTTCCATTTCACCCTCACCCCTCCCCTCATTATCCTCCCACGTCCATCTGTCTCTCACGCCGCTCCTCCCTCCCCCGCTCCTCGAACCCCGACTCACTCACTCACTCGCACACCGCTCTCTACCACCCTTCCACCCTCTCCCGCGCGAAAAAGAATCCTTTATTTTTCATAGCCCCCGATCCCCCCCCCCCCCCGGCCCTTTTGTGCGCACCCGGGCTCCACTTTCACCCGTGGCTCTCCAATCGCCCCGTTTTATCGAGGAGGTGGTGGAGTTGAATAAATGGCCCTCTGAATAAGAGCGGTGGGAGCTTTGCGAAGGAGGGGATGGATGGGGAGGGCTGGAAGCGGGAGAGCAGATGATAGAGAGAGGGAGAGGGTGAGTGGAATTCGGGAGATGTTGGAAAAAGGGATGAAGGGACAGCAAAAATAGAGAATAAATCACGAGCCGGACAAAGGCCGAGGAGGGAGGAAAGTATAAGATCAAGATGAAGGAGTTTAGAGGGAGCAAAGACGAGAGCTCACACTCACGTGTGGTGGGTTTCTTTCATATAACCATCAGCACCGTGCATAGGAAATTCATGAGACCTTGATGGAGGCGAAGGAAATAAATTGTAGAGAGATACATAGCAATTTTCAAACTGTACTAAACTGAACTTTACCGAAGGAGTGTCTGTACTTACGCTGAAGCTGTACGAAAGCTGTTAATAATAGCATCGATGTAAAACACGAAGAACTTTTTTCTAACAGCTAATAAATATTATTAATTTTTATACCTGTGTACCTTTTTCTAAATCCGCTTGGCGCACATGATCGTGTAATCGGGCCAAGTTAACGATATTTTTAAATATCCTTCTAAATAAAATAAAAATGGTTCACATCTGAAGATGCTTGAAGAGCATTGTCACAGTATTTCCGTTTTACCCTCTTTCGTTACCGAAGAACTAATTTTCATAATTTACTCTTGATAAAACGAGAGAGTTGCGATTCATAATATTGAGTTGTTGCCTCGAAGAAGTAAAAAAATATTTATACATTCCAATAAACTCCATGAATAGTACAAATATTTGATTTCATGGACATCATGACCGCATGAGGTGGAGCTAAGTGAAAGTACTCTAAAGGTGACATGTTTATGAAGTATGGTCGGTTATGAAGTAGTTGTGAAAAAAATGTAATTTAAAACATAATACTCTAAGAAGGAGAGGATGAATACCAGGATGAAGAGGCCGTCATTTATGAAGTACTAGAAAAGTTCGTCGAAGAAAAAGGGACGTATTAATAGATAGTTAGAGGCACTTTTCCACTTGATAAAAATATTTTTATTTACGATCAGTTATTCATTATGTTCGACTTCCACCACATCACGCCTGAAGCTACTCAATTTATAGTTAGAGGCCTTTATTTGGGTGGAATTGAGTCCATATTGTTCCTTCTTCCATTTAACCCATAACGTATAGGGAAAACATTTTTAATAAACACTCAGTAAAAATAAACGTTTAAAACTGGAATAACAATCTTCAAAAAACTTATAATTTCGAAGCATTTGTCGTAGGTGTTAAGTGATATATTGACCGGAGAGCCTGGGTTTGATTTTGGATAACAGCCCTGGGAATCCAGAAAATTTTGTCTGTGCGATTTCCGAAGCGCCATATATTTCTCATCAACCGCAGATGGCTCACCCGTACCAGTGTGTTTCACACAACGTTCGGTTTTCATCCATCCAATCAATTTTCCTATTGATTTTTGCACTACAAAACACTTATTATTTTGAAATTTCAATGAACTGATACAAGATTTATTAGTTGCTACAAGGTATACTCATTTTTAATTTTTGAGTATAAAAAAACACTTAGATGTTAAAAACAAATATTTTTGTATCAACTTCTGTCAGTTTCTTCCGAGATTTAATATTTTTAACTAGATAAAAACAGGCATTTTGCCCTACGTTTTTGCAATATTGAAGTTTTTATATTACCAACGGAACTATTATTAATGTAAAGTAATTATAATTAATTTTATAACATATGTAACTATTGTTACTAGTTACGAGGTACATATGCTAAAAGGTTTATATAAAAAATTTTAATTTCTAATGGTAGAAAAGATCCCTCCTTTTTATTACGAGCTTATTTTATGAAATATTATAATTAAAACGAGTAAAACAAATATTGAATAAAGGAAGACGCTTGTTTTTGTTCACTCTAACATTAATGAAATTAATGCGATGGCATTCAAAAAAAGGAATTTAAATATTTTTTTTTATTTAAAAATTAACTTTCCCATCGAGACAATGGAAAACTTTTTCAATAATGATGAAATTGTTTCAGAGCTATTTCCTTTACTAATGAGTTCAGATTCAAGTCGAATAGTCTTTTGTTCACGTCTTCTTCATATATCCGTGTATATGACTTTCATCTCAGGCTAATTATTTATTTTTTAATGAATATTAATAATTCATGATATTATTTGACTTACCTTCGAATTGCGTAAATGGTCACAGAAGATGAAAAACAGTGATTATAAAGTATCATTGAATACCTTGATATTTTCTGGTTTCGTTTAAAGCAAATATTACGAGAGCCGTTTGAACTTTAAATTTGAAAACCATCGGTGATTTTATTACCCTAAATATTGCTCTTATTACATGTATCAAAATTACTTGTATTTGTTATCTTAAACCTTATTGTTTATGATTCAAGCTTGGTCTTGCAGAGTAGAGCCAAGGAATGGAACCAAGTGTTTTTTCTCACTGAAATAATCAAGAATGAGAATACTTGGAAGACCATTTAAACGGCAGAGTCCTCCATGCATCAATTTCATGTATATCTCCACGACAATCAAGTCCAATTTACAAAATGATTATTTTGAAATTAATAAACCCTTGCGTGTTCTAATATCGGTAAAAATATATTTCTACACCTCTTGGAGCCTTGTGCACCTTTGCAATATGTACGATATGCTTACGAAAATGAATTAAGATAATTAGCAAGATTTTGAGAATTGTGGACGTTGCTCGTCACAAAATTCTGAATAGGCTTCACAAAGTTAGTGGTTTTCGACGAGGTTATGATTTTGGCTTGGAACTGTAACGGAAACTATATGGGAGAGGAGACCAGGAAAATTTTCCTATACACATGCTTTTTATTTTAATAAGATGAAAAATTGTATGAAAATGTATAAAGGGGTTCGTGGAAATCTTAAGGCGATATGTTGAGGAAGGGAGGAGGAAGCACGAAGCAGAATAATTACGCCGAGGAGGGGTGAAGACAGAGAGGAAAAGTTCCGAAGTCGTCCTTATGCTTGGCAAAATATCCTCGGGACAGAATAAAAATTAATATAGGCGAAGTTTTTAAGAAGTTTGACCCACGTTATATTGCCGTAACTATTTAGAAGCGATGGGCCTCCTAAAAATCAAATTAATTTCAAAAAACTATTTCTTAATAAAAAATGCCATCAATGGTTTCAGATCACCGCCCCCAGCAATTTTTCACCTATGAATGACGCAACACCGTGGCCGTTTTGTTTTAGTTAGGAGTGCTCTCTAGACTCATAAAAACACATTCCAATTTTCCCTGAGTTTTTTTATATCATGTGAAACCCTCTTTTCGTTTGTATTTCACCATCAAATATTCGTTTGAATTCGGCTGCAAATTTAGGTGATTTTCATAGAGATCTAATTTTTTTCAAAATAAAGACTGAATTAAGCATGTTAACATATGTCCATAAAACCACGGATATCTATGTAAGTATCTGCTCGCAACTATGTAATTTCACTCAAACAATACAGCACGACCCTCGCTTTGACACCTCATCATGGTTTCTTTGGCATAATCCAGAGGTACAGAATGGCACTCGTTATAGTTGGGTCGTACTCAAAGACCCATGTCTCGTCACCAGTAATCACCTATTCCGAAAAATTCGGGTCGCTTTCACTGGGGTCCAAGAAGTCAAAGGCAAGATTGTCCCTCAAATAGTATTATGGCAGCACCTTGAGGACCGTCTTGGCGCACCTTTCTCAATGGCTAAATCTTCCTTAAGAATCAAATGCACTGAACTTTTCTGAAATTTTCACTCCGCTGCTAACATTCTGACACTTGGGGCTCAATCACAATTGAGCATTCGTTACCCTTTTTGCACATTTTCATCGCACTATGTTGGGAATGGGTGTTCAGGGCATTCCTCATCATCAACCTCCTCATTATCCTCCCAGAACATCCTGTGCAAGCAGAAAACCATCGCTTCACAAGTATCCTTAGCCATGATAATGGTCTCCGAACCAAAATTTCCAAGCTTAATGCCGAATTTTATCGCATATAGTATCATTGCTCCATGGAAATCGCCCATTGCGCCGACATGAATTCGTGACGTAACCGTGGAATAGGGGTCCAGACTAGTCTGCCCGCAGTAAGCTGACGTGGATCGCGTTGCTTTCCCAAATATCTATATATATATATATATATATATATATATATATGAATTTTAGCGACCAATGTATATGGCTGGAGTGGAATGATTTGTGATGAAAAAGGTAATGGTAGGTCTTGGGAAAGCAATACGACCCACGTCAGTGAACTGTGGGCAGACTAGGCTGAACCCCTGTTTGACGGTCACGTCACCAATTCATGATGTCACTTTCCATGGATCTATGACATACAATAAAATTTTGTATTAAACTTGGAAATGCACACACCAATTTTTATGCATGTGTTTAAATATTAATATTATGATAAAATATATATTTTTGTTTATGCATGGTTAAATAAATAAAAATATTTTCAACTGTAGCATTGTGCATTGTAAATAAGAAAAATATTCAAGAAGAAAATGTAATTTCATATGTGTGTAGGATTTACAAAACATGAGCAATTGCATGTGTTTTTTTTTATTTGTTATACAATCATCATTCCTGTAACAATACTTAAATGTATACTATATATATTATGATATATTTTCAACCATACTCTCGGTATTCAATGAAGTTCATGTTCTATCCCCACGAGCAGAATCTCTGGGTACGCCTTTCTATTTTATTATTATAATGAGAATGATTAACGATTTGCACGTGACATGCATGCTTCAAAGGACGACTTTTTCAAATTTAAAAATTACCGACCGTTTTCCTCATATCTTAATTGAGTCGGTCATCATGTCATGTGGGCTTTTTTATAAAAACTCAAAGTTTCAAAACGATTACCGAGATATTTTTCGGTAAATTAATGGAGAATAGGTTTAGTCATACACAACAACCTTATTGCACATATATGAATTGTTTGATTCTTGTTCAACGAACCTTTTCTGGTGTTTCAATATAATCGTAAAAGTTGGAGCTTGAAATAGCTGGGGTAATGCTATTAGATTCAAATACAAATGCTATTTCCGTGGGTTCAAAAAAAATATATCCCATTATAATTAGAAAGGAAAGTGACATTAGTATGTGTAAATTTTTCTCAAAGTTTTCCAATTCTGAAATGTTTTTCTTTTTCAATTTTATTCTTTAAAAACATTAATTTTCGAGCCTCAACCCATTTGGGTCATTTTTACCAAGTTGTGTTTGATGATCACACTACCAAAATATATTGATTGAATTTTATTTAAATATGGACTTCTTAAAGTTTACGGATCAATAATCCTAGCAGTAAAAATCGACTCAAAATAATATCTGCGGAATGTGAAATCTTGTTCTTTACGTGAAACTCTAAAATATGTTTTCCATGTACCATTTCTCTTATGCTACTCTGTGCCAATATAATCGATCAGTTTATTTCAACTATTTATAATGATAGTAATGTTATACATTTTTCAATTCAGGTTAACATACAAACCAGAATACTTTAGTGCATAAGTAACGTGATAAAAATTACAAAAGTAACACTAAAATATATAAGGTTTGCCCCGTAGTAGGACTGATTCAGTGAAAAAAATGAGTTGCCAGAATTCATAATTGCACCCAAAAGTCTTCGAAGTACTACCCTTGTGGGTCCACTCACCGCTTCCAGCGGGTTTTCCACGCCTCGTAGGCCTTCTGGAAGGCGGCGCCCAGAATACTGGTAAGCTCCCTCGTCACGGTCTGTTATAACGCTTCCACCGAGCCGTGGTAACGTCTTTTCAGCTAGGATTAGAAGCGGGGAGAGAGAAGAAGTCTGGTGGGGCAACGTCAGGGCTGTAGGGTAGCTGAGGCATGGTCAAGAAGCTATTGTTTGATTTGGATGCGAGTTCCCTTTTGTTCGTCCGAGAATATTCGCGGCACCAACTTCGCAAGCACCTTTCCCATTCCCATGCGTACAAGAACCATACGAACACTTAATATGAAATCCCTGTCCAATATAGCCTTTAATCTAGCGAGATTGATTGTGTGTGTGTGTATTTATTTGCATTAATACATTTTCGATGAAGAACTCGATTTTATCTTTACAATATTTGCAAAGTTCTGTGCGAGGAGAAAAATGCAAACGTTAAGAAAAAGTTCCTTGGCACAATACCAAATTTCAAATATTATACCCATTATGCAAAATATGGCCTCCATGACGGGCTGCCTATATTTTATTCTACATAATGCTATGATTAGTTGAAATAAATGAATTCTTAAATCCTCTTATTTTATCATTTTCATTTAGAATATTACAGGGAGTATCCTTAGAGAGACGTTGTAAAGTAGTAATCTTTTATATCATATAATCAAGAATTGAGACCATGTTTATTTACAGGAACATGGTCTCTAGACGGTCATGGATTTTTCAAGCACTTAACATCATGTATCAAAGATAGGAATTGCAGTAATCCTTCAATCACAAAGGCAGTATACTTTAAAATGTAAGACTTTGCCATCTAATGATCCTTCTTCTACCCTGCAAAGTCAAGATAATATGATGACATCACGCTAAATAGCAGCTAAAAAAACGTTTGTGGTCTATCGCCCGTGTGAATGAAAATGAATATTCGGCATTATCTATGAGAAAACAGATACTTACGAGAAAACCTGGAGCACATCAGAACGGATGCATCAAGAAATTAGGGATGATATATCGGTTAAAAAACCGATACAGATGACCTTTTTCATGTCACGTCATTACTTCCTCTCGATGAACTCGTGATTAATTTCCACTCAGTGTTCGTTTTTCGTCCAAAGTTGAAGGTTGCATCTTATTTTGACCCACTTTCAGTTTTGCACAATGACGCTCATTAAACCCAGTTGAGATTCATCAGTCTTTTGGCGACGTTTTTCCCCATAATTTTTAGTTTTTAAATGAGCACCTGGTTGAAACTTTATACTTCCTCTAATGGTGGGAATATCGAGTAAATGTCCCGATTTAGTCAGCAGCCAAATAAAAAATTAACTTCCTGATATGCTGAAAAGAAATTTTTTTTTTTTTTTTATTTTTTTGTACAACCACAAAAACACCATACATAGCGTATGGTGAGCATTAAAATCAATTATGGTTGAATGTGCCTTAGAAAAACTCATTTTTTGGTTTATTATTTTGACAATTATTATTACCTTTGTTCGGTGCAATTGCATTGGGTTTGTGTAAATAATAGGTTATATATGGTTGTTTATGTGCATAATTCAATTAGAAGAATATAACTTTCCAGGAAATAAATAATATTTTAAATTTTTAATCCATAGTAACTTCACAGCAAATTCCTATAATCTATAACATTTTCCAATATGCGTTGCCTCACTTACCGTTGACATTAATCTCATTTTCAAACTTTGGATAATCATGTCATTATTTAGCAAACAGATTTTATAAATGACCATTCTACTGGTATTACTGCCTGAATATAGCATGAGTGAATAAATGCATTTGACAAAATTATGCATTCATGATTTTTTAATTTAATATTTAATCTATTTAAATAAAAATATTGGGAATACATATGAATGTTTCCAAATTGAATAAACATGTTTAAATTTTAATCCTTTTTCTAAATATCTGATTAGTCCAATTAAGCTATATTAATATCTAAAACTTTAATTAATAAAAAGACAAAGCCCTGCGTTTCATATCGACACATTTATATCTTCGTTGCATTGAGACGAGGCAGACTCCGAATCATGATTGTAATATTTTGCTGTATAACAGTTAGCATTAACTAGAAAAAAATTTCTAAATTACATTGATAAATTTTAAACAATTTAATTGAAAGAATTACAAACCGTTTAGTCCGATATTTAACTATAAAAAATATTGCATAATGTAGTACTTCTTCAAATTGCACCAATTTGGTGATAATATGTATTTTCCTTTAAAAACCTCTATCTCCTGATATCCTCCATGTCTATGCAATGCCTTCTCAATATGTAATGCCAAATTTTGTAATAATTATTTTTAATGAAGAGAAGAAAATAATAAGTTGTCATCAAAGGTAATTATTATTTTATAACGACACTAATTGAAACATTGTTTTGCAGGTGAGTTTCGCCATGAGGCAGAAGCATAAGGCTGTTCAAGTTACCGAGCTAGAATGACGTGAGTAGAAAGTCAATTATTAGTCAATTTTTCCAACAAGAAAAATTGACTCTCGAATTTGAATTTGACGAACATATATCTGCAGTGAGTACAGTTAAAAACAAGCCCAATATTTTTTCAAATGAATTGATTTTGGTATTCTGTTCCTTTTTGGCTTCATTTTAAGATTGAAACTTCATGATATGGGGACACTTTATGCAAAAACTTTCTTTAATTTATGTGAAAGGTTATGATGGAATATGGTTTTCAGCGTGTGAGGATTACAAGCTACGATGATATTTATGTGTGTTTTTTTGAATTTTAAGTGATCAGCTATTAATTATTGAATATTTGAGCGTTGCAACACTATCCAACCATTATTTTTTTGTTTTCATTTCATTTATTTTCCAAATTAGAGTTCATATTTATCGTATTTTCAGAGTACATCCAGGTTTTACGAGAAAAATAAACTGGGGAGAAAATGGATGATCGGGGTAGTGGTACTAATCCCAGTGTCTACGCAGTTGAAGCGAATACTCGCAAAGTGAGGATGGAGCTTCTTAGAAATATTTAATTAGCAATATACGATTTGACTAAATACTATGCTCAACTTTCAAGTAAATGCAAGATATCCTCAACTATCCATTGGAAACCAAATGGTCTAATGAATATTGAAGTAATGGCCAGATTCTCCGATCACCTCAACACAATATGCGAAAAAAGATTTTCTAGCACATAAAAAGACATCAATACTGTCTTAAAACCGAATAATTTCAGTTCTTCCGCTCCAATTACTTATTAAATCAAAATTATATACCAATCAAAATCAATTTGCGTGACACCCCTATTGTTTTCCATGTTTTTTTTCTGAGTTTGAGAGCTAACATGAGCGTCTCTTTCCTTTATGCTGTGCTGGCACTTTTTTCAGATTTTTCCATAGATAGGCAGAGTGAGACATTTTCGAGGAGTTGTCTAAACTTCTAGCCATGATGCTCAGAATCCTGGTAATAACAAATCACTTTTGTGAAAAAAAGTCTTAGCTTTTTAATGTGAAGGTAATCCAGGAACGAAGTACCGTTCAGTTAAGTTAAGCAGGTTAATAATTTCTACAAGTTACGCCATTGCATATTTGTTTTACATCGTTAAGTGTTTCGTTGTGCTGGTGAAACTTTTTTTTTGCAGTTAACAAGATCATTCGTCTCTCGCGGAGGTCGCGGGATTTTCCCCGAAATTTAAACTGGCGATGAATGTTTTTTAATGACAATTCTCTTTTTTCGTTCTTCCTTCTTGATAATTGAAGTTCCTGGAATTCCTTCATGGAGGAGATCCCTTGAGAACGCCTTCACGACGCGGCAGCGTTTGAAATTAAATGCTTCCGTCTCAACAAATTCCCTTTGCGAGTCCTTCTTGTTCAGTTTGATTTCTCAGTATTAACTACGCTCCTTTGTTCGAGGTTGTTATTGTCTTTCATTAATGCTGATATATTGCTTTATATTCCAGTCATAATTTCTGCCAAGGCACTAAAATAAAATGTGAGCATACAAATGAATGCTAATTGGGTGAAAACTGCTAAAGGATTCTCATTACATATTTCGTTTTCCTTGGACTTCTTCCCTCACGAAGATTGAAACAATATCATAAATGAGTGTTGCTATAAAATACGTGTTTTAGAAGAGCGGGATTCAAATGCTGATTTTTAATTTGATAACCTCTAACGTTTAGCATCATTAAAGTTTAAGTATTGTCGTGGCATTTGAAAAATTATTCTATTTCTGAGTAATAGTTGTGTGTTGAGGAATTATATGGCCTCGAAGAGTAAACTTAGTTCTCTGTAATGATTGAGGGGTTTGGAGAAAATAAGCGCACCAGATAAGTTGTAACCCTTTTTATATTCCTCATTGGAAAATCTGTTTTAATGGAACCGTATTTTAATGAAAAACTTGGCCTGCGACTCTGCACAAGGGAATAATATTTTCTGCTTTGTTGCGTACTAGGACAAACTTCCTAGTTATATTGGTATGGGAATTTAGAGGAATTTCGTTAACAGCAAAGCTATTAAGACAATCGGACCCTTACTGAGTAATACTTTTTTATATAACCCATGATCTTTGAAGCAAAAGCGAAAAAGTATAAGCTGAGTGTGTTTAAAAGAAACTCACATTCCTTTTATCCTTCCAAATAATGACAAACCTGTATCTCTATTAACATCCCACTAATTCCCAGTATAACAATATGCAATATTATAATTCAACTATGAATATTCAAATATTATTATTCAACTTTGAATGTGTGTGTATATATATATATATATATATATATATATATATATATATATATATATATATATATATATATATATATATATATATATATATATATAATTATGTCCGTGTGTATATATATTCACATGGAAATAGACATAAGGAAAAGGAATAGGAACACATATAAAGGACGGACATAAGAGAAGTGGGGATATGGGAGCACATGGGAAGATGGAATAGATTAGATCACTAGGGCAGATATATTTCCTTGACCGGGACTTAAACCACGGATCTTTCGACTTGCCGCATGCGCTTTTAATGGATTTATTTATTTTGTGGTTTGTAATAATGTAATATTTTTTCGCCATTAAAACGGGGTGCTCCTTTAATGAATGCGTATTGTCCAGGCTAGTACATTTGGCACGTACCGTTGAATAGTTAGATCGTTCAGGGAACCTTGCATTTTGCTTCCATTATCCTCGACAACGGTAAGGACTTCGTTGGAAAAGGTTTGATCTTCTGTTATCAACGATGCCCCATAATGAACAAGGGTTTTCCTCACTGAAGCGAGTTCCTTAATTAAATGATGTCGCATGCAACGTCTTACAGCGAGTATCCTCTTTTGTTCCCTTTTTTATCACCCGATCTTTTTTCCATTCTTCGCATTGCTACCTTTCTACTTGCCAACCTTTTTTTATCATTCTTGCACACTTAAATCTCTTTTATCGTCTCCGAGTCGAAAGCGTCATTTCCGCCAAGCCCTCTCACCCCTCCCCTTCCAGCCCTGAGGATCGTTGCTAAACTGCAACGAAATGCGGATCGAGGCGGAACTCTGTTGCTAGAGTGTTGGAGTACTGGCAGCTGGAGCCACTGGGAATGGGGTCAAGTCGTTTTTGAGGCTTTATTCGATAGTTTATTAAAAGTAAAAATGCTACGAATGCTCAATGTAAAATGTATGGGAAGGTTGAGAAATAATTCTCAGCTCCATCTAGCCGCGATCGCAGAAATGAAATGGTTTGCCTTTATAATGGACGTTTTGTCTCTTTACCCATGATAATTTGATGTGTTTTATCCTTCATAAAAAAATGGATTCAATTACCCGCGGATGTATGCTGAAGAGAGATGTTATGAATACCATTCCATATATCTTTAGTTATCTTCACATTCAATGCCATAAAATAAATTCTATATGAATCAATTATAAACCATTGCACTAGTTTTCACAACATTATTAACTTGATTAAACATTTATTTTTGCCGCAGTCAGAAACAAATTTAAACTGCAGTTTAAAAGCTTTAATTCCACATATATTCAGATGTTCAGACAAATTCATAAAAGATGTTACTATATATCATCTGAAGTTCTCAAATTATTGAACATTTTTACATGACAATACTTTTTCAGCTACGAAATGTTCTCATGAAACAGTCCACATATTTTCCCTGAATTATTAGCGGTGATTAAAGAGGATTAATCTTAGCAGGATTTTAGATAACTAAGTCTCCCTCCTGTGGTTTAATGCTACATCGAGCCAGATGTAATTACAAACTTGTGAGGTTGCCTCCTTGTCCAGTTTACGGGTCCCGTTTCAATTTCCTATCAAATACAATTTGCCTAATGGCGCACGCTTTGTGAGTTAATTTGAACCAGCCCAAGTTTATTCCTTAAGTCCCGAGTTCCCAACGTATTATTTTCTCTATGATGGAAAATTGTCTGGTTTACCTTGGATTGCCTTTATAGACTCAAGTTCTGGTGAAGTTGATGGAAGGATATGGAACTAAGCAGTACGTGGGCAAGAACCTGCTTTGTGGGGAAAATTGTTCCGTTTGTACCTATTCCTGATATGACTGTATCATGGAAAGTTAAAGCTCTGACGCTAGCCTTTCATATACTTTAAGAATAAAAAGTTTTGCTGGGCTGATGATCTTCTGATCACAGTAAAGAAATGCAGATAGTGAAAAATAACTTAAAATAATAAGCATTATAAACGTGCTATGTTATGAGTCAATATAATTTATCTCTCCATTATATAGTCTAAAACGAAATTTCTCTCCGGTATTATTTTGTTTATTCATCGTTGAATTTACGATTATAACTCATTCTCTATGAGCTAGAGGAGTTAGAAAATATAGGAAAAAAAGAGAATGACTGTCAGAGGAAAAATCAATATGTTATCAAAGAGTGGTATGGAAAAACAGTCTAAGAGCTTATTTGTTCCGATGACATAAAATCAAGATGCTTTTTTACCTTCCCAACTAGAATGGGTTTGTATTATTTCCCTTTAACTTTAAAAACCTCTACTTTAAAGAAAATTTTCTCATTTCGCCTGTATCTTTCCTCGATGAATCAAGCATATCGCTGTGCCACAGAGTACACAAAAAACCGCATGTAAATAACAGACGTCAACCGTAATGCCCAAAATATCGGCCCAAAATCATAATTTCAGATCCAATTTTTAAGTCTCCACAAGTTCAGAAGCAAGGTTCTTCGACAAATGTTACTCAACCATTTGCTCGATTCCATACCCCCTCACGAGCAAAAGATTTTCTATATATGGACCCGATTGCGTATTATGGGGATCCGTGAAAGCGTACCCCGGCCGTCATTTGCCAAAACCTCAGAAATGTTCAGTCGCATCATGGCACCGTAGTGTCCCTTACAGCCTTTACGGGTATCGTTTTCCACTCCTAGAAATTCGTCGGCGTAACGATAGTTTTGACTCCCACAATGGCCTCTTACGGAAGGAGGGTTAAGGGTGGAAAAAAAAGCGACGAGGGAGGGAACAAAACGTCTCACCTTGGACTCGAATTCAATTCGACCGTCTACGTCCCCCCATGTCCCCAGCGTTTCTCTATCCACATCATGCGACCTCCTATTTCCTCTCTTCCTTTCCACATCCCAACCTTGCTACTCCCCCTCCAACTTCTCCTCCTCCTGCTTTTCCGATTACCTTCATGGAACTCATATAAAGATACTCCTGGATTTTCCCCCTTTTTTCACCTACCCAGAATCTCATCTGTGTTCCCTCCTCCTCTCTCTTCCCACTCACACTTTCCCCAACTTGAGGTCTTCATTCTTTCGATGTTCTTCTCTTCTTCTTTTTCCTATTACGCCCCTTTAATATAACATCTTTTTCGTTTTCTCTTTCCTTGTCTCTCTCATACTGTTCGCTCACCTCCCTCCCTCCATCTACCCCTTCATCTGAAGCTACATTCCTCTAGTTATCCTCCTCCCCCTCGACCGTTTCTTACCCTTCACCGTCTTCAACCCTCCGCGACGTTCCGACAACCCCTCCACGGCCTACTACGAACCGTCTTCCTCCCTTATTCCCCAGACCCCCCATCTCCTGTCCCCCGCACATTACCCTCCGTCCCCCCTTGAGCTTGGGCGGAACCTTTTATTTTAAAAACACTCGATTCCCCGCCCTCCCATCTGGCGGTTGGAGAACCCGGTTGTTGCAAGCCGTTCTAACTCGCTATTATCGTTATTGCCCCCCGTGGAGGCAGGGAGAGGGATGTGAGAGGGAGGGGGAGGGAAGCGGGATTCGAGGGGGAAGGGTGTGGATGAGAGGGGTTGGTGGTGATGGAGGCGTGGGTGTTCGAATTGGGGCGAAAGGGAATGAGAATACGACAGCAGAGGCGAGGAGGGAAGGGAGCCACTCTCGCTCGAAACGGGAGGGATGATGGGGAAGGTTGGCAAGGTTTCGTGAGGGAGCCGGGGGTCGAGGAGTGGGAGCGAAACGGAGGGCCGGGAGCAGTCGAAGGGGTGAGTTCTTAATATTGTGGGTTAGCTGCCGGAGCTCATAGCTTTAACGGCCTTCTCGTTTCCTCCTCCCGTGTACTCTGCCACGTGTGTACGAGTTCAGATACGGGCGTGTGTTGGTGTGTGTGTGTATGCTCTCGCGGGACTGGGAGCGTTTGACTGTCAAGAGGGAACTGGGGAGAAAGAAAGGAGAATGACGAGAAAGGAGCAGGAAGGCGAGTCGGGGCGACGAAGGCGAGGTGGAAGGGGGTCGGCCGGGTGGAGGGATGAATTTCGTGGGCGTTTGCGAAGGTGGGATGGGTGGTCTGGTGGGCGAGTCGGTTGAGAGAAGGGGAAAGGACCGAGCGCGGGTAGGGTTGAGGGAATCTCTCTCAGAATAGAGCTCCGCGCTCTGTAACGTCGGAAGAAGTTGTTTCGTCCGCTGTTTTAATCTCTCGGAGGAGAAAAAAATGTTTCAACTTTCTTCCTCGGAGGCCAGGGGGCAATTAGGATTTTAATATCTTTCGCTCCGCTTCGGGGGACGGTTGGGAATCCATGGAGATGGGTGTGGGTTAGATCACGGGGAAGACGGATAAACGTTTCACCAGTCGTACTCACGTCGTGAGGCGTAATGGTTGGGAAGCATTATCGTGTGTGATTAATGGAGACGTTTAACTGTTTATGTGGCGGCATTTTCCTACAACTTGGCGAGAAAATTATTCAAAGGCTAAACAAAGGATAGCAGACCTTCTGCTGCTTCTACTTACGCGTAAATGGAATCGTGTAAACTAGCTCAAAAATTCTTATGGCAATAGTGTTTATAATTAATGTAATTTGTGAATGCTCTTAAACAATCATTCTGCCCTCGTGTTGCATTTCACGTTGCATAGTGAAAACTCCATAATTATTAGAACCATCAAAGTTTGTTACGTAATTAGTTCGTACAGAGCCCAGTAGAGCGTCCAGTGCTAATTATTTTTTAAATGCAGTCTTTTACATGTGAAAAATTGGTATAATTTAGCATTTAAAATATAAATGCAAGTATATATTGTTGAAATATAACTCGTCTTCATCAATAGCATTTAAATTGTGGATAAGAAGTAGTAGTTGAGCAATGTATATTCATTTCCTAGGCAAACAGCAACATTCTCTCCACATAATTAAAATATGAATAGGGATACCTATTTCGATTTTGGTGATTGAACTGATCTGAAAATGAGTTTTTGGAAGCCATTCAAATGTCGATTTGATATAATTCATACCCCCAGATTGCATTTTAAATGTACGATATTTTATAAAATCGCCACAACGTTGTTTTCTTAAATTTTAATTCATACGTGTATATTAACTGAGGGCAATAGGACATTTGATTCCCGCAGGAATTTTATTATTTACATAAGTTATTTTTGAGTAATAAACGCATTAATAAATGTTATTATTAAATTACTGAATTCCCATTTAGAAACTGATTTTAAATTAAATAAAATACAGGATGCACTCGACAATCCATAACATGGGCCGATGAAGTTTGTTTACCATGAATTTAAACTGGCTGTAAAAATCTGAATATACGGCTCCAGTCAATTTGCGACTAAAATAAGCCAAACCAAACTCAACTTGGCAATCAGTTTTGCAACCCGTTAAATTCAAATATAATAATGTTTCTAGTAATAACAACAATCGCCTTCCGATGGCCGATCCATATTTTTATTCTGTCTCGCCAGCGGATAAAGTGCATGGATGAAATTGATGAAGTGATTAAAATACCATAATGTGAAAAAAATACAGCACGAGAACCAAACTAATATATTCCACAAGAAAGAAAACCTTCAAAGGACAGAGCACCACCGTAACCACCGCTCCCAATAATTAAGCTAGGAGATGACGAGAAAAAATCCCAGCTATTATTTTTAATTGCCTGGGAGATTTGAGGAACGGGCATTTCAAGCGATGTGATGTTCATGGCCTTGCGCACAGATTGGAATGCGAGCGCGCGCGCACACACTCACACACACGGCCGATGGGATAGTGCACCAATTACATTATTTCTCCTCACGCGCGGGCATTCGCCCTCCGTCGCCTCCCCCCCCCCTCTCCGCACACCTCGCCGTTATTTTCGCGCTACTCAACCTCACTCCGATGCGCCCAGCCAACGGTCCCCATCTTGTCCCCCGCCCCGTCCCCTTTCACAACCTATCCACCAGGTTAATATCATTCGGCGGAGGTGCATAAGCCTCGCTCAAAAGCGACGCCGAGACTTGTTCCAGCTTTATTTGCGCGGCCACGTCCTTCATAACCATTCAACCCTTCCGCTCTCCCCGACTCCACCCTTCTTCCACCCCTCTCAACCCCTTCACCATCGCCCGCCGCCGCTCCGAAACCCGAAATCCGACCCAATCCGAGCAGTTACCGCTAACACCTATCATCCTCCATCCCATCCCTCGTTCTCAGTTTTCCCTCGCTCTCGGCTCCTCCATCGCCTTCTCCCATTCTGCCCTCTCTCCCTTCCTCCTCCTCGCCTCTCCCGCAACTCCCCTCCGTACCTAAAACTCCCGTTCCACTCCCAGGATACGACCTCCCCTCCCCCCCCACGGTTCGTTAAGAAATCTGCTCCATCGCCCGCGGGTGTCGCTTCATTAGAGGGCGTCCCCCGCTTTGTGCCGAGCGAACGCAAAACCGAGACCTTTTTAACCCGGTGCAGCGTTCCTTTATCCCGCACCACACACCTTTTCCTCCGTTCACCCTATCCCCCGCCTCCTTCGCAACACGCGCTCTCCATGCGAAAGAAAAAATTATAAACACCCTCATGCCGCGCCGGGCGCCTGAGGAATAGGCTGGGGGAGTGGTGCATCGGCGGAAGGGAGAGGGAAAATCCGGGGCGGCTTATGTCTCAAGAAGGGTGCAAGAACGGCGGCCAATACGGGAGGTGGAGAGACGAAGGTAATGGGAAGGAAAAGGAAGGTAACAAGAGGAAGTGCGCTGCAACATGGGGACTGCGGAGTAATAACTGAGGGAATACTAATTCGGGTTTCACTCGAGATCTACCTCGGAATTCGTCGACAGCGAATTCCTCATGTGAATATCATATGGGCTTCATCTTAGAGTAAGGTACTCTCAAGTAGGTATACCTTTGTTTAGTCAGGTTTAGATATTCGCTCGGAGAAAATACTCTATTTCGTCTACACCAAATATTGGCGCTGATTTGTTTACTTATAAATGCAAATAATACCGTTAGGCCTTCCTAAATGTAAGCCTCCTTGTTTTAAAAAAGGTAAAATTCGTCTGAGGCTACTACCTTATTTATTTGCTTTTGAAAACTGAACTTGAGTGGAAGCCATTAGTTTTATAAGTTGCATAAAACTATTTTTGTCATTCGATCAGCGATCTGAATCTGAAGCAGGCTATTTTTCTTATTTTTTTGAATAAACGGCTCTTTCAACCTTATATTTTCCTCATCTGTAAATACTTGTTCATTTGCCAACCTAATCTATTAGTTAATTCATTCCAATTCAAATTTGATTTCATTAGTGGTAAATGAAAGTTAATGATAGAACAATTACTATTTTTAGTCGAAAAATCTAAAATAATAAATGCCGCTATATGTGTTGCAAGAATGCTAGCTTTAAAAGTTGATTCATGGTCAATTTTTCGTACATGCAGTTGCAGGATTTACCTATTCCACTACTATATGCATTACCCTCTCCTGCGTGGTTTAAAAATAAATGCATCGTTTTAGCTTTTGAATCTATGCATACGTACATTCCCGAGAGTCGGGCGTTCTCCTAAATAAATGGCCCGTCCAAAGAACGAAGAGTTCGAATGCAATAGCATGTTTGTTGTAGGGAAAAGTATTTTCTCCAAACACTTCCAAATATCTCCATTTAGTCACACATAATTATACTTTGAGTGATTTGTCGAACTGAGATGTGCTTTACTCTCAGTCCCTAACGTTTTTTACACTCGGTTGTTTTTCAGGAATGGTAAAGGCATGTAAAATGTTCGTATTTGATGTAGTAGCATACAACACACGAACGAAAGAATTATGTTAGTAATATTTTCTTTTGGAATTTGTTAGCCAAACATGTTTTTATACCTTTGGCAATTCCATGTAGCTCGCTGCCTTTCCGTCAGGTAGTTAATCATCTACCACTCTTTCATCGTGAAATTTTAAGACTCTCGTTATTTTTATGCGATCTCCTTTGGTGTGTGTTCATCTTATTTTAACTGCAAATATGACCAACCACATATTCAATTATATGCATAAACATTGGGGATATTCGTAAAAAGCCTAAATTCTTTGACTTTTTAAAAATTTTATGGAAAAACGTGCCTGTGCAGTTATTTCGTTTTAATTTTAATCCATATCTGTAAATAATAAAACCGTTGCACATTGAGCCTTGGTCACAAGCGGGCGGTCACAAATGTCAAATTTTGAAAAGTAACCGTAAAAACTGCTTTCAAAGAAATCTTATTACGTTTTCCAGTCTATGTGGTGCATAAATCTTTCTCCTTCACTATCTAATTTAGGCACCATAAATTAAAATCTTTTATTAATTCCTCGAAAATATCGGTTACAAAATCAGATTTAAACTTCCAATTATTTTCAAGTGTGATTAAACGTTTTCGGTAATAGCCCAGTCTCACGCTTATAACTGTGAAAGTTGATAATACGAGTATCACATTTCATTTTCGAAGCAATATTAACATGGCGCTGAAATTCACACCAGCGTGGATTTGTGAGAGGATAAAAAAGAAATTCCCGCGGGGGAACGTGGTATTCTGAGCATATTTTTTCATTCACCCATTTGAAATAATTCATTAGACGGCAACGCCGTCATTTTAAATGGACATTAAAAGTGGCGGTGGCGAAAATAAATTTAAACCTGGAGAAATTAATCTAATTTGACCCAATTTCCGTCAATTAATAAGTACCCCGGTTAACGAGCTTCGCGTGCCCAAAAACAAACAGTCCCAGCCAAACTAGTTAAGTTCACGCAGGTCCGATTGAAGGCATCGCGTGCACTCTGACCCGGCAAGATTACCCTCTCTGACTTCAAAATGGGCTCGAAATTTTGATTGCATTCCCGTGTTCCTCGTCGTGAAAATTGTAATCCAGGCATGTATATTTTTGCTTTCCTTCCATGCATCCCAATCATCACCCCCCCTCACTCCCCCGACCATCGGAGCGAAGAATAAGTAAGCAGTTCGCCCACTTGCGGACTTCGCGCGAGGGTTTTTGAGAACTCCAAGCCGGGGGGGGGGGGAGGTGACCAAGGACCGACCCTTTCCGCGAAAACATTCGAGTGAGCGAGTGTCGGAGGTTGAAGTGGGATGCGTTCTGAGGGTGGAAGCGTTGTCGGGAGAGGAGACGTGAGAAGGTGGGTGTGGTCCCCGTGAGAGATTTGTGAGTGCGGTGTGCGTGTAAGTGCGTGTGTGTATATATATATATATATATATATATATATATATATATATATATATATATAAGAGAGAGTGTGAGAGGGGATGAATCTGGATTCTCAACGATGGCAGAGTACACAAATTCACGTCCCTGGTGAAAGAGGGTTGGGGGGCGGGAGAGTGAGGCCATTTGCAGCAAGAGTGGCGGCTCCTCCTATCCTCTCTGGCCCATTCAAAGTCCTCGACGCCCGCCGCACTCACAGTCGTCCCAGCCCTCTACATCCACTCATTCGGACACCACAATGCGGTCAACTCTACTCTTCGGCCGTCGCCATCCAACCCACTCTCTCCCGCCCCTTACCGCACGCCCTCCTCTCCCAACTGCAAGGGGCCATCCGCCGCTCTCTCACACATCTTCCAGTTCGTCACACTCTGCCGAGCCTCATCCTCCTCTCTTGTCTCCTTGCGGTGTCCTAAAATGACCGCGGTCAGTTTAGAGTTGAACTTGTTGCTCGTTTAAATCGGGTTCGAATTTAGATGAGCGCCGCCCTTCCTTACGTTTCCAATGTGCTTGAACTTTTGCTTTCACTCCACTCGTTTGGTTAGTGTTCCCTTTTTTTGAAATATTTTCGTTACTGTCACGTCCGCATGTATTGAGGTGGACATGGATTATCAACGGTTCTAAACAGTTGATACGGATCCAAATAAGCTTTGGGGCAGTACTTTGTAGTGAGACTGAACGGAACCACCCGTCCATTTCACAACGACATCTTAGAGAAGTATTTGTCCAAGTTCTGGCGTCCGTCAGAAAATATTTTAATCGTCGGGCTTGAAACTAGAAATTTATCTACGAATGTACAAGAAGGCTAGAGAGAATTCTAAAATTTTGAAGGTTTCTTTTGCAAATGGAGTGCTAATATGATTTACAATCTAAAGAAAATCTACTGAGCCATCATTTCAGGTCATTATTGCAAGTCTCGAAGATATTATTAGATACAGTTGCAATCGTTTTGGATGAAGGGAAGGGCTTGGGTATGTCTTTCAAAGAGCGAATGAGTAACTTGTTGCCCATATACACTTTTTGAATATCACCAGAATCCGAATGAAGATTACCTATACGAAATGATCATCCTTTGAAGGTCAATTTTGACTTAGGCTATGGTGAGCACGAGGGAGAGAAGGAGTTGGGAGTCGTCGTTATTGCATAGGAAATGTCCAATTGTACTGCACTAATTGGCAATATGCAGTTATGTCGGCGTAGGGGAAAATTTGCCTGCACAGTTCGCGAAGCGGAATTTCTCTTACCACTTGGCGATCACCGGAAGGCAGACAACAAGTCAAAGAAAAGTCACTTGAAATGACAATTTAATTTACTTACATGTATTGGCAATATTTTTAATTTAATTCTGCCAGTCATTGCCTATGCTCTACTTGTGATAGCAATAGTAATGACCAATCAAATGTTCAGTTCCCAAAGGTAATTTACTTTTAACGTCTTTATTTAATGGAGAAGAGACTTATCAACATCCACCCCTAAGCATGGGATTTTATCTCATTATCGTTCACCTGTTTCAGAGGAGATGAGTAGTCAGGTGGCGGCGCCTCCTTTATCAATTACGTTATCGTTTCGTACTACGTCGTATTATGGTCCAAATAAAGGATACCGTTAAGCATCCAAAAATTATTCCAACTATCCAGAAATCAAATAACGGTGGATTAACTTCATCGCCTTCAGTTTCAAAAGTCGCGTGCTCGATTCACGGTCATGTGGTTTTTTTGCATTTGTTGTCTGTGATTTTCAAGTCTTCACTGCAATTATTCTATTGGCTGGATATTGAATAAATAAAAAAGGCGTAAAAACAGACCTCGTGCAGAAATTATCGCGAAGGTTTAAATCGTAATATTAGAACAAAACCATTTGTTTTCGGTACATGATTTTAAAGTTATCCCCATGTACCTATCAATGCTATTGGGTATCCAATTATTCTCAACGTTATTTTTATACGAATTCGTTCCTATTTTTATAGAAATTTAATGTCAAATAAAAAATCGCCTCTTTAACAAAATTTTAACCTTAACTCATTCACTTGCCATATGGGGTAAAGACTCCATATCATATGATGTGAAAAATTAACACTTTGCCACCTAACGAAATGGAAGCAAGAAAACATATTAGTTGTTGGGCGAATACTTTTTGATTTGATTCTTTTTTCAAATGCTAAAATTATCGCTGCATCAATTTATTGTTGCACTTGTACATCCGTGTGTGTATGCATTTATCAGCTAATGTGTTTTAATAAATCTTTAAGAATTCATTCTAAATTAAGCAAAAATGAGAGTGAATACGTAAAAATTAAGTCCCTCGCCCAATGCATGCTCATTCAGGCGTCGAAATGACAATTTCGTGGACCTTATCAGTTTTCCATAGGAGTATTACTCTTATAATTTCGCCACGTGCCAAATATTTTTATATTTTTAGAAGAGAAGGCATTTTATCGGTAAATGTGTAATTACAAGTCCGAATATAGCCAAGAAAGTACAACAATAAGAAACACTCTATTATATTTCCACATGCACATAATTGGCTCATCGGAGATTTTTAGCATTGGAAAAAAACGTTTAAGACCTATAGTAAAGAGTGCAAAGGTCAGTTGAGGTCAAGTTGAGAGGACGCAAATTGAGGACTTTCGATATGTGAAGAATTAAAGTAGTCAAGAAAAAATGGAGAATTTAAAAGTAGGCATGCATTTATATTGCTGTAATCATCGATATAATGTAGTATAATCCATTTTATTTTCCTTTCAAAATTTGGCGTCTAATCATGCTCTATTCCGAGGTGCCGTTCGTGTCACTGAGTCCTAGTTCTGGACGTGATCTCGAGAGCGAGCTAGTACCTAGCACTCCGAATTTTCTGAATGAAAGTGCCTCACATGGAAGAGCTCATTAAGATAAGGGAGCCTGAAAGGTCAACATTCAAACGTACCACCTGGGTCACTCTACAGCCATTCAAACAAACGTTTGTCCAAACGGTCGGCATCATCAAAACAATTCAAGGGAACCTGAAGGGAGGTAGGTTGAAGTCGGGAATTCCGAGCGCAGAATATAACGTGGAACTTCGTTCGCGAACTTCTGAAACGCTTTTGTAAGATGGCAAACGAAGCTCTTTTTAAAGTTGGGACACATGAATGGTCATTTTCTAATTGCATCCTTTGTTGTGGCTGGAGTTAATGTTACGTTCACGCGTGATCAAGAGCTTTCCGTACGAGTCCAATGCCCGGTCCTATTCAGTGTATGAAAGCAATATTCCGTACAAAGGTCAGAGTAATAAATAATTTCAGCGTATTTGCCCATCACACTTTAATTGCGATCACAAAGACAATTGTAATCCTCAGAAAGTGAGAGATATTAAGGTATGACCTCCCACTTCCCCTCCGATCGTTGTCTTCAGAGCCCATAAAGTTTAGTTCATGCAGTTCATTATTTCGTAGGGACGGGAAAAAAGGCAAATGCACGTTCTTCATCTTAGCCTTAGTGACATTTCACAAGCACAAGATACGTTCCGTACTTAAGTCTAAAAATATGAATCTAGGTCATATATTCCGAGTGCCAATTCCATTTAAAATGGAAGGAATACATATGTGAGTGTCGCAGTTTTCAGAAAAATTTCTTTCCAATTGGCCGTTGAAACAGATTATTCTGAAGTTGGACTTAATTATTTGGAATTAATTTTTCAACTAAAATAAATCCCCGCTCAATTTCTTTTGTATCGAAATTTCATAGCGTGGATTTATAATTTAACTCTCCTGATGAGTGTAGCTGGTAGTCAAAGCATTTATTTGAATCGTCGAATCCAGTAATGCACTTCATTAATGGCATGCGTGTCATTGACATTCGGAACATCTCAGTCGCAATTTATAGGCTCATCTCATATTACAGATGGGCTTGGACTTGTCATGTGACACATAGTCGTTGGAAAGCTTCGCAGCAGATGCAATCGAAGCCATTTGTGCTAAGCGTCATAAAATATTTTAAAAATTCTATATACTCGTAAATCGTTTTGATTGATCGTGAATGTATCAATTTTTTATGCATGCATGCATTATTTCTGAATAAATAAGTAAAATTCCTGCGTAAAGATATTAAAGTATATTTATCACGTGGAGTATTTAACCATGTACAAAACTTTAATGGTGATATTTGACAAAATATTTTCATTTATGTTGAAAGGTAGTAGTTCAGCCAAGCCCAGTTATGCCAATTCGCCATTAATCATACATCCAAGGGCCGCGGGTTATATTTAGATACCATTTGTTCGCAGAAGTCAAAGTAAGTTGATCAAAACTAAAATTTTGCTGCGTGATTGTACAAAGAAGGGACCAAGTTAACAAACTATGTTTCCCTCCCGTCTCTGTCCTTTTCCTCCCTATACTAGCGAACATTTTTTGCCGCGTCCGTGCGTATGCAGTCCCAGACCTTAGCAGTATTAACAGTGCCATCCTCCTCCTCTCCGAATTATCGCGTCCACTTATCTTAACAACACGATCTATTATATCTCCTCCCTATGTTTCCCTACAGTGCGTCCCAGGATCCGATTTAATCCCGTTGTAATTTCGCTTTATCTCCATCAGAAGGTCTTAAGTATAATGCCATTTCAGCCGTTGCCGCTTTCCACCTACAGCCTTTCCCTCTGTGGCACCCTTTCCATTTTCTCTTCCGCTCTTATTCCCTTCCGATTTCTCTTCGCTTTCCATTAGCTTTCCTTTTCACACTGGCTTTCGGCCCGCAGTAGTCATCCTCTATCTCCCAACTCGCATGGGTCTCCCAATTCACTCGAACGATCAGGGGAGACGGGCGCATTCATCGGGCTCGAAATCGCCACTTAACCAGGGAAACGTAATCTTCTATCATATGAGCTTCCACTCGGGTGGAAGTTGGTGCATTTGTGAGTTCCGATGGACCTGATGTTTTCCGCTTTAGTTCAATCAATCGTGATGAAAAAATTGTGACCCTGAGGACACTCGAATCAAATGGTAACGTAGCTATCATTTCTGTCGTCTCATCATTTTGTATTAAGGATTTTTTTAGCCTTCAATGCGTACAGCTTTGGTTCGTCTAGTTTGGGTTTGACTAAATTTTCAGGAACGAGGCAAACCTCTCAAGACTCTCGCTCAAATTGGTGCAAGGAAAATCGGCTTGGAAATACATACATGCCGCCATGCGAGCTTAATTATTTTGAAATAGATTGCGTTCACATTCAACCACAATTTCTTCTTTTCGTGAATTACTGAAAATTTACTTTTCCATTTGTTATTGCACCGAAATAAATAAAAGTAAATCTATAAATATTTTTTATTCCCAGTTAAAATATTGCGCTTGTTTGATGCAATCTTATCGTACTCCAGATGATATGACTACCCATCGCATAGTTTTAATATTAAGTAAATTTCACGTAACTGATTATGAATGTTCGTTTTAAGAACAGCATTCAAAAGGTCGTTTTTGCTCTCAAATAACGTAAAACAAGCGAAAAACATTACTCTTTTCACAGTTGAAGTTTAAATCGATCATTCAATATACCTCATTTTCTAAAGTTGTATTTACTAAGTTATTTACTGCATGAATTAAATGCACGCTATTTGCCGATCATAGATAATATTTTTGTGTCTGCCCGTGAAAACTGTTTTCATATGACGTACATTAATATTTCAAAAACCAAAGCATGGGATCTAGGCTTCACACGTTTTCTGAATTCTGAATGAACTTTTAAAATAGCCTATGCATATTGCATTTATCATCGTATTTGATAGAGTACCACTGCAAAATCTTGATGGTCTGATATTTTGCGCAGATATAACAAAACGCTCTTTTTCCAAGTACCAAAAATTATTTTTCACTATTTTGTTACTAAACACCTAAAAGTCATAGTTTTATGTTCCCAAGAATTATTATAATTGACAAAATTAATAGAACCCCCTGATTTATCCAAAGTCTAAAAATAATGTACCAATAATTCCGCTTTTAATTATACCAACACTGAGTGCAGTATTGACATATGAAATGTAATTGGTTTTTATCCCCTGCGAATATAAGCTTCAATTTATATCATTGAGTACATGCACACATAGTGACCTAGTGAATTATTATAGTTATAGTGACCTAGTGAATTTCATATTGGATTTCTTGGTGTGTAGTTTCATCTTATCTTAGTATTTTCAGATATATTATTCAGTCTCATCTAATTCTTAATTTTATTCTATAAAAAACGTCCTCTGTCTGGCTAAAAATATAAAGCAACCTCAAACACTGGCAGAATTCTCGCGTGATTTAATAAATAGCAGCGCCGAATTTAAATAATATGTCTTTGCATGGTGCCATCCTCGGTCGTAGGGAAGTTGGTTATTTTAGAGAGAGCCTTTATCGTAAAATCTACATTTCTGCATGGAGGATATGATTTAAATATAGACCGAATTTGACGGAAAAGTATTTTCTCATATTTAATATATCCACTGCATTTTATTATTTCCGGAGAGTTCAATATTTTCTATGAATATAGCGTGATCGTTGTAAGCTTTTTCAGTTGCTACGCACAACTGCATGCCCAATTTCTTCATGACATTTTTACATAATGATATGAAATAAGAAAGCGAACCATTTAATTTTAAGGCGGGATAAAGTGTGACAGTGACCCGGTTTTATCGCCAGGACACCTCCATTTTCATTTATCCGTGGCAGCTCGTTTATCACTCAGGCAATGTTGCTTCCTCATGGGTCGCGTATTTTACCATCGTTGCCATTTAGAAGGCTATACCTTTTCGAATTACCTTTTCTTACCCTTTTCCATTAATCTTATACAAATTTAATTTATATTAAATTTTGCTATTCGTTTTTAGTGATTGCTCGCCACATATAGTCATTCATTTTTATAGTATGTGCCACCGCCTTTTTATTTGGTTTTTCTTGAAGTAAAGTAATATTCACTCGTTTAGAACGATTCCATCGGAGTCCATTTGATACACGATATTCTCAACAATCATCGGTATACGCTCGCATTGCTTTCGTAAGCCACCAAGTTCACATGTTTTAGGAATAACTAAATTTTGTCGACTGATTAACTTTCGTAATTCTTTAATCCTCGCCAGGCTCTGTGAAAATAATCTCTGGTTGACGAACTCAAAACTTTCGTCCCTCTATAGGAGTGATCCTTATCCGGCAGGCGTTGTGTAGTCAGTGAACCTGACCCCAGTTCGAATGACAATGGAACCAAGTATTCCCAATTTCGCCACAAAAAGTAAATTTTTCCCATTCCCTTTTCGCTCATTCCCATTCCATTCTCATTTCATTGCCTTCCTTATCCATTCTTTATCTACAGCCGCTCCCTCCTTTATCTTCAAGCACTACAAAAATATCTCGCGGACCCAAACAGTAGCTCCCACTGGCTGACCCTCCGCAAGGGATAGCAATAGCCCTCTCTCCAAGCCGGACACTCTGTGCTCCTTCTCTTGACCCCTCCCCTCAGTTTTCCTCCCGAATCCTTCGACTAAGGACCACGTTTGAGTCGGCCCATTGTTCCGCTTATTGCTCACGTAACGTCCCGTCGGATGAGATGAAGGGAAGGAAGCGGTAAAAGGAAGCTGAAGGAAGTATTTTGCGGAAGAGGGGATTAGGGGAGAGAGGGGCTAGGGAAAGAGTACTTAGAACACGAAAGGGGTTCGAATTTGTGCTGCGGTATACTGTCATCCGCGTCAGAGGGAGCCCATTCATTTCAATAGGGCCACAGCATTTTCAGTGATGTTGGTCTTACATTTGTACCATGAGGATGCGAATTCAAGTGAGTACGTCTTAACTGTTGAGTGGGTTTGCGTGCCATGAACACCCGTGATGGAGTGTACTTATTTTGACGATGGTTTTCTCCATTTCATTTTCTTCCTCCACAAATATACCACCAGTTCTAAACGTTTCTCATGATCCGAGTGCCCACAGAAGTTAAGAGAGTTCCTCGACAATTACCAACGCTGGAACTATAACCTTCTCAGTCTCTTCTCAACTTCTACCCGCAATATGAGGTAAAGATATTCTGAATGTACCGAAGTTAATTCGATTAATCATAACTGCTATTCCATTTGAGTAATCATAACATAACCCTGATAGCAAACTGAAGTTAATTGGCCGTGATTCGGTATCGTGAATCGTGTTTAAGAATATGCTAAAAATAGTGAATGGCTGGTAACTTCTAAGATCGATAAATGTTCGCTCCTTATCCATTCTTTACCTTCAGCCAGAAAGACCTTCAGATAATCATCAGGATCGTATTTAATACCACTTCATTTCTCTGGCATACGTAAATGACACAACCATAGATCATCCCCAACCCCCAATGTTTCTTTACCCGTTGTTTTTGCTGCAATCGTTCGGCATGTTCCAATACGGAGGAACAGTTTGAGTCATCGATGAATATTTCATCGTTTTCGCGCGTTCCGCGTTTATCCATGATAGTATGCTATATTTAATAAATTAAGAGCCACTCCTAATTTTTTAAATGTCAGCCAGTTTGACAACTTGTGTTTCACAATCATGTGGGTACTTGTCCTACAGAGTATTTGGGAAATGCGATGTGAAAGTGGAAGAGCTATGCTACTTCTCGCTTGCTAGACTCAACAGCTTCAACTTCAGTATGCAGTTGAAGTCCAGCAGGCGAGACTGCAGTATGTATCTGGGGGTCTTCATGAGGCAGGTTTCATAAAAGAGTTAGATCGCGTGCGGCGTACGGCAGCAAGAGTTGCCAAAGGAGTTTATGACACAGACAGTAGAGTGGCAAAATTTTTGAAAGATTTGGGATGGGAGCCCCTCGAAAAATTAAGATTAATATTTAGGCTGAATCTCTTAAGTAAACTTGAAACTAATCAGTTTTTTGGCAATGCTATTAAGGCTTCCGCGGAGTGTAGCGATTGAAGATGCAAATCTTCCGGGAAATCTTCCGCGTGGGTCCATTTTCTAGAACAATAGTTTCGTAGGCTTTACAGGCAGTGTCTTCAGGTCCGAAAAGACTTGAAAACGCTGACTTATCGACGCCGACTGCAACGCCTACAAAACTGTCGTCCCAGAAAATGGACCCACGTGGAATGAATCCCGAAATATTTACATCTTCAGTTTTCCGAAGAAATTCAGATCATTTTAAAAAATCCAAATTATTATGGAGATATGATCATTTATTAAATATTAGAGAGAACTGTAGAACGGATGGGTTTAAATCTCATTTTTTCGAAAACAATTAAGAACAGTAACAGCTGCTAATCACTTCAACCAGGGATTAAATAGAATTATCATTACTTATACATTGGTATGTAGATATAAATCTGCGTGTATGTATGAGTGCATATATTTTAGTGCATGAATATGCATCTGTGTGTATGTCTACATGTATGCATACGCATGTATGGGTGTATGTACATACGAGGGTCATTCAGTGATTAAATAGACAAATAGCTATAACTCAAAAACGGTTTATTGAATTCTGAAATAATTTGGGCTATTTTTTAAATATAATCGATCCAACATTTATGTTATTGTCCTATCTTTATTGTGGCTTCCGAATTCCTTTGGCAAAGAATTCTTTCGTTTGCCCTCGAAGCCACTTTTTCACCGCTTCCTTGACTTCCTTGTTTTTGGCAAATATTTTGCCACGTAAGGCGTCTTTTAATGGTTTTAACTGGTTGGAATCAGACGGGGCAAGGTCTGCACTGTACGGAGGATGATGTAAGACCTCGCAACCCAGCTCTTGCAGCTTATCACGTCAGATGGGCTTATGAGGGCGGGCGTTTTCGTGCTTAAAAATTAGTCCTTTTGCCAAGAATCAGCGGCGTTTGCTCCTGATAGCCGGTTTAAGTTTGCGTTCCAGTGATTCCAGTACTGGCTATTGATTGTTCGCTGATCTTCAATAAAATCTCATTAGATTGGTCCTTATGAGGTCCAAAAGATGATCAGCATCATTTTACCCGCGGAGGACTGAAACTTGAGTACTTGTCGAGAATTTAAACCTACGCAGATGGCCCTCATATCGGAATCCACTCGTATATACAGAAAAGAGCTTCGTTCTTCATTAAATTCGTAAAGAGCGTATACAAAGCGACATCGCTAATTAGTCATTTTGTCATTAATTCCAATTTTGGTGACTCTGCAAGTGTGAATATTAACATGCGTGACTTTAAACTCTAGCTAAATACACGTCGTTCTAATTTCCCGCTGAGAGAAGAATAATTTTAACGCACCATTACACTCCCAGGTGAGGTCACAAAGAGACATTCAGGAAAATTCTCCACCCAGATCAATTAAAGGAATCCATTTCCTTCGTAAAGTTAGTGCATTCACGTAAGCATAGAATTACAGCATTTTGAAACTAAAATGATAATAAATACCAATAATCACGAAGGTAAAGTCTGGTGATCTGCCCTCACCCTATCCAACCCCTGCCAAAAGCTCCCTTTTCCGTTTGTAGGGTAATACTGTAGACATATGTAGAAGTTTCCACTATCTTGTGTACTTTCTATGATCTTTCATGCGTATCATAAATATTTTCATTTTAATTATGTCGTTTTTAATACCCGTTCAAATTTTTCATAGCCTGGAAATGATTTTCTTCCAACCAAAAACAGAGATTTGGGTTCCAGGTTAACCTAGTTGAATTGCGTCATTACTAAGAAAGAAACCTTTCATGAGTATTAATATTGAAGTATAATTAAAAGGACTGTGACTGTGACAAAAGCGAAGAAGAGTTAATTCAGCACAGGACTCTATTGACAGAGTAGTCACGTGGAATTAAATCGCCCTTTGCTCTCGAAATGAACAAGTGGAGGGTAACTCTACGGTGCTTAAAAGCAGGAACGTGCAAATTAACATGGGTAACCTTAAGCGCCCATTGGGAAACCTTCTTTTGGGGAGAACATAAGAGGCTCGAATCTTCGCGGATATTGAGCGAGAATGTGAAGTAACGGCGTGAGAAAAGCTGGGGATAAAAAATTTACGCCGAATGAGAGAGCACAGGAGATTCACGAGAAATAATTGAGACCTGATCTAAGGAGAATTCTGCAGGAGGGTATGACGGGATGTGGAGGCCGAACACTCCTACTTCACACCGTGAATGTATATCTTCTTTTTGTTTAAAAGGATTCAATCTTTTCCCTCCTTCTAATCTTCCTCTTTCTCTCCCTCTCTCTCTCTTTTTCCATCTTACAAGTCGTTAATGGTGCTATATTGTCGGGAATTAACGTTTGAATGCCATCCCGCTCACTCTACGCGTGAGGAAAGAAGATGAGGAGGAAGACGGAGAGATAAAAGATTGGGAGGGAGACTAAAAGATCCGTGAGGAAGGGTGGATGGAGGAGGCAATGTTTTTCCGAAACCTGCAAACCCCTTTTGGATGGGGGTGAGGGATCTTGTGAGAGAGGGGTGGAAGGAATGGAAGGGCCCGGCGGACATTGAATTAGATAGTTTTAAAGGTTTTGATATGGCCCTAGAGGTTGGGAGATGGGGAGGAGGGGTTTGAGTGATGCCTGGAAATTCCTTCGGAAGCTCTCTCTTCCCCCTTTCTCTTTTTCCTTCCGCCCGCACGCAAGGCATCGTTTTCCGTCGATTCCTCCTTAATGTCACCGAGCGGTCGTTTCCCGCGTTACGACCGCCAGGGATCACCGGCCGTCCACCGGCTTTCATACTGGTCCCGTTTTCCCTTCCCTGCTCGCGTCCTCCTTCCCTTCCGCCCCCCTTCCTTCATCTTCCAACTCTCCAACCAATGTCCATTTTCATCTCGGCTCATTACTCCGATATTCTATTAATATCGCAATTTACGACGGAGTGTCAAACGGCTTATCGTCATAGTTTCTCTCGAATCGGGTCCACTTCCGCGTGTCGCGATTTAATATCATAGCTCTGGTGCCTAGGGATTCATAAAGTAGGACTCGGGGAGTAGTACGATCGCCTCTCCATTAGTATTGTCTTCGAGGCTATGCTAGAGATTAATGGCTTGAGACTTGCTCAATAAATTATTGGGATTGTCTTGAACATGAGCGTGCCCTCCGATGGATTTCAAGATTAAATCTTTACTCTAAAAATAAGCTTATTTGTTTATTAGTTTTGCATTATTCCGAAAATAGCACTTTGACCTTAACATCGGACTTTGCGCATTGATATAAAAATTTGACAATTCCATTACCCAAGCCCTAAGAGGAAGGAAAAACCACCTAGGCGGGAATCGAATCCACGACCTCTGGGTTGGCCTACGAGAACGTTACCCCGCCGCCACCGAGGCCGGCAAACTGCACAGTTACCGTTATTTTCTTTTGTCATCAAGTGTAAAAATCTTTGAATCATGTCACAGCTCAACCCTATTACCATATATATATGTACGGTCTTCGTCATTCAATGGAGTAATTTTTGGTCATCTCCGTACAAAAGTTTTGGGGTTAAATATGATTTTTAAGCATTTAAGTCCACAGAAATATTTTATGAATTTTGAGAAAGTTATTGATGAATTCTCCATATTTTATGAACGGACATGGCTAATTGCCATTGCCATTTATCAAGTCCTCACGGTTAAATTTGAACAAATCATCGGTTTTTGTAAACCTTAATGTAGGCTACCGGTAAAACTCTGTCTAACATGCCACGTAGGCATTGACATACCGAATTTTCAAGGTTGATAAAATGTGATTCCGTAAAAAGTACTCTTAAATTTGCAACCAAATTTTAGCTCCGATTTTTCAATTGTGATTTTTGTTTTTCAACGCGGTTTATTTTCTTTCCTGTTGCCTCTGGTGCGTTGTTCTTTATTTGGCTGGTTTTTCCTGCGGCGGGTGTTGAATATGCGTTATCCTGTTTCTTTCAATTTCCGATGCACACGGCTCACTGAAAACGAAAATCCGTGTGGATTTCACAACGGATTTACATTTCACTTTCCATTCCTTTCAGAATTATGGAGATCGGGTTTCTTTGGATTTATAGTGACATATTTGTCATTCAAATTTCAGGAAAGTAGCGTTAGCTAACGACTTATCAATTAGACCCAAACGAGGCATTCTCTCTTCACAAAAGTTCCAAATTTCCTTCTTTCGTCTTTGGCAACTTCCTCACGTCCTCCAGTTAATCCTTCTCTTGTTCCTCTAATTCCTTTTGTATAGGCTGTGATATGAAGGTCGTTTATTGCCGTTTACAGTGAGTTGGGGCCCTCTCACATTCCCAGGACAATGGCATACTATGTCGACAAGAGTGTTCCATAAAGAACGATTTTATGTGTTTCGTGCAGTTGATTCATTTTGTGGCTAAATCATTATTTTCATTCACCTTTGATTGAAGGTTAAAAAGTGCTCATGAAATTTTAATATCTTATGGAAAAAATATAGCCGCTGGAAACTTTACGTCCGTTGGAAAATCGACATTCATTAGCACTACCAAAGGGATTTCAGCGAAGACTCTTTGCGTATTTATGGCCATATTAATTTTTTCCCTATTTACTCGAGTTGACCACCTGAATATCCACTTTTTTGTCTTACTTCTCTTCCACTTATCCACAACTAATGGCTGAAGCACTGACATGGGTTTTAGTGAAGAGAATCTATAAGACAACACAAGCTCATAACCAGTTAACTTCACCAAAGGGAAATATCCTTTTTGCTGTTTTTTTAACTATAAATTAAATGGTGCAAATATATTTAGCCACTTTGGCTGATTGTTTTGCTCCTAGGCTGTGCTGATTTTTTATGACGGTTACACATATTCCGTCCCACTCAAATGTGTTCTAGAAGTCGAATGCTATTTAATGGACACCTACTTGACATAAGAAGTTTAGAAATATTAGTAAGATACTTCACGATTATCAAATATTTACCTAACCTTTTCTCAGAAGAAAGTTATCACTCCGAAGAAACTAACTACTTAAGTTTTTCCCAAGCGCTGAATCTATAACTAAATTATAGGTTTCAGTACTCTTTGTGAATTACTTGGAAATAAAATTGTTGAGCGTTTTTCAAAAGCCAACAGACAGGCTCAATGGCACTGAGTCTCGTTTTTAATTGTGCCTATGTATTTGTATTTATTTTTTTCTCTTTTAAAAGGAGGAAATGATAGTGTAATGGATAATTATGCGAAACTGAATCATAAATGTATCTTGTTTTCCGAGGAGGAATTCAAAATTCAAATCTTTCAATCCCACACCGCGTTGGAAAGGTTGTTCCGTGCACACAGAAGCCCATGATTTCTCCTTCACCTCCCCGCCCCCAACCCCTAACCCTTTCTTTCTCCCCACCCCCCTCGACCCTCCCCTCTCCACTCTCATTTCCTCACTTTATTCCTCCAATCCCCCTTTTTCATTCCCCGGTCTCGTCGACCTACCCAAACCTCCACTCACGTGAAAGACCTAAACTTTCCCCTTACGCAACATATTTGACCCTATTCATCCCTTGTAATCCACCTTTAAGCCGCACCTCTTTCCTCCGCTCTCGACCACACTTGAGTTTTCTCCTTTTCCTCCCCATTTTATTTTCCATCTCAGTGTCCACCCTCCTCCTCTATTCGCTCATGTAACTTTTTTCTTCTCTCTCTCCTACCATCCACCCCTTCCGTCTCCAGCGCTCCATTTCTCTCTTTTTCTTTCTCTCCTTCACTTCCCTCCCACGGCTCCCATATCGGTATCTGTAATCCTCTTCGTTTTACGGCGGCTGCGCTCCTTCCTCGAAACTATTCCCGCGGCCCCTCATATACCCCAACCTGCATGCCCCCAGTCCGTCCCCAACAATTCTCTCGTAGGTATACCATTGCGTTCCACGAGCGCCGCCGATCTTCCCCTCGTCTCTCCCCTCCCTCCAAGACCCACTCTCGGCCTTACATCTCCCCGTCCTCCCTTATGAAATGAATTTTACCCCTCCCCACGTTTCGGTTTTGTTCGAGGCTTAAGGGTTTTCAGTGCGCTGATTTCTGGTCGTTGGACTCTTTCGACGGTCGAGGATTCCGACCGTCTCTGTCTCTCTCTTTCTCTCCCGTGCCTTCAAACCTCTTCATCCAATCCCGTTGGTTCGATCACTGCGTCCGCCTCAACAAAACGATTGTGATGTTGAATACATTTCGGGCCCCATTCGGTCGCGGATTTGGAAGGGATGGTCACCGTTTGGGCCTTAATTATATACTCCTCCTCTTCTCCGGAGTACGTCAGTGCTGAGCAAATGACGAAAGATGTTTCCTAGGAGCATATAGTATTATCCGGGAAATGCCTTAAATTTCGGTTTTTTGGAGCGGAATATGAGTATCGAGTTTTCGTTCCATATCACGTTCATTTCCCGCCACCGGAAGTTTTTTAACAACTCTTAATGATTTTATTGGCCAACAGACCATGTGATATTAGTTCTCCGTCGGAGACGATACATGGTTCAAAATGTGAAATGGTTTATTATTGGCGAAATGTATTCTGGAAGGACTGGTGCAAAGTATTGTTTCGGTATGATGTTTCCGCATGATCACCAGAATACATAGCAGAGTCTCTTAATGATATTCAACGGATGTTATGCTCAAATGTTTACGAATCAAAACATTTTTCATTATCATTTTATCAGCATTGTTAACAGATCGATTACATCAAGACTAACATCTTCGTATATTTGGATGATGCCAGAAAAGTACTCAAAATTATAGTGAGCCCACCAACACTCCTTCCTAACTGAGATTCCTTTTCCTCTGTATTATAAAACTTCCGTAGGAAACCATGTACCCTATAATGTGATTCTCATGGATTTTTCGACTGTCAATTATGCTTCAATTCTTGCCCTATCTATCTTAATTGAGGCACCCGGGGTATTACTATTTCGTCCTCTAGTTTAGGTAAAATGTATCTATCCTTTGTGGAGAAAAATCCGATTACGGATCATTCTTAAATAATTTTAACATATGTTATAAAATGCTATGCCCACTTCACTCTTTGTCATATCTCTAGTCTTCTACCACGTATTCGAGATGTCACCTTCATTTTAGGAGAAAACAAACGTAAAGAGAAAACGTGATTTAAGATATATCTGGCGGGAAGTGGGCCGATGCCTTAGTTTGCGCGGATTTAAGCCTGCAAAATATTCTTTGTCATCAGATATTTCTAGACTTTTTAAGTCCCCGAAAATGTTCCCGCATGAAATATTTTACATTTCTGCAAACCATGTCACAGATCTCCATACGCCAACGAGTCCTTTACCCTACGAGAGCAGCGTCAATTATGCGCAGTCTAATAAAATTTAGGAACACGAATATCATTTCCCCCGGGAGGACGTTTGGCGATCACGTTCAAGAAATTTTATTCTTTTTTTCAATTCTTTTATTTCTGCCATGAATTTTATGTTCCACTTTCTCTGTGATCCTTGATGGAATTTGAATCCTAACTAAAGCTGTAAAACGCCGCAGTTATAAGTTTCCTGAGGTTTAAAAGCTCTCCGTTCCATTTAGTGAGTGAAGTTGTGAATCTCCAGACCAATGCTAACGAAGAGAAAGGTTTTCATTTCAAAATATACTCCGTATTTAAGTATCCACAAAAAATATTGTTGCATGATTGGGAATTCCCTGGTGTCAGGGGACTATTCCGACGAAAATTCATTTTGGCTTGAATTCCAGCAGGGACACGCAACGAGTATTTTAAAATTATTGGTTTGAATTATAGTCATCGTATTTTACCGATGATAAATTGCCACTCCTAGGTTCTTTATCGCAAGATATCTTTTCTCCGTATATTTATTTGTAAAATAAACTTACTTTTCTCCGTTACTTTGACCATTAAACATTTCTCCTCCTATGATAAAACATTTTATCCATTTCCCAGGCCGAGAATAAATGTTTGTCGACTAAAATATTAAATCAGCTGGTGGAAGCAGGTATTTAAACAATACTCTCTAATTTAGCTGTTTAATAACTGAGTGGGAAATGAGTAAAAATCTGATATTGTAATGAGTACAATTAACAAAAATATATACTAGCGCATATTTGTTTTCATGCAGATATAATGAATGTTTTCTCAGATCTCATTGAATCTTTATGCGTCTAAGTAAATTTAACATTGGTATTGACTGTCGGCGTCCCAGCGACCACAGTAACATCCGTCTGAGAGTATTGCTTACAATAAATATTAACCGGCAGAGTTATTTTGTCAGTGCAGTTTATTTTACTAACGGGACTTATTTACAATCAATGATAAGGGTATGTGGTTAAAGAAATTTAGGCAATATTTCCGAAGTTATGAGAGCAAGGAAAATTAAATTGGATGTGACCACAAAATGGCGAATTATCTATCATCGCCGTGCTTCTTTCATGCTGTCATGTTTTTACTTACGTTAGTTCGTTTTTAATCGCTCCTTCCTCCAGATGTTGCCTCCTCTGCAAGGGCATATTGAGGGTGATAGTAACGTGGCATAATTTTGAGTCGCAGTTGCATTTCAATTTTGACAGTTTAAGTACTAAGACCGCTGGCATCGTACACTGCTAGATTTGGATATGCAAATCTCTCTCAGCTGTAAATTGTCCTTATGATGCAGGTGTACCCCAAGCAATTTGAATTTCCATTAGCGGTTACCTAATTTCTGATTTTGTGATAAGAAGGCTTCGGTGCTGGATGAATCGCTTAGATAAGCAATCCCGTAACAGCATGCCAGTTGCCTTTAGTCGTCAGCTGGATCCCTGAAATGATGACATGGAAATGCATTGGAGGCATATAAACTTAACTTATGGATCATGTCCGTTCTTTAGTAATTAAACATCTGAGAATATGGTGCAAAGTTTTATTATGAGGCGTTCAATGAAATATTGTTCATACTGTTATTTCATTTCAGATACGTAACATTTTGGCAAGTTAATCTCTTCATTTTACAAAATTTCAGGAAATTAATGACATTTGGAAAATGCACCAACACAAGTGACTAACAATCTAATGCGCAGTTATAAATTAAGAAGCGAGTAGTCGGTATTGATTCGGGTATATATATCATTTACCCTAGGAATGTATGCAAATAAATCAGGATTTCGCTCGCTGGCAATTTATGTTTGCCTGCGTAATAAGACATTCTTACGGTACAATTCAGAGAAAAATGAAATACTGGATAAGAAGGTAGTGGATACAATTGAGTAAGTCGAAATATGCTCCCGCGCTAAGTCCGATTGGAATTTCTTTACTTTATCTGTTTTCTTTTTACATCCACCTCTCGAAACATGTCAGGCGTCCTAGAATTACTTCACTGAATACCAAGAAAAAATCTTCAATTATAGAAGAGTAAGCTGAAGCCGAGTCAGAAAAAGTTTAGCCTCGCGGATAGAATCACGGAGGGTTCTCCAAAAAAAAACCTTTTCTCATAGCGGAAATCTTTCTTGAATTGAAATCTGATATGTGATGAAAGGACATTCGGTACATTTGCTAAATGCAAAATACCATTTGCAGTAGGTTATCTGCAAGCGTAATGTTGTATATGCTATGGTACATTAATGAGGTGGGATCATAGATATATAAACCGAGGCATCCCTTGACATAAAAGACCAGCAGATATCGACAGTTTAGTGTTGTTTTCCATCAAGGAGATCAGAAGCAGATGCTGAAATAACATTTCCATATTCAAATTTAGCCTTTAGATAGATCCAGGGCGAGATTTTTGTGTTATATTCTAAGAAATATTTAAATATCACATTGCTCCCATTCGAGCGGGGGAATGGAAACTAAACAGAGGGAATACTCAAGCGGCCATTGGATTATTCACGGGTAAAGAACCACTTTCAAATGCAAAGAGGATGTGACAAGTGTTGACGGTACGCAAAAGGGCACGCGAAAGGTGGGAATAATACTCCGAGCATTATTTTCCTCTTTGTGAAAAAATAAACAATTTTAGATAAGCGAGAGGAAGAGATAGGGCTCGCGGGCAATGCTAAATGATGGGTTAACCAAACAAGGGGAAAACCCCAAGCGAGCTAAGCGGCGAGGCTGGAGCGGGGAATAGTGGGAGGGGGAGGGGGGGTAGAGCGAGAGAGACGTAAATTCGAAAATTAAGGGAAAGGAAGGAATATGAAAAATGAGTGCAGGAATGGAAGGGGTGACATGCGAGGATTTGGGGAGGGGGGTCGGTCAGAAAATTGCCCCTACTGCCGCAATGCCATCTTCTAATTTAACTACTGTGGCGCCGTTTCCGAAGGTCACGAAGAAGCAAAATATGTAGCAATGTACTTTTATAAAAATTGGTATTTATCGTATTTTGATAGAGACTGCACGAGTAAATGTGCCGTATTTTGCAAGAATATAGTACATGATGTATGGGTCGCGGAAGTCCAGATGGTAGAGCGTTGGACTACTGAACGGAGGGTCCCGGGTTCGATTCCCGGGCAAGGCACTCTGGGCACCTGCAGCTCCACCCAATCTATGTGATTTGTCGGGTACCAGATATTCCTGGGAAACCGGCCCAGGGAAAGGAACTGGCCCCCCTACCCTGATGTGTGAATTTTACACGCCGTCGGGCTTAGCGTTGGGTGAACTCTACCATCACCTACCAAACCGACCTTCAGGTTGATTACTGTGTTTACGGTTTTATATGACGGGGTATACACAGTTTTTAAGTACTCCTAAGAGGTTCTTATGCATTTTAAATGTGCTGTAAAAATTATTTTTGACCATTGATCAGGAGCTAAATTTTAAAACCACGAGATTTTGGTAATTTTCATCCGAAATAAGTCAATATCAACAAAAAAATGCAGGTAGAATATGTTATGCTTGCACTATTGAAACTTTTATATAATTTTGCTCATGATATTATTTTTTTGTTAGAACGAAATGTATTTATGCGCCATTCATAATTCATCAGCATAATTCTTCTGGTCTCAGGGCTCCACTTCCATGAGAGCATGTGTAAAGTCTTCAATCTTCTATTTCGATATATATTTGAATGAAAATGGTAAAACTATGTTTTACAATCTCCAATTCACTTACACGATACGTAGTGGTACATCCTCCTAAACAGGCATCTCAGGATGATGGGTTTCTGTGAGCATACCCGAATGCTCGGATTCTTTACATTCAGGCAAACGTAAATGAGAAAAGGGGCGAATTACGAGACCTGAAAAAATTGGTGAAAGGGAAAACTGTGTCATGAACAATGAGTTAAAATTGACAAGTATTAAACTTCTCGAGAGAGACAGATGGCTCAGACATTCAACGCAAAGCGTATGCAAAAAGGGAATGACAAAAGTGGGTCGCCTTCTCTGGAGGAGATGGAGCCACGGAATATGAGTGCAGGGAAGGGATTTTGGCGAGACGTGGATGAAAGGGGAGGAGCTGAGGGAGGGATTAAGAGGGTTTTTTTAAGGGAAAAAAGGATAATAGGGGAGACATGATAGAGGAGGAAGACAAAGAGGGGAAAAAAGAGCCCTACGCACCTAACCCCTAGGCGTTCGTGTTCCGGCTGAGGGGAAATTCGGCAGATGGAACGGGAGCGGTGGAAGTCTAAAAAAAAATAGGAAGTAAACAATAATAGGAAACGGGGATGGAAGGACAAAAGAAATTAATTGGAAAATGGCTTAGAAAGATTTCAATTTGCGAGGAAAACCCGAGAACCCGGCAGAAAAAAATGTAGAGAACGGTGGACGGGGGAGGGATGGGACTTCGCAGGAAGCAGAAAACTGACGAAATGGTGGAAGGCTGAGTCGGAAGAAGGAGGGAGAGATGAAGAAAGTGAGGTGGGGGGAGTAAAAAGAAGGAATATGGCGCTGAGAGGAGATTGTAAGAGGGCGGGGAAGGTGGAGAGAGAGAGAGAGAAAGATGAAAGGAAGGGATAGAGGGAGTGAAAGTGGGAACGGACTCGGCTTCCATCCTTGTTCCCGTGAGACTCATAATGTCAATTTGCACAACTCCGGGTTTTTGAATAAGTAATATCCGTTGAATATTTTACGGTCATTATGCCGTTACCGAAATTAATATACGCATGTAATTTTGCCCCCGTTTCTTCCTTCCCCCTCCCCGCCTCTTGCTCTCCCTTTTATCCCTTCGGCCCTCCAGCAGTAAACCTTCTCCGCCGCCGCCGCTCCCATCATCCCTCGCGCCGCCCTCTCAGGCTCTTCCTAATCCCTTTGACTCGGGGGAGGGGGGAAGCGAAGAAAAAAGATGAGGTCGGAGGAGGGGTGGGGGGGGTGGAAAGAAATGAAATCCTCCATCCTCTCGTAGGCAGTAAACGCACTGCTTCGGTCTCAATTCCCTTTTAGATGGAGATGTGTTTCTCCCTGGTCGATCAGGCGGCCGGAACCGGGCGCGCGCCGCATCTCTGGAGGGCGCGTGTGTGTGTTCAAGCGCGCGGGTATGTTTTTACGCGCGTGACGTCACCGCCATCCCCCCCTGGTGCCACGCCCATTTTTCGGGCTGAATATTTTTCCATCCCCCCTCCCTTTCCTACCGACGCGATTGCACGGCGCCTTCCATCTGTGCATTAATGAGGTTCCCGGCGGCCGTATGGTTACGTCTCCCTTTCTGTCTCTCTCTCTCACTCACACACACACTCACATGCCCACAATTCTCTCCCTCTCTCCCTCTCTCTCTACGCCAAATCCCGTCGTTGGACCGGCGCGGAGGCGGGATCCGAGAGGACGGGGCCTGGCAATTTGTGGGGTTCCCGTCCCACCCGCTCCGCGGAGGAGGACAGGGATTGCGGTGGCGTAGTTGTGGAAGCAGAGATCTCAGCTCTTATCAATACGGGGCCCGTCTTCTCCGCTCCCTTTCCTCCACCTCATCCTAACCCGCTCCACACCGCCTTATCGGCTAAAGTCACTGTTTTTGAACCGCGCCCAAGGTGTGAGAAGGTGTTTGGCCCCGCTCCAGTCTGTTGTATCGAAGGGGATATGATCGGCGTCTCGCACAACATTTCTAATCGCGGCGTGACGGGATACTGAATAAATGCATGAGAGTGTGAGCGAAGGATATATGATATTTTACGTGTGGATTTTTATTCAAACTCTGAAACTTACTTATTCCGTGAAACAGCTTTGAAGATTTCCTAGAACCATGTACTAAGTTGTCATTTCGTGATCTATACACTTTTAAGTTACAGGTTTAAGAAAGTCTGTAGCTAATGCAATCTCCAATAGTTTTCTTCGACTTGAATGTCCAAAATAAGGAGAGGTTTGGAAGAAAATGAAATTTGCAATATATACTGGTGTGTTTTCTTTCAATCTTTCTCCGGTAATTTCGAGGATTGAGATCCCAAACGTCACCTCGGAAGTCTCAAAACGAACATATACATGAGTGCAGGAGGTGTGATGAGGTAGGGTGGTAAAATCTCAGTTAACATGAAGGTGTTCATCATCGCTGATAGTCAAATATTTAAATCACAAGAGTTAGCTCATATACTAAGTCTTTCTGGCGAGTGATGAAATGGTCGTGTTAAGACATCTTATCAAAGTTCATAGTGCGGGTTTGAGAAAAATGTTTATCACGTTTAATACTTTTTGAGGATTTTTAAAGTGCAAAATTATATGCAAGAAATTGGCTCCTGATTCATCCTGTCGTCATATTGCCATTTCCTTCATAAGTTAAGCTCACAATAACACCTTATTCTAGACATTTTAAAGTTGGTCTAAATTGAAACAAGAGCTCAGAGTTAATCACGTACCTCTGGGTTTTTCGTGATTCGACCAAGTAGTATCCTATTTTTTAGGGAAATTACTTGATAAAAGATTATTTTTTATTGAAGTATTAGTTTTCCTTTAATATTTTCCGTATAATGCATGCATATAAATTGCTTGCCTCAAATATTCGTAAGAATTCATTGAACTCATTGAAAATGCTCCATGCCTGTCTCTCTCGCAGGAATTACATATTAAAAACATTATATGAACAAAATGGACGCATCATTGGGCTAATAGTAACCTTTTTCCTTCCAAAAGAATCGTTATTACAGGAACAGCAAAAGCATATATCGACCTTGAGGGACATTTCCTTACACTTTCTCCTTACTTTGACCTTTGTACACACGAAGTACCAAAGTAATCCCGTATTTCCATAGCCACATTTTTAGTATCAAATTGGGGAAAGGAAACGGCCTTCCTCGCCCGCGTGGACGTAGACCTAGTCTCTAGTGAAAGTTACAGGGTGGAGGAAGATTATATTTTCTCCAACTTAATTTTGAAGCCACAACCTTTATTGGCTTCATTAGAACTCTGGTCTACGATCCTTTTAAACAAGGTGGAAAGGCTGGATATGTAACAGCTTACATATTTAGCACAAATTAATTGAAAATAAAACAATTAAGAGCATTTTAGTGAAATTTACGAATCCTGTTGACTGCAGAGAAATTACAGTTACGGAGCAGTAAACTGAAGGAAATTAGTAAGCATTGATGGGAATAATCCGCCTCCAATCTTCTCTTAGGCATATTTTATCACGTGTTGCAATTGCCAAAAATTTCTAAATCAAAAAAAGACTAGCTGGCAGAAGTCTTCAAATATATTGAAATCCAAATAGGAGGCTTATAACCACATCTATTCATCAGCAAGTTAGCTAACTTACTCTCTCTCCTATGCTTAAGTATGCGATAGATTAGTCGGATGTTTATCACCAAAAATCACATAGATACTGGAATATCCTTAGCCGCGAAGAACAGGTGTAGAGAAGCGTCTTTCCTTTTCTTCTACTTTTATCTACCCAGCCTCTCTGATGTCTGAGAACGTGAATATTTTGGAGACCTTCATTCGTTCTGATAGCCTTTCCTCTTGCTCCTCAGCAATCTTCTTCCCTCTCCTTCCCGGCGTTCCCGGGGACCGTGAGAACTAAGCCCACGGCTCCGTGCGCCGCGAATGATTTCGCGTGTTTTGTTTTCGGGTCGGGAAGGATATTGGTGGAGGGGCTGGGTGTGAGGATAAGTCCGTTTATAGCAATTTCGCAAACTTCTCCAATTCTACCCATCTCGCAGTCATTCCATCTGTTACCCTCCACTCCTCTCTCCCCCACTCCTACCTCGCTTTTCTGGCTCCGATTCCCCTCTTCCTGTCCGTGCCAATTTTCCCATTTCTATTCAAAATCCCTCAAAATTCCCATCTCTCTCCATCTTTAGTGCCTTTCCTTTCCATTTCTCTCTGATTCATTCGCCCCCCCCCCCATTCGTCAGTGAGCTAAATCTCACGTTCAGAAGTCATGGTGGCTGCCGATTAGCTCCATTTTCTCCCATGGATGAGTTACGGCTTATGTATTTACGTCGCGTTATCCTAATTATGTGACCGAGGTCATATATTATTAGGAAATTACTCGCAAGTTTTCAATGTTTTTTACTTGCAACTTTTCAGTGCTTTATTACTTGCAAGTTTCCCAGAAGAAGAGGATGTGTCGTAATCAAAGAAAACCTTGAGAAAGTAACGTAACTTGTGATAACTCAAGCCAAAGTGATCAACCTGCAGGTCGTGCGACGTTTGATATTCACTCGTCAGGGTATGGAGACTCTGTTTGATTCCCTTTTTCACCTATTTTTCCCCAGGATTATCTCGTATTAAAATGCATTAGGCAAAGAAACAGATTGCGTAATTTTGAGGGTTACCTGAGACGTCACCTAGCGTCGAACCCGGGCCCTCCCGTCAGTAGCTCAGCTCTCTACCCACTACTTTCGCACCCATTGTACCATGGATGACAACTTTTGGATAAGTCACTCGTAGACTTTAAGAACTAGAATACCAATATCCAGTAAAATATAAGGACCTCAAACCCCATAAACAAATTGGATATCAGAGCATCCGTACTTTTATTATTGTAAGCAAGATTTATTTTTTTTCTTAGTATTTTAAGATCAAATCCTTGCCGATTGTGCACGTCTCCTGAAGTTCAAAGTTGTATCACTAGTCTTATTTCTTAGTTGTCTCGAAAACCCTTATTTATATGGCAAATTGCTCTGTTTTTTCATGAAGCCGGCACCAACTGACTTATATTTCTCAATTTTGACTCACTACCAGGAAGTAACTCTTCCTCTGGACGAAATGTAAAGGAACTGACTACCTTGCAATGAAAAATAACTTGAGGGCTTTCAACCTATGTCTCTACTTCAAGATGTCGCAATAATTCCCACCATCAATCGTGCACCTAACTCAAGGAAATTAAATATTTATTCAAACTGAAATTTGGCTTTTAATTTTAACCTAAAATATTTGCAAGCAAAATACTGTCTAAAATACTAAAAAACTACATCGTCTACTGAGGCGAGATATTGACAATCACTTGAAAAAGCAATTCGTTTGGTCAATAGTAATTGCGACGCAAGCTATACATTTTAAATGTACTTATTTGTTTATTTATTCATAACATTATTCACGTACAGCGGTAGCGCGATTTAGCAATAAAAATATAACTAAAATATGAAAGAGGACAAAATACAATAACAGCATAACAATAAACTACGAGAACCGAACATGGACAGGGGAAATATTGAATTTGTTGACTGGTGGGATAAAGCTTGGGTGGTGAAATTGTTACATGATAAATAAAAAGGATTGACAATATGAGGGAATGATCACAGCAACCAGTAAGGACCCCTTTATTGGCTGTAATTTCTTATAAATGAAATGTAACCTTTAAAGAAGACAGTCAATTCATAAATCTACTGTATTTTATGTATTTTTGATTTGAAAATGCAAGAATATTCCTTTCAAATTTTGATTACAACATCAAAAGATCAAATTTAATGTAACATAAATCTTATTTATAAATTTTTAACTGGATCATGCAAAATTTTAACTCAAGTTTCACCAATTAAATGGACCTGAATGCTTTTGGTTTCCCATTATATGCTCTAATGCCCATAGAACGAGTGATATGCAAATGGTATGAATCGAAATAAATAATGGATTTGAGTGTAAAGTACATTAGCTTTCACATGAAATCATAAATAAAATTTGACATAAATACTAAACTAATGCTTAAGTATTGAATCAATTGATGAAAAAATGTTCATTGATTCTAAAGACGAGTTTTTCCATCTTTTACGCACACCTTCCGATGGACGCATAGATTCCGGTGACAAATGAGTCCGTGAATCACGACTTGCTTTTGTGAGCTCGGTGTAGATAGTCCATGCTTGGAAATGGCAGTGTATAATGAGATTTTTATCCTTATTTACTCGCCATTTTCCTCAAATGGGGATAACTGCGTGACGATGCAGCGATCCCCCTGGAAGCAAATGCAGCGCAGTTGCGTGCTCCGCAAATGTTCCACACGCGAAAACGTTATCTATTATTCGGGAGCCTAATTCCGACCCACGCCCGCGACGCGCCAACCTAATTCACCGCATCTCGATAAAGGGTACGGCGGCGGGAGATCCCTCCATTTCCACCGCTCCACCTTCGTCACCCCTACCCCCCCCCACCATTCCCCCCTCGCACCGACGCCCGTGAGACGCCCGATTAGAATGCGAAACAATCGATCGCGCCTTTAAATTGAATCACACGCCGCCGTTCAATAAAGGGGACCAGTTTCCGTGTTAAAAATTCGGCCCGGTTGCCGTCCTCCATCAATCGCGAGCCACCTCCCCCGCCCCAAACCCCCTCACGAGCTCCCACACTCCTACATTCCCAACGACCCGTCGGAGCCATCACCGGCCGCGTCATTTATCTTCGTGTCGATATGTTATTCTTCCCTCTAACACCCGTGCTGCCTTTCCTTTTCCCGAGTCTGTTCCTCGCGGTCCCGGGTTTCGCCCCCAACCCAGCGCAGCAATACCCTCGTCCACCACTCTCCATCGTCCCTTCCAGGACCCTGCCCTCATACGTTAAGGGATGGTGTGTGTGTGGTGGGAGGTTTGTCATCACTTTTGTCCTGCTCACTAACATCCACCTCCCCAATCTGGTCTCTTCCCTCTCCCTTCACCTCTCTCCATGCCCCACGCCCGCGCGGCCCTTTCTTCAGTATCTCCGGGACGTCCCGTTTCCGTCATTCATCGTTGATTGTATCATCGTTGGCTGTAGCGCGTCGATTGCGTCTCCACTGACTGCTCACATTCTCGCGAGTGCACGGGTCAAACTATTGAGTCCGGTTCGGGGAGCAACACTGGTGAGGTCACTTCAATGGAAAGAATGAATTCGTTTCATCCGTTTCACGATTGCGAAAATCCTCGGCATTCCTCTGTTTAATTTTGACATATTTCTAGTTCCATAAGACATTACATCACTTGGGATGGATTTGGAGTATTTTTACAATACATCATCTTAAAATCAGGCAGAAATGGGCTAACGTGTGGGGTAGATCTTTTTAAATGTTGAGAAAATGTTCTATGGAGTCCCACGCAGTTGATCGATGTAAACTGTAAGTATGCGGAAAAATCGAAAGAGAAAAAACAGCATTCATAAATCATTGGTCCCTTAACTGCCTTTGTGTGTAGTATAGAATTTGGAGAGAGAGGATCAGTCGATAAAAGTGCCTTTTACTCTCCTAGGTTCATCACAGAAGACGTGTAATTTACGAAGACGCCAAATAAAGTGGGTATTCAAAGAAGGAAGACAACCGATTAAGCAGAGCATGTCAGACCGACGAGAAGTCTGCCCGAATGCATTAACAGCTCAATAATGCATAGAGATCACTTCACAAGAAGGTGTCGTGAACCCTTTGACTCTATCGAAACAGATAAGCTTACGTGAAGAATGACCACTAGAGGCCTGTTAGTATACACAATGATGCCCCTACCAAACTGCTTTCAGTGTTTTAATTAAGACTGAAATTTGGCAGCAATATTTTAATTGGTGCCTATTGCTCTCCATATATTTCCTATTGGTGCCTATTGCTCCAAGAATATTTTAAAAAGGATTTCCACTGGGCATGCACATGCTTACTCACGCAATTGGTCGGAGGCCAACAAGATCTTTTCCTCCCCACTCCACTCATCTTATCCTAGTCCTTCTGTCTGGCACCCTTCTCTCATTTCCCTCTCCTCTACTTTCCCTCTTCATGTGCCATACCGATCACCCTTACAACCCAATACCTTCTCCTTGGCTCGCAACCTGTCCTGTCTCCTCCTTACCTGCTAAGCCAAGTCCTTTCCCTTGTTTCAGACACTCAATTAAGCCCCTTTTGCCCTCCAATCTTTTCAATTCCTTCGTCCTTTCCGTCGCTTATAGGTTTACCGACGTCGGCCTTCAAAAGTTTTCCTTGCGACTCCGTTTCTCAGCGAGTAAATCCTCGCACACTTTCCTCGAGAGTTCTCCTGTTCAGCTATCCACCCTCCCGCCCACCCCTCGTCATTCGCCAATCCTCTCGTGTTCACGTTTCTCTGCCCTGTAAATTTCAATCTTCCACTTCAAAGTCCCGGGAACAAGGGCTGCTGAGTCCGGCAAATTCCGCTTGTGGTATTTCTCTCGGTAATCGTTTTTGTTTGGTACAAATTTAATTTCTTTCATCATTGCTCTTCATTAAGTATTTCTGCATCTTTCGTTATTGAATATCTTGCACATGAGTTAGTTATGCCTATTCATTGCGATCTATTTGGAGGACTTTTTCCACAGTCCAAGCAATGGTGAGAATGAGGAATATGGTGGGTTGGTATTTCCGAAAACACGAATGCAAATCTGTTAGTGAGTGACCAGAAAATAATTTGTGCCCTCATTTAAGATACTTGAATTTGTCGCCAGATACTGTGAAATACTTAATGCTTTTACCGACGGAAAAATGGAATATTTCGAATATAAAGTTAGAAACAGTGTCATTATTTTTATAGTCAAAATTTAAAAATTAATTGCAGATTGATAATAAATTTAACTAATTATTGTAGTTGGTTCGGACTCCTGTTCCCGGGAATATTTCAGATGAGATAATATGGGACCACGTTTACTCCGATATAATTGTTAGCTAGATTTTCAATTTTTATTCCACATTTGTGTTTCAGTAATATAGAAATGTCATTTAAGCCAGGTATTCGGAGCGGACTAGTGTGACAATGTGGGGAAAAACCCACCCCCACTGCCCTCTTCATGCAAATTCACGAATATTTTGAAGCAGCATCATAAATTTGCTCTGGCGTCTCTTTATTTACGATATACATTACCACTTCATCATGATTTCATGATTTCTGTTAGGTGATCGATCATGTCAAAAGCAGATTTTTACGCTGAACGTTTCTTGATTCATACCCTATGACGCGATAATGAGGTGATGGCTAATGTCACGAATGAATTAATTGAAGGCTATATATATATATATATATATATATATATATATATCCCTAGCGATTGTTTCGCATTTTCACATGATTTTACCTTCGATCCATTTACAACATGTTTCATTTTAGGCCGAAAGAGAATAACTTTGTTGTTTTATTAAATCAATGCAAATAATGATTTTTCTTCATCAGTGTTATTCCGTATATCATTGTCACATGCAACCAGAAAACTCTCGGTGTGTTTAGATCTTCGTCCATTAAAGAACTGGCGTCAAGGGCCGATGCGAGACTACTGTCGTGATACTCTCTTCTGACCCGTTAAATTCAACTTACCTCCTATAATCCTGAAATAATCTTGCGCTTCAGTCATATCTTTTCCGTATACTTGGCTTTCAAATGTAACCTCCCTATTGTCTTGGCAACAAGTGTAGATTTCCTACTTCTAAATCCTGAACTCCGTTTCAGAACTTAATATTTATCCAAGATTAAAAAAACTTCAATCAGCTGTGTCTTAGGATTATTATAAGCAACATTTTCTCAGAAATTGTTGGTTTTGCATGTAATTTACCTAATCGACATTTTTCTGAAGTTTGTCGCCAAAAATAATATTTCCTTGAAGCTGCGGAAGAAGTCATTCTAATTATCCAGTGTTATTAATAGGATTACACATATTCCATTACTTGCAAGCCGAAAGGTCTCACGTCTTCATTTTACTTAAGTTTAATCTTGATATAGCTGGCTTACGCTAAATTCTACCAAGCTTTTGTTGGGTGGTGATCCCTCAGCTGGAAATTGCTCCTTGATTGTCGACATTTCCTTGAATATTCTAAAATAAAAATTAATCTCGGCTTTATTGTCAGCGGAGGAATATTATCAAGCAAAACATGGATTAATTGATGGTAAAGCATTTATAATATAGGAGTGTCTAATGGTGGACATTTAAAACATATGTAGGGCAAGAATAATTTCATCCTAAATGTGCCAATTTTTGAAAGAAAATATGATTGCGTAATTGCCATTAAACATTTTTCGGGCAGCAAAAAAAAAGAAGTTTATCTAAAATTTCATATTTACATAAATAGTAATAACAATTGGCTTTAACAAAGACTTATTTACTATATTCTCTTCATGCCACATCTAATAATCCGAATAAGTTTGGAGAGTCTTTAACTGCGCGATCGCATTCTGTGATTGTCATTGAAATTGGTCTTCTATGGCTAGCATGACCTCAGGGGTTATAGACATAACGTGCGTATTGTCATTTAAAATACATTTTTGAGAGTGCATGTGCATTTTTTTCCATTGATTAATATCTGTAAGCATTGCCTCAAAGTGTTAGGCCTTCTAGATAAATAAATTCATTCTAAGGTAGTGTCAGCTACTCTAGAATATAACCGCATTCTTACTGCCGCTTGTAATTAAAATTCTCTAAAAATCATGCATTTCTCGTCCAAAAAAACTAAAAAATTTTTGAGTTTCACAGTTTTACCTTTTCAAATCTCTACATATCTGCGCTTGACATCAGTTAACACAGTAATCAACCCGAAGGTCGGTTTAGTAGGTGATGGTAGAGATCACCCAGTACTAAGCCCTATACGGCGTGTGAAAATTCACACATCAGGGTAGGGGGGCCAGATCCTTTCCCTGTGCCGGTTATGGTTTCCCAGGAAGACCTGGTACCCGAAAAATCTTTAGCTTGGGTGGAGCTGCAGGTGCCCAGAGAGCCTTGACCCACTGGACTACCGCGACCCACTGCTATGGTATATAAAATTTAAATTTATAATCTATGAATTCTTTCTAAATTCATACCCTTTAGTGTGAACCACGTGTGTTACTAATTTCTTTTCAAAATCAGATGGTCAATCAATTCGCGTTGGTAACTAGGATGTTATTTAAGGATTTCTATTACATTTCTTAGTAATTATATTAGTGAACGCAGGTTTTTCTTCATTCATGAATATAGTGATCGGTAATATCATGAATGAAGTCTTGTCATTTTTCTCGAGCACCCAACGATTTTTCCCCAGCAAAGATTTCCCTGCCCATCAGAACAAATATTTACCCTATCCATACGTAACGGGCTCTTTGAAACCCATGGGTCAAGCCTCTCCCTCTCGGCCTCTCCCCGATAATGTCGTTCTCATGTTCACCCTTTGGACTCACATCCGTCGATTCAGCAAGTGACTGTTCTCCCGCCGCCTTCATCACTCCGCTCGAAACCTCAAATGCCTCCTCCCTGAGCTATTCTCTCATTCGGAAGAGAGCTCGCTCTCTCCCTTTTTCTCGGTTCTCCGGCGATATGTCCGCACTCCCTCCCTCCTTGAACATTGGTATTCTTCCTCCGCCGCCCCACCTGAAGCCTTGCCATCCAAGCACGCTTCGCTGCCCCTCCTCGACGAGAGGGGTTACCTACCTTTGAATTATCAACCCATTGTCGAAGGTAGTCGCTAGCTTCGACGGTGGGACCGGTGAAGGTTGGCAGAGGTTTGCTCGAGCGAAAATGCGGTAATTACTGATAGGGTGGAGCGGGAGGGGAATGCGGGGGTGTGAAGCGTTTCGAAAGGATAGTATTTGAGATTTGGCGTTAATTAGTTCTGTAACCGTTTGGGGATGACCCCTCCCGCCCTCCTTCTTCGCGGTGCCCCCCCACCCCTTCTCTTCTCCCTGACCCTCGTCGTTATCCCGCCACTCTCTTGCCCATTCCCAACATCCTCTCCTCCTCTCCCAATTACTTTTCATCACTCCTTGAACTGCCATCGCGTAACTCTCCACCCACGAATGCCCTTGTTATGGGTTCCGGCTGGATCATGGGAACATGATTGTACGAGATTAAAAATAGATAGAAGTCATTTTTCCAGCTTAAATGAAGCATGTTAAGACTTTTTTGCATCACACCATCAATTTAAACGTGACTCCAAGTGAAACAAAGCCTGACAATCCTACATCATCCTACAACTAATAGGGTTTCTCTGTATGGAAATATAATGCTTGCTGCGTACTCTCCTAAACACCGCTCAAAGGGCGTTGTGACTGCTATTTTTTGTGTACAGAAAACTGATTCCCATTAATGGACACAACTAAGCTGCTCAGGTGACCAATGAGCAGGTCTCCGCGTAACTGTTACAGTCATGAGCGCATCCAATTTACTCCAATGTGATCAGGTCACTTTAATTCCATGCATGTAGTTTGAGTTATACTAAATGTGGTTGCATTTCACCCATCGGTGCAATCAGATGAGACCTAACCGAAAGAGAAGGGCTTAATGAGCATGTGAAGTTTTAAAATTCAATCATCGAAAAAGATTGCGTGGGTAATTATCGCTATCAGGAATGGGATATCTCACGTGGACTTCTGTTTCATTACAGATTAATCGGATTAAATGTAACTGGATATCCACCCTCACGTGTATTTATCCGCCTGATACACCCTAACGATACGAATGAGATTGGAGTTGTTTTACCCAAAAGAGATATGAATGTATCTGCGTATGAAAGTCGGTATATTATTAACCGAATCATCAGTTAAAATACTTTTTATGTTTTTTAATAAATTTGATTTTAGCCGTAAGAAATGCGAAAAGCAAGTACCTTAATTACCTTCGTGAGCATGTTACCATCCATGTCTCAATAATTTTCTTTATTTCTGTGAACCTATAATATTTGTCATAGTGTTTGTGATAGAGTCTGTGCATAGTATGATAGATGAGAAAAGTGGTCAGCTATGGCTACCCTCGATCACCAGTAAATAATATGGACATAGTTTGGAAAGGTGTAGCTAATAGGTGAATTAAATGGTATGTTTTTGGTTAAGCCACTGATGGTATTTATAGATGAATATGTTTACAAATGACTTTCATGGGGAAAGACTGTCGATATAAAATGTCCTCATCCACGTCATCAAGCTGTATGACTGGTACCGATGAACTTACCTATAGCCTAGAACTTACCATCAAGCTATATGACTGGTACTTGAACTTATGAATAAATTACCAATGAGCATTGAAGAATACAGAAAATGAACTTCCGCACAAATAGCCTGGCATACAAAAAAATTGAATCCTTTTAAATTTTTCATTCATCTCATTAATGAAATGAAATGACGTTTGTTAATTGTCCTCTGTGTCACAATTTGGACCATGGTTGTCATGTTCGGCCATTCGATCTGTCTCTTCGTCATTTAATCTCTTATTTGGTATTCTAAACTTATTCTTTTAAATTATAATTCAGTATTAATTAATGCTGTTCATTCATTTTACATCTGTCCTTTCCATTTTTTTACTATTTCTACCATTAAATTTACAAATCTTTGTCTACAATAATTCTTTATTGTTTTCATCTCGTATTGCGCATTACGTTTTGAAATCATATGGAAACCTTTTTAAAATAGCCTGAATAATGTGAATAATAAAATACTAAATTTCCTGAAATAAGGTTTTAAGATTTTTTTCGAACTGGTATGCGTGAATATTACTCATGGGGTGGTGACGCATTTAATTCACATTACAATTAATCAATTTCGTAATATTTTGCATTATACATTGGTTTATGGCAGTTTTCTGTACACGCGATTCGTCAGGGGTCACAGTGAGAGCGATTGGCACGTCTGTGGAGTTAATAAGGTCTGTCCCATAAGTATTAGGGCTGAGTCAATTAAAAAATAATTTTCACCAGAATTCGTACACTCACTCAAAAGTCTTCGAGGTAGAACCTTAGTGCGTTCTCACACCGCTGCTAGCGGGTTTACCACGCCTCGTATGCCTTCTAGAAGGCGGCGCCCGGAATGCTGCTAAGCTCCCTCGTCACGGTGACGTCCTTTCAGCACGGATTTGAGGTGGGGGAAGAGGAAGAAGTCTGGTGGGGCAACGTCAGGGCTGTAGGGTGGCTAAGGCATGGTCGAGAAGCTCTTGGCAGATCCGTATGCGAGTTCCCTTTTGTTCATACAGAACTATAATGTTTGATAAAAGCCATCTAAACCTCACAATATCGGTTAAATTCAGACAATATTGGTAATTAAAACAAACCACAGTCCAGAACTTCATAATCTAATTACCTGAAGAGAAAATTTCGTTTCAAATTTACGGGTTTGTTGTCATGTCTGAATTATATTTCGATTTTAGCTCATCCCTAATGACTTCCAGCCACATCCGCTCGGAACTGTTTATCTATGTGTGTGTTCATTAATCAATAAAAAGGGATTAAAAGCCCCAAAAATTCCACCAAGAGCCAAACAATGCCATTTTAATACACAATAGGGATTTTAGAAAAGCACCATCCACCGAAACACGGTCGATCGGTAAACATGGTTCCCACGCTAGTAAGTAAAATGGGGGCATTAAAAAAATGAGAGCTTGAACACACTTATAGTAAAACGCTGATAAAGATAAAATAAATGACCTTTAAAAAAATGGTATCAATTGTACTCGATACATTAACCCAAGACCCATCCCTGTAACTTTGAATATTTATATATAAATAAGTAACATAAAATAATACGATACGGCACATTACATTTCAATATCTTTCAATGCAATTCTAATATTTTCTCTGCATTGTTTTTTCGACAAAACTCACTTATTTTTTATTCCAAATATTATTCCCACTCCTTAGAATCCGTGATTTTCCTTTAGGAAATTAATTCAAACGTTCTATTTTTAATCACGCGATACCACTTAAGTAAAAACGGATAGCGGAATCGATAGTTTCATGGACAATATAACGTATCACGGAGAAAGCAGGGGCAACATGGAAGTGTCCGTGATTATGTAATTGAAAACTCAACTACACTTTTTGAATATTATCTACCTCGATAATGTGAATTGCTAAAAAATGGCAAGGATATGAAATTTAAATTCTTAAAGTTTACATGTGTCCTACTCTCACATGTGATCATCTACATGTATGTCATCTAATATTAAAGTCGTGATAGGTAATTCTCTCCTATGAATTCCTATCTGATTCTTTTCTTCGCTTGGCAAAGATAATGTTTTCTGGTATTGTGCTCTGCTTTCCTAAATTTTTTAATCTCTTCGTACTGTAGATCATTGATACGCAACAGCAGGTACTCTGAATGCAGCTAAAGGGAAATTTAATAGCGGATTAATGTTGAAACAACCCGTTTATGATTCTATCAGGATCTAAAAATATTTTAAAAACTGTCAGGTTTTCCCCCTTACTTCACGAAAGATTATTCGGATAACAGTGCTTTGATTTATAATTCAAAATCTCTTTTTGTAAGTGTCACGAAATAAATAGATAGTTGTGTACATAACTGCGAGGTAATCGCGTGCAAACTGAATCATTTCGCAGAAATTCAAATGAAAAAATATGTAGAGGATTTTTATTGAGAAACTGACAGGAAGAATTTTACCAGGTTTTACTTGAGTGAGATTTTTAACCTCTAATGCAATGTCTTCTATGAAAGCCCTTCTAATATAAAGCCTCTTTTATTCTCTCTTTGGAAGACTCCGAAACTTATGAGCAATAGAGCTGTTTAAATAACATTTTTGAATTGCGTCGGGAGACAATTTAAATGAATGACTTACAATATTGCGTTTAAACACCAAGCGCCAGACAACACTTCGACCCCAAAAAAAGAGGAAATAAGTTAGGGCTAAGAATATAAAGTTACCACATAACTTTTGCTTGTTTTATAATAGCCATCAAACTGAAAATATGGTAAAATTAGATCTCTAACGTGTATTATGACCAAAGTTGGAAATTAAACGTCGTGGGCTACACTCGACTAATCTTAACCTTCGATAATAAGTAAACAGACGCCCTCAATTTCCTCAAGGCTCGTGTTTCGCCATTACTCTAGAGCACGTGAGTTCGATCCGCTATCCCACCTAAGTCTGCGTTGAACTTATGCAAATTGAAATTTTGATTTTTGAGTAATTTTTACTTCCGGAATCATAAAATTTTCATTTTATTAGTCAAAAATAATTTTCCCGAGCAGAGTTCAGTCTTTATCATCGCAGATAATCTCAAAACGCAATTTCTCCGATAAAACGAATTTAGACTACACCTCGTAATAAAAACAAGAAGCTTCTGGTACGTTTGCACTATACCCTTTAAGGTATGATGAGTGTATGTGGAAGAGAGTGCTAGTTCACTAGACATGAGAATATGCAATGTGTCAATCCTATATCGAATATAGAATATTTAAGAAAAACTCTATACCGATATTTCGGTCAACTAAGTGTTGATCAGATTGAGTGGAAAATTTGACAAAAAAGAGTAACGAAGTCCTACCACGGGCTGTGCTTCGTTCCTATTTTCTTTCCCGTTGTCAAATTTTCACTCAAGTTGATGGTTACCTTATTGACCGAAATATCGGTAAAGAGTTTTCATTAAATATCTAATATTGACGGTAGAATTTACTCCTTACATATTCAATAGTTAACACCATATTCACCACCATATTATAAGAGTTATCGATAGATGATCTAAGATATTTGTGGAGCTCAACTTCTCGTAATGCATCGTGCTTTTGTGTTTACAGATTGTTCAAGGGAAAAATAATTTCCCCTGTCGATTAATGATGAAAGTAAATTTTAGCACCAATGGAGTCTGAAGAATTGAGAAAAATATATGTAGTTGGAGTGAAGGGAATGTGGCTGAGATGTTAGGGAACTCCGTTTCCATTTATTTAGCCCTTGAAGACATTATACTAGGTTAAAAAGATGCAAATACGATCTCGTGTAACTTTCATGTGGTAGTGGTATTCCAGGAGGCAGGGCACAGGGCTACTGACCCGAGGGCTCGGATACGATTCTGGGTGACGTATCCAGTACCCTAAGCTTTACCCAAACTTTGCGATTATTCTGGTACCAGATCTTCTCGGGAGATCGCAGGTGGCACAGGGAAAGAAAATGGCCCCTACATCCCGATGTGTGAATTTAAAACGCCCTTGGGCTTAGTGTTAGGAGAGTTCTACCCTCACCTATCAGCCTATCCTTCGAATTGATTGTTGTGGTGGTAATTTTAACACCTTGAAGTTATAATTCTTGAGTTTTCCGTCTATTGATGACGATACTTTGAACGGCACTCCTGAATTAGTTTCAAATCTATGAGATTGCTATCTGCTCATCTGCGAGTCCATTTGGGGATTATTCGTGCTTGACACCCTTTCTCGCTCGTATATCGAGTGATAGGCGTGAGCTCTTGGGTATATAACTGATATTTGACTTACGAGTGCTTACAGCGGCGAAATTATCACGCGACGCCACTGATTTTGACCTCATTAATAACTCTTTAAACTTTAAATGGAATTCACGCGATGGTAACGTCTAAATAATTGAGCAACTCTGTCAGGTTCAAAACATCCAGTTTTACATCATTATCAATTCTATATGGACGACACCCTGTCGGTCACGCGGAGATGATCTCCATAAATATTAGCTAAATTTCAATAATTAACCGGGAGCCATTCGATGGGGGAAGGTGACCACCTATTTGGGTAACCACCTGTAAAGTTAGAAAATCACGGCGGTGACGCATGGTGCATAGCAAAATAATTTATTCATTGACGATCCAATTAAATTTTTAACGAGACGCGAATAACGCATGCGTGAATAGGTGAAATTGTCGGCAAGGACTCGACCCTGAGGCTGGGCAGTGGAAGTCCTCGGCCTCTGGGCTTCACGAGCGTGCGCCTCAGTTGCTCACCGCATCATCGAGGGGACTGAAGCAATTAAAAAATCGATCCATTAAAAAAGCGTGCCAGTTGAGCGTTTGCTTTCGGAATCAAGATCGTCAGCGTGGTGCCCCTTGTAGAATATTTAGTGGTATATCATCATCTGGACTTTGGTCAAGCACTTGAATCAGAATTGGATGGTGTAAAAATATGTGCCCTTTGAAATCATATCCCATTTCAGGGCAAACGGCGAGCGCCGTAATTTATGCAGCAGCGTGATGCTTTTTGGGATTATTTTTCATCCCAATTAATGTACTTGCTCCGGGAAAGATACTATGCGCTTGATGCACGCGATATATTCACACTTGAAAATGATGGTGCTGTTACTAGAAATTACCATTGTGTCTCCTCTTCATTGTATCCGTTCATTTTTCGCTGTGATGGGATTAAAAATACTATATATGCTCACGGTCGAACCTCTCCGGATCAATGCGTTTATTTTATATAGCTGTAGGTTAATTGAAGTTCATAATGAACTCTGGGTTTTATTATTTCAGCGGGATGAAGTGATTGCTTAGAGACCTCGTCCGTCGTCCTCCAAATCCCTACGCTCAAAATTATTCTCGAAATAAATTAACTAATCCTCCTCGTTCTGTAACGGATTGGTAATGATGGCGGTGAGTAAAAATGATTCGAAGGGAGTTGAATCACTATAAAATCAACTCGCTAGACTTATGATTTCCAATATAAGTGTGGTAGAGCTTTACAGGCTAACGCTGAATGGTCACTGAAAAGAAATAAATTAGGCACTGTGTAAGTATTATGGCGTTTACATAAAGAATGAATGAAGCAGCGCCAACGATAATTTTATATTAGACTCTAAATTAATTTATTACAGTGTCAACTACTAAGGACTATTTATTAAATAAACTTAAGTTAATAAATAAATTAAATTAAAATATTTATTTATTAATTTTCAAAAACAACTGAGATGGTTTTGTTTATTATATTTAATAATTTGAGTTTTTTCACGAACATGTGAGATATGCGTGAAAAAACCAATTTTGTGAACTCCCCTGCAACATAATTCCAATTGGAAAATTAATCCCGTATTTTGGGTAATATTTTATTGTTTGTGAAAAGATAGAAATGTATTCTTTGTTTTGGAAGTCTAGTAGAAATATAGCCTGAATAAATTAACATTGTTTATCCCAGCAACATAGTTCGACGGAGTACGAGTGAATTCAAAATTCCTCTTATTTAGTACCTTGGTCATCCAATACAAATGGCAGAAGTACTCAAGTTTCAAAAATGTGTCATGAGAGATTAGCAGGAGATAAAAAAAAGGAAATACTTTGGTGCAAGGAATTCAAATGGAAAAATTACCCAACTCCATCTAAGGACTTTGTTAATTTTTACATGTTATAACTTTACAACTCATGATTCCATAGTCCAATATTAGGTATTCTTTGGAAGAAGTCTGTCTCTAGCCAGAGTCTATGAGCTTACACGCCCATAGGCCGGAGCGTTCAAATTAATTAGTGAAACAATTTATTTCCCATGAATAACTTGCGAACAGAGCAACAGTGAGTTTTAACATTAATGAAATATCTAGTTTTTCCCTGCAGTATCAAAAACGAATTTTGAAAACTTGACTCCATTGCACATTTTTGTCAAAAATGGTGCATTTTGGCTTAATTTAATGGAAGTGAAGACAGGTGTCTTTTTACTTTAATATTATTCCCACCCAAAAGAAAATTTGTCAACGTACCAAAGAGCTCATGTCTTCTCGCAAGAAAATAAAATTGTCAAAAGGGAGGCAAAATAAAAAACTAGCCATCAACCTTTCGCTCCCCCGGATTTTGGGCGAAAATAAAAATAAGCCTTCTTCCTCACCCTCTTTTCCTCCTTTTCCGTGCATCTCACCCCGTTCGATTGATGAAATAGATACGCTTCGTTTGACATCGTCCAATCCTACCGCCAGAATTACCAAACTCTTTGGCAAAATACCCTCCATTTCAAGGACTCTGTCCTCTCCTTTTAGCATTAGCAAAGGTATCCACTCGCTAACAAGGCATTCCTACATATAAAGATGTATAAAATCATAAAGGTATAAAAAATTTACATTTTTTTATTGTCTCCCTGGTCCCTGCCACCTTTATCAGTGTGAAAGGAGTTACAGTATATATACATGGGTACAAATAAATTTAGCTTTGTATTTGTATTTGTATTTATTTGTACATGAACTTGTATGCACATACCCCCTACGTTCACTCAGACATATTCCCGCGTAATCTTCCGCTACAAGTATATCTTTCCACTTCACTCTTACCTTTACTACCAATGCTATTCTCGATTCCCACCATTTTTGAACAGTGAAAAATTGAAGATGGTCCAAGGGTAGTTTATAAATTTTATTATACCTAGAGTAAAATCCTTGTATACAGCATTTAAATGCGGGGTCCAAAGAGGAGATGGCATATATAATACCTCTCTTATACACCTTGATCATTTTAGCGAAATTTTATGATTCATCTCGGTCAAGGCATGCAGAAATAATAATATGGTTGCTTTTACAGGAGGTTAGTGGCTTTCATGATGGCTACAACACTCGTCAGGACTTCTTTAATATCTCTCACCGCTCGTCGTGTTTGTGCCTCGAAAGCGCAATCAAAATATGACAAATTCGGTGCATTAAACAAAGTAAACACGCATTGAAAGTTGTATTCTCTTGTCTCAGTCATAATGATTTAACTTTTGATGCTTACATACTCAAATCTGGCATGGGTTACTGTAAAATAATTAGTATTCATGCGGTGAGCAGATTGCAGCGCATAGGTCGATCCGATTTCAGGACTCAAGATTTAGCTTTCAGCTTGAAAGCTTGCCGGAAAATCCAATATGTTTCTCTTTCTCGTGCTATGCTTGGAATTTTATATGCGTAGCATTCATTAAACAGAGGTAGAGCTTTTGGCTTTTGAGTGACTTACTGAAATATTCAAAGAGTCCGTGTTATCTTTCATCCAATCTTGATGATAAATTATTAATGGATTGTTTCACTGGTAACTTCCGCAGGGAAATTTTATATTATTCCCATGTGAAGAAAAATTATATCCTTTGAAAGAACCTTCATGTAATACTTACACCAAACTTAGCGTGCGAACATAAAATAGATGAAATCTGGTAGACATTTTAGTAATAGGTTATTTATGTTTTAGCTTGGGTCATGCAGCATCCCATTTCTCTAATCAGCCTGCAAGCTAACTATTTTTGATCGAATGTGGCAAGAAATATAAATGTTGGCGTCCAAATCCGTATATGTGTAGCTACTGAACCTTTTTAGAACATTTTCAATGAAACGGTTTATTTTTTCGAGGAATGAAAGGGACCTGTCTTGAATGAGAACGAGTTTTGAAGTGGTCGGGGTACTGAGCAGTTAAAAGGCATTAGGCAACAAGTAAACAAAAGGGAATCGTAAATCAGAAATTTTATGGTCAGTACTTCATGAATACCATATGATTTGTACTTTTCAATCATTGACATAATTATAAGAAGGTGATGCCACCATTGGAATGATGAAAAACCTATGATGTAAGCAATTTATTTCTTCACCAAAAACTTTTCCGTTCGTCATAATATTTGCAATAAATAATGATATTTTATCATCGTCTCTCGAGCACCGTAGAAACCATTGCAATATTCACATGAGCCGCTTGCATGGGATTCGGGGTAACTACTGTTCAAGAAGTATTACGGAACATTTACTAATCTGATTATCCAAACAATTTGCAATTTTTGAAAACACAACAAACGTCGTTCAAACAACCAAACCAGATCACGGCTACTGCGATGAATGGCAACCTTTCACAAATTAATGAGCAAACCTAAAGGTCTTCGGTATGCAGTCCTTACTATAAGAATTACTGAACCTCAAAATGACTGTTAAATTTGAAACGAAAACGTGAGATTGTTACCAAGGAACGTTAAACCTCCTAGTTTCTTTAACATATGAGAGTAGAACTTCAAATTATCCAAGTAGATGTATGATTAAAACAAGAACACTGAAATTTATTTCAAAACCTTGGTATGTTAATAGTCTGCCAATGTATTTGAATGATATACTATTTGCGTTTTATGTTATCACGCCCAAGCGTATAAATAAAGCTATTACCAAATGGATTTTTTTAAACCGCTTAATATTTCTCACCCTATCTATGGGACTGTAATTAACGCAAATTTTGGTGATAACTCATTAATCGGTTAATCTCATATTGGAAATATACAGATGTTTTTATTCAAATCGAGTAATTATCCCTAGAAATTAATTTTCGCGGATCCGTTGTTCATAAGTTTGTGATTTGGAATTTTATTTTGGCGTGTGTTTATGCTTTTTTCACTCAAATAGTGTCCATGACGCAAATATTATCAATGTAGCGCAGTCATCACATTACGGGTAAACAGCAAATTAATGGAGGAACTATAAAATTTGTTATGCATCATTATTATTCATCAAATTCGGTACAGGGTATATTCATTCTTGCTGAAATCAGACAAAAAATATTTTGCAGCAAATGAAATCTATAGACAGAATACAATAGATTGCAGATTTTTATTATTATTTGTAGTCTCTACCGTTTAAAGAAGGATTTGGATGGATACTGCCTATGCAGCTATTTTCATCGCTACTTTTCTTTTCTTCGTCTTTGGTGATGCAGTTTTACACCCCAACGCACATTAAAATCTCCATCAATTCTATAAGTAGAATGAATAACAGACATATTTGGGAATGAAATATTTGGAAAATCTTGGTATGAGCCAGTTAAAAGTCTTTAAAGTGAAATGTATGATTTAAAAGGGAGGTTCTATTGACTTAAAATATAATTATTTTATATGATATTAGTAAAAAAAATCATTGCGTTATAAAATTTTCCTCATAGATAGTAAATTGTAAATTAGTATTCAACGCACATTTTAGAGTAAATTTCTAGGTTATGCAATAACAGTACATATATATATATATATATATATATATATATATATATATATATATATATATATATATATATATATAAACATTAACCAATTTACCAATAATGTAGATAATTTAATAAATCATATTCCAATTTATTGTGCTAAAGTTAACATTTTAGTGTAATTGATAATGCTGCGTTAAAAAAGTAAGTTTTAATACCGTTACAAAATATTTCATACTCTTGTATTTTTTGCCAAATGTTTTATAAAGTCTCGCTTAGCGCTGAAGTGAGTTGTAGCAGCGGCATAAGGTACTGTCATTGAAAGAAATAAGGACATCTGGATATGCAGCATAATATTTTTGCCATGATTATTCATGTAAAAACATAAGGACATATCATTAAATAAACAATTATCATTTAATACTTCAGTACTTCTATTTTAACTTCAACTGTAATGTTAACTTCAATTTTTAACTTCAAATTGTAAAAAGTGGAGATTGAGAATGTATACTCTTAAAAATCACAACGATTTCGAACTGAATTCCAATGCCCGAATTGAATCTGCTCTTCTATATGGATTTGGTGGTCTCCTGATTGATCCAAAACGGTATTTATGACAGTTAATGGCCTCAGCTAGTGGGAGCACTAAAATCCGCTTCGAACCAGTGCCTCTTGAAAAAAACTCGAAAGTCACGTACTATTGAAAACGACCACCATCTTTCTTAACCGACGAACGTCACATTGATGCTTTCCAATCCCATTTATCCTATCCTTTGGCCTTTTCTCATTTCAATTTGAATGAAAAAAAATTCGCGGAAATGCGTTGGCTTAAATTCTATGGTGTGTAATGCCCGCGACGTGATGAATTTGCGATTCTCAAAAATGACAGGCTGTAAGCCACTGGCATCGGGAGAGGTCTCTGCGTGATAGAAAAGGACGAAATTTTTGTCCGGACTGCATTTTTTTGCATGTTATGCATGCCCCATTTGTCTTTATATTCGGAAATGTTGAAAAATATAGTAAATGTCATATTGCCTTTCCAGGTGAGTGATGACGCCGGCAGCCGTTTTGAGCCATTTTCTACGCGTCAATCTTCAGTTATGCGGTGTGTTGTGAATAGAGAATGTTTAATTCATTTAAGGGCGGGATGATGAGTTGGTTAATTCTACAAACGTTATTCACACCACCGTATTAATTGTGTTGTAAAAGTTTGTTCCTCATTCCAAGGGTCAAAATTTTCAATTTCAAAATGGCGATATTCTCAATCACCAAGCCTAATTTGTTTCCAAAAAGTCCTAAAAAGAGACTTATCATTTAAAGAAATCATTGCTTAACAATTGGTACGGTTTTTCTGAGCTTAGTAGACATTTTTTACCCCTTTTGCCTCAGAAATCCCTTTTGCCTCAGAAATCCCTTTTTTTTACATTTTTCATAAAATTATAATATTACGTTTATGAATTTCGTTGCCTCCTGAAATTCTGCATGCTTCCATTCTTTTAAAACTGTTCCGAAAGGTTTAAGATGAATTTTATTCTTGATTTTCTGCAAATATTGCAAAACCTTCCTTTGCGGTCTTATTCAAGACAATTTCTTTTATCTCAGTTAGTGAGTGCATGCATAAGGGTAGGTAAAATCAGTCAATACTAAACAAGTTTTGTTGGTCAATATGAGAGAAAAAATATTTCTTTATTGAGGATATATGTCGTTCAACCGTGCGTAATATTTGTTTCAATGACACAAAATAAGCAATTAAAAAATTACTATTAATACATTGAGTAAAAGCTTACCTATTATTTATCTCTTGTAACTTGTGACCCCATGTGACTTTCTTCTTTTTCGCTTTCAGACCCATTGCGTTAAAAATTCGTTGAATCTATACAAGTGTGAAAATTATTGATAAATAAATGAAGGCTGGAGATGATGATAATTGACAAATAATGTTTGTATTTTCGTGAAAAATCTTCAAAACTAGAGTTATAATGTGAGGGTCATTTGGTAAGAAGTAAAGGACTGTGGCGAGAAAAAAAGGAAACTAAGACTCGGGAGAATTGTTATACTGAGGTAATGATTGGCCGTTTCCCCCAGAAATTCCACAAAAATTACTATGACGACTCCATCCGGTGTGATCAAGTCGCAGATACGGGAGCGAAAATCCGAACTTTATTTTTATTTGGTAGCGGCTCCAGTTTCTCTTGGATGAGTTGAGTGGGCCATGGACAAAGAAGTGGATACGTTTCAGGCCGTCTTATGTGATAATCTCCGTCTTCATTCCTTAGAATCACGCAATGAACCCTTCTGAGAATATGGGCAGTATAATTAGTGAACTACCCAAAGAATTACTGTAGAGGTCATTGGAAAACATTTTCATCAGCCTCTCTCAGTTGAGCTTCCATTCTGTGGGCTGAGTGCCAGACCCATTCGGAGCTAATTGGCAAAATAAAGAAAGTTACGGCGAAGAGAAACATTACGGAGAACCTGATTCAGCAGAGGGAGTATATATTTGAGTGCCTTCTACGCCAATGGCTTGGAAAACCATTTTTTTCTAGATTTTTCTGAAATTCACTTCTTTCGAGAAAGGTTTTTCCGGAATAGGTTTTGAAATCAGCTGATTGCCTATGATTCCGCTAAGCACTTGAATGGGATCCTTATCGTTAATGGTAGGCCAACCGCAAATTAAATACAAATAGTATAACAGGAATGGTTTTCCGGAAGATGGGACCATATTCAAAGGGCTGGAAATAAGTTGAAGAAAGAATAGCAAAGAAAATATCTTTAAAAACTAGATGGTTGAATGAACGATGACACTACTGGTTGATTGATAGCGGATTACCTCATTAAAGGAGAACGAGGAACATCTGTGGAAAGGAAACAGATGGCGTCGTGCAAAGATTAATTAGGCATGAAAAGCGAACGTTATGGCAGAAGGGTTTGCAGGGAGGGTAAGTGGGAGGATAAGTGGAGAAAGCTTGGTATTAGCGTGTGGCCATAGGGGTGTTGCGGGTGGAATAAGCGAATGGAGAAAAAGTGGTGCTGGAGTAACAATGGAAAAGAGAACGACAGATGACTAGCATCCTGCGCGCGATTTAATGGCGATGAATATCGCTCTTCGTGCCATTCCCCGTCACCTCTCCTTCCTCCCCTCCCGAAGTATTATTACTGTTTCGAGTGGAACTCCGCCTGCATAGGTTCCAGGATCGGCGCACATCCTCTTTTGACGCGCTCTGCGATCTTTTTATCCAATTTTTTAACGGTTTTTAAGGGTCGAATTATGTCCCCCGGAATTGTAGTTGGGAAACTGGTGTGGAGAACGGTTGTGTACATGTGTTGTCAGTGTGTGGTGGTGATGATGTATTTGTATGTGTGTGTGTATGAATACAACACGTGTGAATGCAGTACATTCCGACTGACTGGGGGAGAGGAGGAAGGGAAATGAGTTCTCGAATTCATTGTTCGAAGGCACAAAGTAAATATGTGAGGGAGAGAGGACAAGAACGAGAGGATGAAATAGAGGGAGGAGGGCCAAAGTTTATTTTTATTTTCCATTATTTTTTTCATGAAAGTGCCACTCATACGAGTTCACAGCGAGTATATTCTCATGTGGGTTTCTTTTTTTTCCAAACATGATGCCGACTCATCGCAGCGCTGTAGTTCTCCGCCATTTTGAACCAATCAAATACCTCCTCCTCCCTCCCTCTATTTACCTCTCTCTCTCCCTCTCTTCCTCAGCGCACTCCTCTCCTACATTTATTTTATTTTACCTTTTTTTATCCTTTTGTGACTTTTCTGAACCTGCAAAGTCACCCTCACTGGAGTTTCTGTCGCCTTCAGTGGAAGAAGGCAGTCAAATCGGCCGAATGACCTTCAGTTCGCTGGCAGAATACTTCTAATTCCATTAATCCCTCGTGATGAAAGCATTAACCTCTTTAACACGCCATCGGAACCCACGCTATTATGATTCCATCTGATAGAAAAATGCCATATGCTCTGTGAAATTTGTAGCATAGGTTATTCGTGCTGTGATCGTGTTGAATCGCTACCAATCTTTGATTTTTTTCAATGGACTTCGATTTTTTAAATATTAAATTAATGCTGAGGTTTATGGCGTTTAGCTCATTAAATTTAGCCATTGTTCGAATTAATTTCCCATTTCCAGATGTTACCGTCGGTTAATATTATCAGTGATGGCTGATTAGTTATAAATACTACTAAGGCATTCACATCGAAAAAAGTCTAGACTTTTCAATTATTTTCGAATCTTCGTTTTGAGACAAAATCATTTCGGAGTGTAACTTTAGTGAAACTCTCCACGAATTTCAGCTTCATATTTATTTTTTGGACGTTTGTTCAAATCATGACTTCTTTCAATTCTTGCCCTGTGGTTTTTTTAAATGTTTATAATGGAATCCGGATTGCACCCAAACCAAATGCCTTTGCATATATTAATCGGAAATATCAAACAAATCCGATAAGGGCGCTGCTTCAAGGAGCTTTTAAAAATAACGCCCCAAATATAGAGTGGAAATAATGTGGGATTTCTCTGTGGCCCCTTGTTCAAACTTCGGCAAAATGAATTTATCGATTGTACCGTGCACGACGAGAACGCTGATCGCCATCAAAATTTGTAATGAAAAGGGATGCGTCGATTTAGCGCTTATCACATCGACATGAGCGAATTCCGTTTCCCGATCAAAGATATCCTTTCCCTCTTATTTCGTTTCCCTTGCTCTTGTGATAGCAGGCCAAAAATGCAGCGAAAATGCAAAAATGATCATAAAACACTAAAAGCGCTATATTATGTTTCAATGTTATAAAATCTAAAAGTTTTGTGCCTGCTCGTCTATATAAATGCTATTACCAAGGTTTTTTGTTATCATTAAATATTATTTTTATAAATAAATGTTGAAGCGAGGTTATAATATGACTGTAGCGCGTAGGAAATCTAGTTCATCCATATATTTTTAAGGATATAGCAGTTGTGCGTTAGCTCCAGTTAAACCCAGTTAACTCTTATGATAAAATGTTTTAACTTTGTGTGTAATGGCTACTTATCCGCAAAATTGCAAGAGGATCCCGATGTGTGAAAACGAAGAGACATATTCAACACTTAAAAATTGGCTGTCTATGATCATTTACGTGTGTTCAAATTACATGCTGTAAAATTGGTTTACCTCCTGCCCGGAATAAAAGGTTTCATTCGTGCAGTAATCAACTGATTTAACACATCGAAAATAAGAACCAGTCGAGCAGAATTTCTTTTGTCAATCTGTTACAAATTCTGTCTTAATATTCCGTCCGAGTTAGATAATCAAATGACTGTGGTAGCCTGATCACCTGATCTCAGTCTTGGGTGGCCAGGTCAAGCCACGGTGATGTCTGCGTCTATCTTCTTGATGAAAGGTCAGCATTACAATAATGCGTATTCGCAGCAACACAGCTTACTCTGGTGAGTCTGGTTGAATATTAAGACGAAACACCGCATCTATCGCGAAAAGTATTTACTGAAACCCTACCACTCGTGCTCCAAATATCAACAAGTTTACCTCGAAAAGCTTCACGTTTCAAAACCCGACTTTCCACATACCTTTATATGTCATCATTAAGAGAAAATGCGATATTACATCAAATCATTACCATATTAAGGAATTTTTATTCTTAATTTTAATGTTAAAATGAATGGTAATGGCGATTACGGAAAAGTTTGAAGTAATTGTAGGATATAGCGGTAGTATTTGATACTCCGTTTCTTGTGAAAAGTACCAGGATAAAACAAAATTAAAAGCTAATTGATGTAAGAGATAGAAAAAGCCTCCCGTCTTCCTGTTCTCCCCCTCTTTACGGAACTCTGGTCTGGAAGAAGGTGCATTTTACACTCTGGTGAAAGAAGACATTGCTAGAAGGTAACATGAATCCTTCAAACATCCTAGATATAGCTGTCTAAGTGCGTGTAGACAAGAACTAAATGGGAAAGACTTTTGTAGCGTTTTTTTGCTTGTGTTTTCCCTTTTTGTTTCTACTCCACGTGAAGACCTCTTTGGATGATGAGCACAAATAAATCCGTCATTCCTCCATCTTCTCTAGTTTTCTTTGGCGTCGTTTTCTCCTCAATCCTTTTGATTTCTCCATTTTCTCACCCACCGTTTCCATTCTTACTTTAAAACCTTTTCAACCATCGATCTTTCCCACGTATTTTGAATCAATTATTGAGGTCTTAATTGCCGACTTCGAATCGTTCAAGTTGAAATGAAAATAAAAGGAGTATCCGCATGTCTTGCGGTAGGCCCCTGGATATCTGGGATCATTTATTTAATTAAGGATTGATTGATGTGCACTGAAGCTGAGGTCTAATTTACCAAATGCTTGGCTGAACAAGGTCCTAACTTTGGAATCAGTCTTCCACGGAGTTGAAACTTTAATACTATATACCATCTGTTGGCAATGCAGAGCCGACAGAATATTTCTACCACCAAATCCAATTGGGATTCTAGGAAAAAAATATATGCTTAATTTTAATGGGTCCAAAATTCTAAAGGTAATAGGTTCGGAATTAAAGTCTTGCGTGTTGTAATCGTCACATTAATTATCTTAAAATACGGGAGAGAGAGAGTCATAAATGACGCAATTCGTCATTTTTCCTTATAATTCCATGAAGAGTTTCCATTGATAGGAATTGTATTGTTGCATTAGAATAATTCTTAGGGGAAATAATCGATTCGATTATAAACTCGATTAAATTTTTGAATGTACTTGAAAGCTTGTGTCTTTCTTAAATAAATAATAATTTGGAAACCATAATCGCTATTATTCGATAATAGCGAACATGATTAATTATTTGTACAGAGTTGTTTTTATCGAAATGGGGAAATATATTTTATGGTGAAGAAGTAATTTTGGCTGTTTTGGCGAAGTTTTTCCATTTTAATAAAATTATTTTGTTGATGGAAAATAATTGATGATTCAATGATTTTGCCATACTATACTCCAAATCAATCTAATTCCCCGCATTATAAATTCCAATTTTATTCTTTTTTTCAATTTTCCTAAAGCTGTTTTCTCTCCAGTAGTATTTGACGTTATTTAAATGCAAAGAGACTTATTGTTCGTCCTTTCTAGGATGAAGAACCTGCTCGCTCTGCCTCCTCTTAGCATCCTTTTATAAGAAAAGGCTCTTTTCTTCTCTTACCTTCTCCATCTCCCCATCTCCCCTCCCTCCGGCCATCTCACTCTTCCGATAGGGTCTTCAAGGAAGTCCATATCCCATCACATTCCCTTGTTCTTTCTTCGTCCGTCATTGAGTAAATTGTCAGCACAGGATTCTCTCCTTTCACAGAGATACCAATTCAGTCAACGAAATCTCCTCCACTCTCTCTGTTTCACTGCATCTAATTTCGTCGGCCATTTCATGCAGCATGCCCTTTTCTGTCCTAGCTCCCCGATTTTGTTAGTTATATCATGATCATTCATATTCTGGAATAGAATACCCATAAAATCAGGTGGATATTCGTTACTGATTCTGTTATTTCTTCTGGAGTGCTGAGTAATGTGCATTTTTTTTGAAAATTTTGAACTAAAACATTTTCTTTCGAGAATCGCACACTTTCTTGATAATCTTTTCACTTAAATGCTTTTATTTTACTCATACATTAAAAATCAGAAGTATCTATGATGCAGTAATGACAGTTAGTGTAGAACACCTATCAGTACCTCGATAACCCATACTGGTTCATTAGTTTTATTAATCTACAAATGTTTGCTTGTGAAAACCGTATCGGTCCATTTTAAAAATGTTAAACAATATATTTCAATTATTAATGAACCTTCTTCTCTTAGTTACTTAAATAAATACAGTATCAGCATTTCAGGCCAAACATTGTGAATGATAGATTTATCTGCAACGGTGAATTCAGTTCATCTTAACTCATTTCTACCACTAAAAATTATTTTTATTATTGCCTTCTTTAGAATGATTAATTAATGCAACGTAAACAATGTTTTAACAGACAATCATTAAAAAAGTTGTGGATTGGAATTAATTTTTTTCTCTGTTTTATCACAGGAACTTTTCCGAGTTGCAATCCCCTCTCGCTATGTTATATCAGAATGGCACACCTTTTATTTTCCCCCATTAATTCCCCCAAATAACTACTTAAGACTCTGAAAGACAATGGAATTTAAATCTAACAATGCCTATTTTTGATCATACACTTATATTTTCATACCCTCTCTCCTTTGCTATGCTGCCTTTTTCCAGAAGTTGATTCGATTTTCAAAGCACCTTACCCTCTACAAAAGAGGCTTTCATGTAAAAACTTGCTCATTTTCGTGGCCCCATAAACTGTAGCCTGAATTTCCTTTCCTCAGAAACCAGAACCGTTGAGGCTATGGGCACTCACGTGACCTCTTTTGTTGGTACCACAGATGAGTTCAATTAGTGTTTGTATACAATTGACATTCAGTAGAGGCATGAAGAGAACTAGAGATAGGAATGAAAGTTGAAGAGAATTCCATAAAATCAGTTAGGCTTGCGGATTACCAAGCTTTAATTTGTCAGTCAGCTAATGAATTTTAAACTCTGCTGAGTGCATTAAAAAGTCTGTGAAGTGGGTATAGGATGAGAATAAATATAAATAAAGCAAAAGTTATGATTTTAGATAAATAGAAAGGCTAAGTGAAACGTTAAAAGAACAGGGCAAATAAACAGTAGGTGGAACACTTTACGTATCTCGAAAGTGTTTTGAATCGAAAAATGGTCAGAGTAGTAAAACATGAGTGAAGAATGGCATTAAAGAAAGAACCTTTCATAAGGAGGAGAGAACCCATGTCTGGGAATTCGTGGAAGGCAGTTATGAAAATGCTCGTCAGGATTTTACTATTTAGGGTAGATAAGTACTGCGCGAAAACATGGTCAATTTAAAGGATTATCCCCACATACGCAATGTCCGCGGGCAAGCATGTAAAAAATTGGGATTTATTAGACGCATTGTCGGCAGAGGTGACTCCAAGGTCAAGGAATTCTGTTACAACGCTCTTGCAAGGCCCCATTTAGAATATATGTACATGTAGTTAATGGGATCCGAGTGAAAAAGGACTCCTTCGGGAAATTGAGAAGATTATTTGTAAATAAATCCCGTTAATATTTTAAATAAATTAACCACGAACATTTATTAAGCTTTAATGACAATCCCCATTTTGAACACCACTTCGCAATGCAATCTAGATCCTATGTTAGAATTAAACGATCCTCATCCCCAGATGGGTCGCTATAATCCAGGGGTAGAGCGTTGGACAACTGACCCAGTAGGGTCAGGTAAGTGGAGGGCCCAGGTTCAATTCCCAGGCAAGCCTCTCTGCACACCGGCAGCTCCACCTAAGCTATGTGAGTTTTCTGGTAACAGATCTTGCTGGGAAACCATGACCGGCAAAGAGAAAAAACTGGCCCTACCTAGATGTGTGAATTCCACAAGCCGTCGGGCTTGGTAGTGGGTGAACTCTACAACTGCCTACCAAATCGACCTTCTGGTTGATTACTGTGTTTTTTTTCATCCCCAGATATCTCCCTTGCTCCCTTGATAAATTACTTTGTCATCCGCGATTATCCTAATCTTACTTTTCAATTCACGTTTCAAATCGTAAACAAAAATCAAGAAAAGAAACGGCCCGATTGCGCTTCCCTGGGGTACCCCCGGGGTCACTCGCACGCTCTCGGAACTAGCGCCGTCAAGGAATGCACTCTGTTCCCACTCTGAAAGAGTGTCTTCAACCTAATTTATTGCGCCCTTGTTTATACCTGCGACCTTGAATTTATAAATAAGTTAACCATGGAGAGCCTTATCAAATGACTTTTGAAAATCTAAAAAGATTGCATCCAGCTGTATACCACTTTCACCCGATAAAAGTAAGTCATGTGTAAATAATCGTAATTGGGGCTCGCATGAGCGGGCTTTCCTGAAACTGTGTTAATTATCACGAAAAAAAATGTTATCAAAGTATCTCATCATTGAACTAACAATTGTGTACTCCAAAATTTCGCTAATAGTAGAATTGAGAGTAAAAGAGAGTGGCCTGTAATAACTGGGTCCTCCCTGTCACCACTTTTAAAAATAGGCGTTATTTGCGCTGTTTTCCAAATATTAGGGACTTTGTACTCCGTGAGAGATTTGTTAAATATTACTTCGAGATACGGGGCGATGTTGGGAGCTAAATTTTTTATCACCCTATCTGGTACATTTTCGGGACCCGGGGATTTGTTGGGTTCAATCTCATTAAGAAATATTTACAATTTCTTGTTCGTCCGCTGTTATTGTTGCCATGGGTTCAGTATGCATTGTTTCTTGGAGATACTAGGTGGCAACATTGTTCGTGAAAACGCTTTGGAAGAATGTATTTAGAATGTTAGCTTTTCCCTCACTCTCAGTGTATGTGATATTGTTGCAATATTTTAAGCAAGCCACGGTTTTTTACCTCCTTTTACTTCCCTAATATATGACTAGAAAGCTTTAGGATCAGTGTCCAAATACACGAATAGTACGTTACGTTCAAAGTCTTGTAAAGCGCAACGTAATTGTGTTTTGGTTTCAATTTTAGAGGATCTATGCTTGTCCAATTTGTAGTTATTTTCCGAAGATAATGTGTTCGTGCCTGTTTTCTTTGCCGTAGATTTTATGTAGTCAAACTACTGTATTCTTTCAAATGAGGACGTCAAGTGTGAATGTACACGATTATCTTCACGGAACAAAATTATGTTAATCCTTATTCCATGCTTTAAATAATATGCTTCCGTATATTTGTACTTCTAGTAGCTAGAAATTCATTACCTAGTGTTATCATGTAACCACGATAATCGAATCGAAGTTTGGTTTTATAGTAGAGGAAAGAGCTCACTTGACACTAAGGCCAACGGCGTGTGAAATTCATGCCTCAAAGTAGGTTGAGCAATTCCTTTCCTTGTGCTGTTTGTTTCCAGGAATATCTAGTTACTATATAAATCACAACGCTTGGATGAAAGATAGGGTTCCAATGGTAGTCACTCGGAATCAAGCCTAAGATCTCTGATCAGAATATGAGTACTCTATCCACTGGTTTAAAACGCACCGCAAGCAATGATGTAGCAATTTAAAATCATTTTATTCCAAGTCGGCCCGAGAAATAATTAATAAATGGCTTTTAAGACGTAGAGTAAATGCTGACAGATGCGCAGTTACAATTGTACATTATATAATTTCAGATAAATAGCGCCTCCGAATAACTGCGCATTATTGTTCGGATTGAAAGCGTACGCAAGCCTTTCAACGGACGGCGACGAACTATGTTCGTCCATCATACTCTTTTTTCCGTCTGCGATGGGGTGGCACGAAAGCGTTGAGCACAGTCGGCACACATGACTTACTCCACCGTTTCTCGCACTTTCCTTTCCTCCGCTGGATGTTCTAAGCAGCCACGTCCAAGAAAGGACCCTGTCAACCTTAACGGCGCCAATAAACGCTAAAATCAATCAATCTTGCTTGCCTTCGGGAGTGAGGGCGAATGGGGGGATGGGGGGAGGAATGGGTGTTGATGGGGGGGACGGAATCCTCAACAACTTTCATGCATCCACCACCATCCATTCATCCATTCCCCCCACTCTTCCCTGTCTCTCTCCATCCTTTTTCCGTCTCTTCCTTTTTCTTGCTTTCGGCCATCATTCCGTTTAAAGCTCAGTCCGCGCACGCATCGAGGTCTTCTCAATCTCCGCCTCGGAACACGTGCAAGTACTCTTACCTCTGGTCAGAATCAGAACCTACCGTTTCAACATATTCCCCGAACTGCCTTATCCCCCCACTTTCAGACTCCTCAGCCCCTCGAAACCTTTCCCTTCGCCCCGCTCTCCCTTTCATCTCCCGACGATCCAAATCCCAACTTAGCCTCCCCCCCCTTCTCTCCCTCCCTCCCCTCCCCCTCACTCTCTCTCCACGGTCGGAATTTTTCCCTTCTCTTCTCTGCCGCCGAGATCCATTTGTCTCTCCCCCCAATCGTTCCGATCCGTTTTCTCTTTATCCCCACTTAATCATTCCCTTCTCTTCTCCTTTCCCTCGCCATATCTCCTCTTTATCTCTCTTACTCCCTTTCACGCACCCCCTCTCTCGCATTCCTGTTGATACGGTCCATCTTGCTACATCTATGCTATATCTCATATATATATATATATATATATATATATATATATATATATATATATATATATATATATATATATATATATACTCGGAAAACTGGCGAGCGGCTCAACGTGGAGCCGGAGAAAAATTTTTAAACATGGAAAACTTACGGAAAAGACAATGATGAAGGGAACATGATCCCCTAACGTTAGTAAACATCCCCGCGTGTTCATTATTTTTTATATATTTTTTTTCTTATTTAATGTATGCATTTATGTATATATATATATATATTTATATTTATATGTATGTATAAGTCATAATAGTCCTGGAAAACACAAAAAGAAATAGGTCTTTCAAGCATATATCAGTTGAATGACATAGACTTGAACTCATGAGGCAACAAGAAACACAGTATAAAGCACACAAAGAAAGAGAATCACACAAGCACTACCATACAGCATGTTCATAGGAACACCTCATTTCCTTTCCCTCTTGTTACTACACTAGTCTTAATGATCACTAATGTTCCCACTGTGTTACCGATTGTAAATTGTTTGTACTTCATTCGGTCGAGGTGAAAAACCTCATGAAAAACCTCTAAATAAGAACAAATAATCATTTTTGAAAGTGTTTCGGCTTTCTGGCCCATTCACGTTTTGTCTTAAATTTGCCTGAGCAAGTTGGACTCAATTTTTCCGCGATAGGTCGTCATCGATGTAACCCATTTGTAATCGAAATCTTGAGTGAGAAGTTGTTAATTTTCTCTTTTATCATATATATTTCTTCAATATTCTTAACTTTTACAGATAGGTTTTGATAATACTTCTATCGCTCTGATAAGATAGGAATTGCACATTCAGGCCGCTCTTTAGTATTCTCTTTTATTTTTACTACAATTTAAAAAAATATTGTTTCAATTTATTTTTCACGTATGATACATGAGTAGCAATCTTTCTATTTGCATTCCTTATTTTATTTTATTTTATTTTATTTTAAAACATTGTTCACATACAGCAGTGGCGCCAATTTACAGTGACAAATATAACAAACATAAAAGAGGACAAAGACAATAACAGTATAACAATAACAACGAGAACCAAGCATGGACAGGGGAAAATTTTAATTTACTGAAAGGTGGGATAAAGCTTGGGTGGTGAAGTTTTTGCATGATAGGTTAAAGGGGTCGACAGTGTGAGGGAGTGAATTTAGAAGGGAGGAGAGGCGAAATAACAGTGAGCGCTTGGTGAGAGATATTCTAGGAATAGGCAGATGGAGTAGGGAGTGGGTGCGGGTGGATCGGGTTGGTATTCTGAAGTTAAAGAAAGATAGCAGTTCAGGGCAATCAATAGCCGAGTTTAGGGTCTTGTAGAGGAGTTTTAAGTCAGCTTTAAGTCTGCAGCTTTGGGGACTAGAAATGGATAGGGAAGACAGAACAGCATTTGAGGACATATTGCGGTAATGTGGGACTCGGTGTTGGACTATTTTGGTAAAGAAGTGAGAGATGGAATCAAGGGATTTAAGGTTAGTTGGGGATGATGTGGACCAAATGGGGGAGCAATATGATATGATGGGAAGGACAATTAATGAGAAGTACGAGTGGAGTGCAATTGGATCTTTAATTTCTGTGAAGCGGTAAAGAAGGCCTAGTAGGGACATTGCTTTATTTTTTAAAGTCTGAATGTGGCCGGAGTAATTTAGTTTCTGGTCAATTAGAACGCCGAGGTCTTTAATTGCTGTTACTCGATTTAAGGGAGTTGAATTAATTGAGTAGTTAAACATCAAGGGGTTTTTTTTCAGAGCAAGAGTCATGATGTTGCATTTTCCAGGGTTTAAGTTAAGCCCCCAGGTGTCACACCATAGGGAAATTTTATGTAAGGCAAGTTGAAGGTGAGTACAGTCAGATATGTTATTAATTTGCTTGTAGATCTTGCAATCATCAGCGTAGAGAAGTGTATGGACCTGGGAGGAAAGGAGTTGGGAAGGAAGATCATTAACGAATAAATTGAAAAGATATGGCCCAAGGACACTGCCCTGGGGAACCCCAGACGTGACAGGAGACCAAGAGGAAGAAGCATCCGAGAGTATCACACGCTGAGTTCTGTGGGTGAGAAAGGTAGAGAGAAGGCTAAGGAACATACCATGAATGCCGAACTGTTGGCTGAGTTTATGAAGGAGGAGTTGATGATGGAGGGCGTCGAAAGCCTTGGAGAAGTCAAGGTAGATGGCATCAAGTTGACTTGATTTGTCTATTGCCATGACGGCGTGGTGCTGAAAGACAGTGAGATTTGTCAGGCATGATCTGCCTGGGAGGAAACCATGCTGCTGAGGAGATAAAAAGGGAGAGGTGAAATAATAAATCCTGTTGAGAATAATGCGTTCACAAACGGAAGACAGGATTGGAAGCAATGATATAGGGCGATAGTTTGAAACATCATTCTTGGGACCTGTTTTATGTATTGGAATGATATTAGCGCATTTCCATTGAGGAGGGAAGGTTCCTAGGGAAAAACAGCGATTAAACAAGATGGCTAAAGGTTGTGAGAGGGATGAAGCGCAATTGCGAATAAATTTAGGGCTGAGAGCATCTGGGCCGGGTGAGCGGTGGGGGCGTATTTTCAATAGATATTGAAAGACTTCCCGGGAGTCTGTCTGTAAGTGGGATAGGGAATGGTTTATTTTAGGAAGGAGGGAATGGGCAGAGGTAATACTGAGGTTAGAAGCAGGCAGCAGGCAATCGGAAAAAAAATTTAGAAAGAGGTTGGGTCTCTCTGATCCCGCGGCATTTTTGGTGCCATAGGAGAGTGCTTCGGGAATTTGAGGACGATTACGGCGCTGATTGATGAAGGACCAGAATTTTTTGGGGCTGGAGGAAATATTGGAGGAAACAGTCTGAGCGTAGTTTTCATAGTCACGGCGAATGAGGAATTTGGAATATCGGCGGAGATCAACGTATGACCGGCGCGTTTCCACATTCGGGACGGCCTTATGGAGATACCAAGCGCGATTTTTGTTACCCAGGACATGTATGGTATCCTGTTTAAACCATGAAGGGAATTTTTTTGTCTTGGGCTTAACTCGAGGAACAAAGTCTTTTATGACGGCCTCGAGGACAGCGTGAAAGAAGTCCACTCCTTCTTCAGGGGATAATGAGGAAAGGACGCTCCAGGGAATAAGGTCGAGGGAGCGGTTGACGTCCTCCCAGCGAACCTTCGACCAGGCAAGAAAGGGCTTAGATGGAGTGGGAGGAGCCCTACGGGATTTCCAGGAGCCACGGAAAAAGAAATGGGCATCAATGGACTGGTGGTCTGAGTCGAAAATATTTCTGCCGGGGGTGATTGACTCGGGCACAGCGGTCGAGAGCAGGTAGTCCAGGGTTGCCGTATCACGGGTGCTCTTGAGACAGTGTTGTGGGAGTTGGAGCGCATTTACAAAGTGTTCTATAAAAAAATTGTCATTGGCATTGAGCGGGTGGCCGTTCGTGGGAGATTCCCAGCGAATAGATAAATTAAAATCACCCACAAGAATTACAGGTCCCAGATTTATGGCCCGAAACACAGAGTCGAGGCAACTTTCAAGTACACTCAAGTCACTTGCGGGAGGACGGTAAAAACAGCCAACGAATAGTTTGTTGGTCTTTGAGGCCTTTACATGGGGTAATGATAATTCGCTCCACACAATTTCACAGTTGGTCTCTAGGTCTTTTCTTCGTTTCGAAAGAAACACCGATTTAATTGCGAGTAACACTCCGCCTCCTCTAGAGGGGCGATCTCGTCTATAAATCGAGTGAGAGCGCGAGAAGAACAACTCACTGTCACTGAAAGATGGTGCCAGCCAAGTCTCGGAGAGAGCTATAATATCAAATTTGGATAGCTCTTGGTCGTGAGAGTTGCACGTAGATATTTTGTTGTTTATGCTCCGGACATTTTGGTAATACACGCTCAAGGAAGAGCCGGAGGGGCCGGGGTTAACACTCACATCACCGGAGAGGATCACCAGGAGTAGTAGGATGAGACCGTTCCCGGGGTTCGGTGGCGGGGTTGCCGCGGAGAGGCCGGCCGATCGCCGGGGCCTTGTTGGCGAGGTGACGGGGTACTGCAGGCTGACAGGCGACAAACCACACGAGGCGAAGCCGGAAAATCTAAATTCTCTGTAGCTGAAACAGCTGACGGGAGCAGGGTCCACTTTTAACTGGGGAAATTCGTTATCTAAACTCACACCCACACGAACAGAAAAAAGCACAAAAAGGGTCGAACTTAACCCAAAGAGATAGAAACAGACAAGAGAGAGAGGAACGCGTGACTTCAGTGTGGCGGCCATGTTGATTCTTATGCATTTCATTGAACTACGTAGATTGATAAAAGGGCAAAATGATTAAAAGCATTTTAAATCGAATGGGCGACTGAATTTTCTTGTGTATTCTAATATTATTTTATAAAAAAAATTTAAAATGCATGATACATTAACGGTCCGAAGAATGAATTGTTAAGAAGACAATTTGAGTGTCTCCAGAAGGGTTATTGTGTTGTGAGGCGTCAGATTAGAACACAATAAGATAAGAAGGGCCAGAAGTAATTTGTCACCTTTTTATTTTCACTTTCAGCCAACAGATTTCAATTTCACTTGCACGAGTAAGCATCCTAAACTCGTTTCCGGTGAACCGTTTCTCTATTTAAGCCTTACTATCTGCAGAATTTAATTCCTTAACCTTAATACGTGCGTCGGTCTTAACACTTGCCAATTAAATATCTTTCATCTACATTTTATATATTCAAAATCATTTCATATCTCTCCTCCATCAAATATTCTAATTTTAAATTTTTACTTTGGAAATTTTGTTGCTCATGCAAACCAGCTTTTCTCGATTAACCGGAGAATTTGGATTTCTTTCCTTCCAGCAACATCACCGTTTCGACTTGTCTTAGATCCCTCTTTTTTTTTCTCTTGTGAAGCCTTAAAGTGACATGTTAACTTTTATAATCCAATATTTTTGTGGGTCGCTGGAGGTTTCCGTGGTAAGTGGGGGAGTTTCCCATTTCCGAATACTCTTGTACTCTCGCTGAGGCCACGTTCATTTGTTCAGAGTATACGTCGCAGGAAATGTCGTGCCCGCGACGTTCCCTGAGCGGCGGCATTGGCTGACATCCTCGAAGCCCTCAAAAACTCCGGACGTCAACCGAGGAAATCAGGGGGGAATTTGGTTTCACTCCCCCGCGCTTTTATTCGCGTATCCCGCACAAACTCGAATTTATATATTTACTAGTTTCCGCCGCAGCTTGTTCCTATCCGTAACTTCCTTCCCGAAAGCCCAAACTCCCCTGTTTACCTTACCCTTCTTATCCTCCCGCTGGAATTTTCTTCCCGTTGGCGCCCAACCCCTCACCCCCTCTTCATCCTCTCCTGCCTCGTCAATCTTCCCCCTCTCTTCCTCGCAACCCACCCCTTTCTTTTCCACTTTTTTCACGGGCATGCCCCCCTCTCTCAACACCGCCGCGACTACTACTCCGAAACTCCTTACTTTGCCTCAACCCCCCCCCCCAATCCCTCCTTCCAATTTCGTGCCCTCAAATGGCTGCCAGATTCTCTTTACTCCGACCCGAGGCCTCCTTTCCTTAACGGGGCTCCCAGCGCCCCCGTCTCCCGTCTCACCTCACCCGTACCCCCAGATTCTCTCCTGCCCCCAAATCGCTCGTCCCTTTCCTCCAAGGCGGATCCCCGCAAACCCCTGCACTCCTTTCACGCCTTCCCCCCCCTACACCGCCCACACCACTCTCCACATCCCTTCCCTAGCCCTTCTGTGGCTCTCATCACTCTTTTCGTTGGCGCGTCACATAAATACCGGTCTTTCACTCGAAGCCACTTTTACCAAACCATCAATTCCTCCTACTCCGGCACTACGTCATCTTCGCGCCATATCCCTTCTCTCTCTTTCTCTCTTCCTCTTTCTTTTCCTCCCTTCCTCTGTCTCCCGTTCACCGTTTTCCCACTTTTTGGCTTCTTTTTGAGGGATGCCCTCCTCTGCTCTCACGCTTTCCATTTCCGTCCCCTTCCTCCCCACACCACCTCCCCTCCATCCTCCAGTCGCCCACCCGGACTCTCCCGCTCTCGGGTTTTCCCCGGACGGCGTCGCCACGATATTACGGATCGAATCCACCGGTCCACCCACCTTCGATCTCTATACAAGTTTAATGTCGTTTCTTCCCCAGTAGTTCTTTAAAAAAAAGTAAAAGATTCGGCTTCGGCGTTTGGAGGAAGACGTCACATCATTAAAACTGATGGGCACACTTGTTAAGGATTTCGACGTATTGCTCACAATTGGCCACAAATTTTGAGACAGGTTTCCACATCTCTTTTATCATCCGTGGTCCGTTTTACTAAGTACCACGTCAATATAATGTCCTCTCGAATAAATTGAAAATGTTAACCTGAAGGATTTTAATCCACGGTACGCTCTTAGGAGCAGACGAACACCTAAAAAAGTTTGTTTTGTTTCTATCGACATTTCTGTATGAGAAAAGCTCAAGGTTTTGTGATAATAATCAATGGTGAATGGAAAATATGATTTGTGTATGACCATAAGAAAGCATATTTTTTTGAGTTCCCTCTCCCACGAATTAAACGTTTTTATTATCACGTCCCGAAAAATTATCCTCGGAGACAAAATAAAGATGACTATGAAAACTTACAAGGTGCCTTAATTGAAACAGACGGGTGTAAATGAGTGAATCGAAGTATTTGAAGTTTTTAACATAGATACAAACGATTGTTTTTCCAGTATGAAAAGTCTTTATTCACATGCTAACTTAAATAGCCTGAAAATTCTAATACTAATTCTAATAATAATTGGGATAAGTAGCTTCCATGGAGTGACTTTAAAATAATTTTCCCCGCAAGCATGCATGGAAGTTAAATATTATTTTCAATCATCCTCACAGCATCAACAAGAGGGTTGGCTTACTTTGATAGGTGATGTTACAGCACAATTATAACAATAGCTATGCAGTTCGAACTATTATATCGAATTATTTCCAAATTTTATGCATTACAAGGACCAATTAGAAATTAGAAATTCTGTAATTTTATACATATTTAAACTGATATTACTACAAGAGAACTGAATGAGTTAACAACCTAGGGGTGAATATTCTTTTAAAAGATTTCCAACACTACTGTTTCATTAACGCCTTCTTCAGTTCCCTTTCCAATTCATTTTCCTCCCTTCCACCTCTCTGTCTTTATACCCTCCTACCCCCTAGCGACCCATCAGCTCTGCGTAGATACGACTGCCTCGCCGAAAATCCTCACCGACGACGCCCTCCGAAGAGGAAAGAATTTCCCGCAGTCTCTTTGTTTTAGTGGCGTGATGAGTTTGTTCTTTTCCCCCCTCTGCGTCATTTCCAACGCCCATTCGCCCCCTCTATCGTTCTCCGTCCCCAAACATCGTTTGCAATTCCCCGTTTCATCCATCACATTTTTTCGCTCCTCGGTGATTATAATTGCACTTTTCTTCCGGATGGGGATTTCACCAGATGTTTTTCCTTTTTGTTTTGTACAGCGAGACCGTCCTTATCTAATCATATGACTTTATAAGTTTCCGCGTGGGTCGTGGCCGGAACGTGTCGCGGTTCCTTCGGTAGTGTGACGTGACGCTTTAAGCCTAGATGTGCGCCCTGAATTAAATTCTGCCATCCACGTCCACGGTGTCGCGGACCGTTTTTTTCTCGGAGAATACCCTCCCTTTCTCTCCCCACCCTCCCATTTCCTGTCTATCTTTCTCAGAATGATTTCACCCCCGAGAGACGAAAAGGAGGAGAATGGATGGTGAACGTTGAGCCCCACAAGCGTGAGGTAGTATTCTGGCAGTTTTCTCTCTCGCGCCCGCAAGAGAGAGAGAGGGAGATTTTTCCGAATCGATCCATTGATGAACACCTATTAAGTGGATCTTGATAGTTGGTCACGGGGGAGATATTTTTTTCATTGTTCCGTCAGTATTAACTTCCTTCAATCATATATTTCTTCCGTCTGTTTTTTGTTGTTTTTTATTTCAAAATTAAAAGCTGACTCCGATTTGATTGGCGTTCGGGCGTGCGCTGTTCGACGGATTGCGGGCACTTTGCTTAATTCCATCATCCCATACTCCTCCTTTTTCTCCCTCTCTCCGGTTTTCAGAGCCCCGTTTGTTGTCAGAATTTTTCGGCGCTGAAATTTCAAACAAAAACATTTTATCAGAGCCGTACGGAATTTAAATTAGGCCCTTAAGGACAATTCAATATTGCAAATGTTTATGACCGGGCTCAAAGCGTAAAAAATGTTCTATTGATTGACGGAGTGAGCAAATTTTAAATCTCGTATGCTCTGCCCGTTTCTTGGATTTTAAAGTAAACGTCCTGAAAAACACAATTAGTTTTTCTATCCATGCAATTATGTTTCATCGTTTATTTTTTATATTTTTGTAATATATATAATATTTTATAATTTATAATTTTGTAATATAATTTTATGTTTTTGTCTTCTTCGGTTTGTTACCACTCTTGGAAAATCAAACATTTCCTACAGTTACAAAACATGATCCTGATTACTTAATTGCAGCCATTTACAGTGCAACATATTAGGTAAATTCTACGGTAGTTGTAAAATATGTGCGACTTAATGTTGCGCAAAGTAATAAAATATTTATACGAGACGATGAAAAAATAAAGTTGATATAATTTTTATTACTGCTCTCCCATCTCAATGACTTTTCAAGTTATCTATCCGAAAATCAGTTTGTAATTTGCCATCCTGTTACCCGAACTTATTTTTTTTTCTTTACAGTTCTATTCGTCTTTTATTGCCTGCTTCTTGTGGCTCATTTTTCATTTTCCTCTAATATTTTTCTCTTTGTGTTACTTCGCTTATGACTTAAAGTTAGCTCTCGTGTTCATCTAAGTAATTTCCCTCTTCTACTGGTGTTTATCTTTCATCGCCTCTTCTTTTTAATTAATTTACTATTTAATTAGTAACTTAATGCCTAAATAGAACTAAATGGGTAATGGGGGAGTAAAGGTAGATAGATTATAAGGCATGGGAGGGAGGAGGAGGTTTTAGCCCAATTTAACCCTTCATTTATGCAAGGATGCTTTGTAGAGATTGAAGAGTAAAGGCATGAAACCTAAGCTCACACAACTGGAATCAGTAAGGCTGAGGTTTAAGCGAAATTTAAGAAGAGGACCTAAGACACAGACAAAATATAAGTCAGCAGTAGGTTTGTAACAAGTTTTTTCTCAATGTAGAATTTAAAAATATTCATAGAATTGGATGAGAACTTTTGTCATCATAATACTCCTTGCATTTACCAAATTTTACTGTTTCGATCCTATGCTGTGCTTCCTCTCGCTGACTCCGATATTCAAGAATTTTGCAAAACGCATGAAGACCAACATTTCTCTTCCGATATCAGGTAAAAGTTCCGATACAATTTTCTCGCGTGGTTGTCACGATCCAATAGTTTTTTTTTACTTTCTCAATTGGAAATAATTGAAGAGGTTTCTTATTCTCTTACTAAATGGCGTTTTTATCTTAGGGCTATAAATTTAATCGCCGTCTCACCGGAGTCATAATGGTACTTCAGCTCGTTCACTGAATTAAAGGCACTTCGTGGACTACCTGACGCCTGGCCCCTAAAATTCGATTTATCCGGCACGGGTAACCATACCAGGGCCAGCCAATATTAATCCCTCTGGTACAGTTTCAGGGGTTGTTGGAATACCCAAGTCCTTCATATACGGCTCGGCCCATTGGGAGGAATCGTAAATGTATTCCATTAAAATTCACGTCTTATCTGATTTATTCTTCATTGCTAGAAATTATTCCCCCCCAAAGGTAACTTTAACTACGTATATTCTTATTTCTAAATGGAACATTTAAGGATATTACTCATTGCGCTAACATCAAGTGCACTTTCTTCTAGAATTATAATATCAGGTGACCTGGGAAAAAACGTTACTTAAAAATTAGTCACGCGTTTTGGCATTCGTTGGAGTAATCTCTTAAATACAACGGAAGTTTCCATGTATTTCACTTGACATGAGAATTTGAGTATGTAATTCTTCTGTCCGTTTATTTCAATTATGTTTTTAATCTTACCATCTCTTAAATGGGTTTGAAATATATCCTTTCCAAAGTTGAGCTTATACATTTCATTTCAGTACGCAATTATACGTCAAAACTTGCCTTGTTTCGAAAAATTCATTCGTGGATATCTCGAAAGTTGTTCCTTCACAACGTAGACCTTTGCAGTACTTAGGGATAGAAATTGCTGATTGAAAAATATGCCGAAAACTTCCCACCACAAAGTTAGATTGAACCAAAGTTTTTAAGCATTTATAACACGGAAACTATTAAAAAGTTTGAGAATGTTTTTTTTGTAAACCGTCGAGATTCGGATTATGTGAAAATAGCTTTCCGAATATTTCATCAAATCCTAGAATCTGGGATTCTTTTCGTGACCGAGACGGATTGCCTATCATCACATCTGGTAGAGTAAGTCATGCAAGAAGAGCACGAGTAAAAATAGACAGGAGAGAAGGGGTGGTAAAGAGACTTTCATATTCCCTTAGAAGGCGACTGAGCCTGAAATTTCCCTCACAGCTTTCGCATTACTGTCCCTGCATAACTGTCGGAATTGTTTATTATTCTAAAAGTTCATCCTCAATTCTTGACACTGCACCCAATAAAGTTAATCCTTCCCAGAAGATGTAAGAGTTTCGTGCGTTGGAACAAAATGGCTCATCCAAATTGTAAATTTAACCAATGAAACCAATTCGAATATTATTCTCTCTTCGTTTGTTTGGTGAATTGCCTTCGTTTGAAACGCAAGCGTTTACATATTTATGAGTTGAAGGCTCAAGCTGTTTCTCTCACGCATATGAAGCCCATCTCTTTGCGTTTGAATCAATTTTCTTCTGCCCTAACTCAAGTCAATTATTCAATCTTTTTATTTTTAGTCAATATTCATTCAGTAATGCTTACTATATTTGATTAGCCCACCAGTCCTGACCAACATAAGTATTTGACCATTAAAATCAGAATTTTTAGAATAAGGTGTATCAATTGAAATTGGTTACATTTAGCATTAAAAATGGTGTCACTTATCTAAAATTAAAATGGTTATTAAGCCCTTAAATTTAGAATTAGGAGAAACCTCCTGAAGAAATAGTTCGATTTCGATTACTTAAAATATATTATCATATAAAAAAATAAAAAGAAATATGCATTTTGACCTGATGATGTTATACCATAACGAAACCTAGGTCGTAAATAAAAGTTTTTGTATGGGGAAAGGCGAGGTATTTTAAATTTAACTTCAATATGAAGAATTTCCACCAAGTGACGCCAGAAACTGTTTCATTTAAGAAAAAGCATTTCAAAATTTGGGTATTTTTTCATTTTCCTTCTTAAAATTCTGTAACTATAGAAATATCTTCCAAAAATTCACTGGAAACTTCATGAATGATAGAAAGTATCTCCGTACAACTTTAGAATAATAGACATTTGATCCCCCAACATTGTTCGCTTAACAAAGAATGGACTCTTCAATTCCACTGTAATCAGGTAATGATGATATTCGTACACCATATTTCTAACCGATGTCAAAAAATCAATCTAATGATAACGGGCTACATAGACATTTGATCTTCAGAAAATACGTTTTCTCACAAGTAGCTCGTTCACACAACAGTAGAAAATATTCATCAAACAACATAATTTTTCAAAGTAACTATAAAACAAACTGTTGGGAACTTTTTTTTAACGCATTTAATACAAAAGTTAATACTTTTTCGCCTAATATTTCTTCCCTATCCGCTTTCATGCTCGTTTGCAATCCAATATTTCATTAGCAGTAGACTACCGGCTTTGTGTGTGTTTTATCGACCCCAGGTATATTATACCCTACTGTTTTCGTAAAGCCTAAATGGCGTGATTCATAACATTGTTAAAATCCATTCTGTATTGCAATATCCCATTCTTTAGCTCAGCGCACTTTCTAATTCCCTTGGTTCCTCCCAAAATGCTTTTTCGCTTCTTCAGTCTGCATCGATTTCCCAACATTCTCCCTTTTATTACCGTCTGCAGCATCCCACTACTCCTCAGTATCTCCGGCATCCACTTATCCAACTTTCTTCGAACTTAGAAAGATTTTGTTTGGTGGCTAAGTTATTCCATGATGAATGGAACTGATCGGTATTGGATTAAAATATATTTTTTTGTAAATTCGTGTTACAATGTGGTGACATTGTTTCCGGTGCGGTGAGTATTATGGATTAAAATGGAAGGACCCGTAGTCTAGAGGATGGGTGATGGCGAAGGTAAAAGAAAATTTATTAGATTTGAAACTATGATAGCAAAAAATGTAATTTTATTGATGATAGGATTTGCAAAGGATATTGTTACATTCATATTCATAACGGCTTTGCGTTGTTCTCGCCCAGGCATTTCCTTATAAATTATACTCAATCATTAGAGCTACAGCCTTCTATCTGTTATTTGGCAACGCTATTTTCAATTCCAGAAATGTTCCATTTTTTTATACTATGTTAAGAGCTAATCCCTTGTTTCTATTCCTCTACGAGGTAACTTTTTGCCGGTTATATCCCACACAAAATTTTACTCCTTGAAGTCATATTTTTCCTACCTCATCCAAGTCTTACCCGTGTTACTCATATTCTTCTAAGCTGAGCGCAATAACATTTTTCAATATTCCATATCTCAGTCTACGTTGTCTTTTTTTTCAAATCCTCGTTCCAATTTGCATATAAAAGCGTACAATCAAATACCCCGCGTGGACTTCCAGTTTAAATCCGCATCAGAAAGTAAATCTTCCCTTCCTTTAAATATCTACCAAGGTATTCAATCGTCTGATCAAAGATATGCTAGATTTGGTTTTACGAATCTCTTAACCGTCCCCATCTCTTTACTCGAGGGAAATACATTCCAAGAATAAAAGGTTAGTGATTGGAAGATTAGTTCGTGAAAACTTTGAACCTCTACTGTTCTCAACTATTTATTTGGTTCATTAAATGTCATACTACCATGTCCCCGCACCGTACAAAACTAGGCTACATTGGACAGCAAAGGTAATAATCGAAAACCCCACCTGCGGATAAGTGTCTTATCCCTCCAGTCTTCTTCTATTCTTTTCAGTACAATTATTAATTCTACCCAATTAACCCATTCAAACGACTTTATGAAATCTGCGAAACAGACATTTACATCCTGATTGTATTCTATAATCCTCTTAATTAGTGACCTCATTAGTGTATGGTAGCACGCGTACCTCTTCCCATGACTGAACGCAGAGGCTTATCTCCTAAGTAAACATTTTCCCTGATCTCCATCCGCTTGCTGATTATCTGGAAAACTACTTTAGCTGCGTGTGATATCAGACTTATGGTTCTGTAGGATGATAGGCTTAGGTTTGAGGCTTTTATAATGCGGGTGTTCAGAAGGATGGAAAAGGTGAAGTGGACTGAAAGGAAAACAAACGAGGAAGTTCTACGCATGGTGAGGTAGAAGAGAGAGATTTTGGAAGAAATCAAAAAGAAGCAGGAGAGGTGGACGCAGAGCGTTTTGATTGGCAATGGGATGCTAAATGGATGGGATGTTATATATATAATAAAATTCAGCGCTAGTGGACACAGACAAACACAGAAATTGACAAAAAAGAAAAGAAACTCACTAGGTTTCGGATAGTCGGTGGTCACAGGTCACTGTCCTCAAGGAAGAGAGGGATGGAACGCAGTAGTTCTATCCCTCCCTTCCTTGAGGAAGGTGGCTGTAACCACCGAAAATCCGAAATCTAGTGAGTTTCTTTTCTTTTTTGTGTGTTTCTGTGTTTTCGTCTGTGTCCACTAGTGCTAAATTTTATACATTATTACTCACGCCCGTGAGACTTTAAAAAAAGTGTTATACATGTGTATATATATATATATATATATATATATATATATATATATATGTATATATGTGTATATATATATATATATATATATCGATTGTACGGAAAAACTCATACGAGCGTCGCAATAATGGGCATATATACACGCACACACATATATATGAATAAATAAACATACATATATGTGTGTATAAACATATATATATGTATATACATATATATTTATATATATAAAATCTGTCTGGAAATTCTAAGGAAACCGAAAAGCCTGCCTGAGGAAAAGTTGATACTGATCGATTAAGTGAAAACATGGGCACAAAAAGGTCACTTAATGATAGTTCAGACTGATTTTAAAGAAAACCCTCAAATTCTATATTGGTGTTGTTTTCCAAATCCATCCGACACATGGTCATTGAGCGTATATGTTTATCATTAAACTTACAGACGGTTCAAAATCTTTTTATGGTATTCAAGTGCTAAGTTGAACTATCACCACCTCTGACTCTTGTCCAAAATGATACTAGTTTTATGGAGATTCAAGCAAAATTGGCTATGTTGATGTTCCTGAGAATTTATGTTGAATAAAATTTTCATTACACCAGGAAAGAAAATCGAGGCAAGTTAACCAGTATTAAGCATAGTAGCTTCCTTATGAAATAGTGCTAGAAAATGCGTTATGGGGATAAGAATGTATTTTCTCTTATTATTTGCTAATGCAGAAAGTTATCCCAGAAGAAAACTAGTCAGTAACTTCCCCATCACGTTTCAAAGCCAGCCAGTAAATGTTAAAGACTTAAGTAATATTTCCCTATCGGCGGTATTCTAACAATAGGGTTATAGGTAAGCTCATTATCTTCTCATGCGAGGAGAAGCAAGAGTAACAATACCAAAGCTATTTCATCGCTTATGATTCCGTCGACTTTTTATAATAGCAATCAACATTAACGCTTCATTTCACTGATTTTAGTCCAATGCCCATTTCTATCGTTGTGTCGTCTCACATTTTATCATTATCAGCATCTTATAATACTACGATTTGTTTATCGAAGCCATTCATTCTTCTTTATTCACAGTAAATTCGCTCACTCCCTGATCGGTCCTTTGTTTTACGTCTTTCATATTTTGCCCAAAATTACTTGTTCCTATCTATTTGACTTCCCCGTGGAATCTTCCCTTCTATTATATTCCTAACTAATTAATCGTTCCTCAATATGTGTCCACTACATCTAGTTTTTCTTTTTCCGAAGAGCTATGCGTATGATTCTTTTCCCTTCTGCTCTTCTTTACTTAATCTGTCCATTAAATCTTCAACATTCTCCTCAAACACCATAGCATTTCAAAGACGTCTATTATTTGATTATCCATCTCTTAACTGCTCTATATCTCTGTAAAGTGCAATGCTTGTTTTGACGATCTGCTCCTAGTTTTCAATCTTTTTCTAAACACAATAGTTGCCTCCTTTTTGCGAACGCCGCCTTCTATCCTTTGGCTAATTATCCCTTTACTTTCGATGCGTGAGATATCAGACTCAATCTTCTTTGTTCTTTGCATTTATATGTTCTTGGTTTCTTTGTTATTGCAATCATCACACTCTTCTCAAAGTCTTGTGGTAGCTTCACACTTTGTCGTAGCTATCTATGATTATTTCAAAGAGGATGTATTTCACTTTGACCCCGATTCTCTTTATTATTCCTCCGTTCATTTTACTAAGACCTTTACTTATAACTGATGTCCTGTTGTTCTTCAGATCATCTCAATATTTCCAGGCCCCGTTCGTCTTCTTCCATCAATATTTCTCGATAAATTAAGCCACGTTTTATTGCTTTGGGCTTTAAATGTATTTCTTCCATATCTTACCTATGTACGCATCTTCTATTAATATCCTTCCCTTATAATTCATTACCCTTCCTTATGCTGTCAATGATTTCCTCGCAAGTCCTATTCATCCGCTCTTCCTTGACCATCTTACACTGTAGTATGACTGGATGTCATAACTTAGAGGGTTTCCTCGATTTCATTTCTTGGATTAGATTCTTATAATATCTTTTTGCCTTTATGAGCTCATTTATTTGAGCTTTCATTAATGGCCGTGTAGATTTCACCACCTCACTCGCCAGCTGCTCATCGCCTACTTCGGTCATTGTGTACTTAAAATTATTCCATTGTTCATATATTTTAGACTCATTTTTTTCTCAATTTTATCTATTTACCATCAATGGTTGCGATGAATTTTTCTCTTGCCCACTTTTCCTTCAGTATTTTTGTGTTATATCTCCGTTTCTCCATCACTTTCTCATTTTGTATTGCAATCGGTATTCCACTCCCACCAAGTTGTTATCGCCATTTACTTCTATCTGCACTGGGACAGATCTTATTTTGCTTCACTTGGTCCTTGTGTCTCGTTCTGATTAGGATGTACTCAAATGGTATCTTACCCTATCCCCCGGCATTTTCAATGTGTATTTGCTTCTCTGGATTTGCTTGACAAGGTTGTTTAACCCTGCCATGTTTTCCTTATCGGAACTGCCCCACGCTGCTTCCCTCTTCGACCTCTCATTTCTATATTCTCTTCATTCATTCCCTTTGATTGAAGATTCTATAGCCTGCAAATGGTATTTCACTCTTTGAATAGTACGTCCTTGTAATATGAGTGATAGTAACATAGCCGTCCTTTATCCCCCGAAACGCAGTTTGTTCTTTAGTAACTCAAGCACTTTAAATTACTTGCATTGCCTTTTGTCAGCGTATTTAAGAGCGTAGCGTGAATAGCAAGGAAAACTTACCATGGCATCATATTGGCGTCATAAGCGTGAAACAACAGAAGTAGGCTGCATACATTTTAATGTCTTGTTTCAGTTTACTTTCGGTCAAAACATATTCATTGCATTAATAAAGTCATAAATATTGTCCCTCGAAAACAGAACATGAAACTGATATTCACTTTGCTGACACCTCAGCAAGAACTACATGGTAAAGAACAACATTCCTCGTTTGTGTTATTTTACATGTATGCACTTCTTTATTTTAGTCATGAACAAATACTCTGTAAAATACTCTGTTTGTCATTTTCCTATTTATCTCTTAGTACTTAAATTGAATATGAGGGTATCGATGATTTTGCTGATTGGCAATGAATCCAGCAGAAATTAAGCATTGTAGCTGGCACACAGAATCGTGTGCATAGAGAGGAGGAGGATACATATCAATCATATTTTACAATTTTTTAGGTATATGAGTGTAAATATTATATATATTATAGTTTTTTTATTTATTTGATGTATGACATCGTATGGATTTACCGAACGTCTCCTAAAATAAATAAAGTTCTTCTGTAAAATATTCAGCACATGTTTATGAACTAAAACCTACCCTTCATTTAAATTCTGACGAAAAAACAATTTGTTTTCAATTTAAAATTCTTCGAAGAAACTTTCCTCCAGATTATGCCAATGAAATATATATCCTACGTGGAATGAATCTATCCTCGGTATTCCACAGCGTTGAAAATAAGGTCCGCCACGATTAAACGTAAAATAATTCTTTCTACATCATAAAGGGAAAGGAAAGGGTACTGTTTACAAATTCAGCAATTTTCAAGCATCAGAAATGAATATCAGCGGCACCTTTTCAGGTTCACCCCACCGTGTTCATACACTGCTGTTCCGGTGTTTTAATTCAATTTACATGGACAAGGGTGCTTTTAAATTTCCTTCCCACGCTCCTGATGCCGATTCGCAGTTTCCCGGAGAGTAGGCCCCCGGAGGTCGTGCTCCTAGCTCCCGAGATAAGTCTTCAAGGGAACGGGACGAAAGCATTTCCCACTTTTCTGCCGGGCGCACCTTTCTTTTTGAGCCCAGGCATTTGAGCACCCGGAGAGTGCTTCCAGCGCCGTATAGTCTGTAGTATCCATCGTCTCACCCTCCTCCTCCCACCCTCCCGCCATTCCCTCCCCCTCCAACCAACCCACCTTCGGCATCCAAACTCCACTCTTCCTCCCCACCCTCACCCCCCTCACCCGCCCCCGCTCCCATTACGCCCGACCTCTTTCAATTGTTTTAATTCATCCCGCGCCCTCCTTTTATTTACCCTTTATCTCGGCTACGTGATCCATTCCGATTGTTTATTCGCTCTCCAGTTCCCCCTACCCTTTCCCTCCCCGCACCGCGTCAGGCGCCCCAATCCATTCCTGCACCCCCGACCAGAAATATCCCCTCACCCCTATGGGATCCACCCCACTGCCACCCACCCGAGCCTCCCCAACCCCTGCCCGCTCGCCCTTTCCTTTGGTGACCGCCACCGCTCCCCTCCTCCGGCACCCCACCCCCGCATCATCCACCTCCACACAGCCCTCCCGAGTTCTTTTCGCGCTATTTTTTTCCACGTTCGTGCCTCCTCACCCTCACCTCCCCCTACCACCTTTCTTAACCTCGTCTATTTCTCCGCCCCCCCAGATCCCTATCTCCACTTCTCCCTCTCCCCCGAGTTCTCCTCCGCCCTTCAGGACGTTTTCTTCCCTCTCCCCACTCTCAATCCTCCTCCTCCCAGTGCTCAACCTCTTCCAATCTCCCTCCCTCCCAATCTCTCCCGCTCGCCCAACTAGTCTTTACCCTCCCATCTCACCCTCTTATGCTTTCCTTCCTCTTTCGTCTTTCTCTTCTCGGGATCTTCCAGCACACTCACAGTTCCACCTTCCTCTTACACTGCCCTTCGTGGTGGGGATTCTTTTATTGCAGCGGGCCCTTTAAAGGTGGCCTAAAAGGGGTTGTAAGTGGCGCAAGGAGGTTGGGCAGGGAGGAGACCGAGGGGGAGGTTTGGGGAGAGAGGATTGGGGAGCGAGAGGCTTGGTGGTCCGTGGAAAGATATCGTCGTAGGGTGGGTTTTGTCGAGCCGGGCCGGGTGATGGTTGTGGCGGGAAAGGGGAGGAGATTGGTCTTTCGTCTGTTTCGGGGGTAAGGTGAAAGAGATGAGGGAACAATTGGGGTACACGTTGGGGTGGGACTAAGGAGGGTTGCGAAACGATGGGTTTGCGGCCCCTATGGAAGAGCACGATCTCGTAATGGCGTTTGGTCGCCGTTGAGATCCTCTCGGCAGGGAAGGCGTAGTAGGGAGGGTGAGAGGTGATTCTGAGAGAGACGTGGATTGGGGATGCAGGAAGGAGTGACCCGGGGATATATGTTTGTGAGCGCGTGGCGTAATTGAGGGAGAGAACAGAGGGGAGTGGAAAGGAAGCTGCTTATAGCGAGGGATAGGGAAATGGCCGAGTCTAGGGTGGCGACATTCACGCCCTAACCACTGGAACCTATTATGTTCCCAGAGTAAAAAGTACGGTTAACTCAAAACGCGAGTCCATAGTCGGTTCAACAGTAATTTGCTTTTGGCAGCGGTGCACCGTGTTTAACTGAAAAATTGTTGCTTTGGCATGTTGACGTGAAGTGTTTGAGGTAACATTATCAAATAATGGGTCTAATGGTCTTACCGCTGAAATACATAAAATAATAATAATAAAAACTTTTGGGAGTGAATTGGCGTGGCTCGCATCGTTGACTTTAGTAATCGAGAGCGTTACAAGCTCCTCGTCCCGTTCTCTTTTCTCTCAAAAGTGTATTCTTGCTGGTTAGGATTTTTAATACCTCCGTAAGAGTTGGCTGAACGTCTCATTTCCCTTAAATTTCTTCTTTGATGTTTAGTTTTTTTCTGTCACTGTACACACTCTGTAATTGTGGCGTTCTTTTGTCTTGCCAATATTACATTATTGCAATAAGCCTAAACTGGGAAAACATTTTTCGGTTCATTTTTCTTTATCTCCCTAGGATACCCGTAATTGCAATCCCCGATTACCAGTAATATCATTTTGAAATTCAAAAAGAAGCTTTTGTTTTTACTGCACTAGTTGATTTTCGAATTGAAAATTTTACTAATGGTGACTCATGACTTTTTGTAATTACATGTTAAACCTGTAAGTTAAAATTTTTTAAAGTATTGGTCCTTATGTAACTGAATTATTACGTTTAAATACAAAATATTATTAAGAAAGTCATTTTTAGTATGCCTCAACGCTCCTGAGGTGACGAATCTATAGAAAAATAATTCTATCAACTAAAATATAAAAATAAATATGCCATGCTGGCTTCAGATTTTATTGTATGGCTTAGTTATAACAGGAAATTAATAATTGAAGGAAACCCAGTTATAAACTCTGCTTAAACTATTTGAAATATTTTGCGTTATTTATATTTTCCTCTCATCGTGCATAAAAGTAACATTCAGTGAATACTGCACCGTTTGATAACTCAAACGCTGCCTATTCCTACAACTTTTACGCCAAGAATCTTATTGAATGTGATTTCACCCCTCATTCCGATTTTCACATTTTCTCTACCAGGTTTCTTATGAATATCATAGCATGAATTTAGATTATGGTAGATTTTGTTCTTTGTGATAACTGATACGTGCATTAGGATTTCCTCCGAATATAAAGAATATGAGGTGACACCCTCATTTTTCAGAGTTTGATGTTGACCTTTGAGGCCAGTTTGTTTGCAACCATTCGTCGATAGTGAAATTTTCATTTAAAATATTTAATTTTCAAATGAAGGCATAAGTTCCTGATGTTTAGGTAAGCAGACGTTCAATGAATTCTTGTTACATTGTTACATATTGTTTCATTGGTCATAACCGTTAGGGAATTATAATTTCGAAGTTGGGTCATTTTATTTCGAAGAAAAATTAATCTTTACTCTAGGCTTTTCACCTTGATCATTTGTCTTCTAACTTTTAAATTTACTAGCCTTAGCCATGCCATTAACTTTTATGGATTACCTAAACGGATGGGAAAATTATTATGGCGAGATTAATTCTTTTAGAGGTTGTCATGGAGTGGTGCAAATTCGCGAGACATTAAATATTAGGAGGCATTGGCGTCCGAATGTTTTTTAGCATTGCGTACAGACGTTCTTATGTTGTGTAGTAACTCGTGCTAATATGAAGCCAGTTTTCAAGAGGAAAGAAAGTACCCACACCCAGCATAAAGTGAGCCCGATCACTAATGCTCGCGACATAACATAGGCTAGTTCCTTAATTGAACATTGACTATGTTGTCCAAATCTGAATAACATATTTGTCAAAAATGAACAGAACAAATAAAGATCCTATTCTACTGTCGCTGTGAATGACGTACAGACCTACGTGAACCTAAGAATTACGTGCGGGTCTCTATAGTTGGCAGCAGGTTTAAGCCAGCTCTATTTTCCAGTTCCCACCCTCGTTCCAGATCCTCGATCTCTCGATTTACGACCGTTGTTCCCCGAAGAACTGGCAGGATGGTTCCTTCTCCAACCACGTGCTCCCTGTGGGAATCGACCCCCGTCCCACCTCAGCGGGAGGAGAGACATCTCCTCGCATAGTGCCCAGCGCCCATCTCCACGTCTTTCAGAGAGGGCTCGGAGAGAGCAAGTTGGCCCACGAGCGAGGTGGATTTTCGGTTGGATTTTAAGAGGATATAGAAAGCGTGTGAAAGCGGCGGCGGCAGAGGGAACTGGGAGTGGTGGGCGGGAATGGTTTCCCGGGCAGGTGGTGGTGTTGTGGTGCGTATAAGGGCTCACCATAGGTGGCGCAGGCAGTAGATCGGAGGGTAGGGAGAGTGAGGCAGGGAATTAGGTAGCGATGGGTATTGGACGCGGTGGGAAAGGTGGATGGAGCGGAATCGCTCTGCCTGAGACGGGTAGAGAAGGGTGGAAACGAAGTGGTGGAGTGCCGTGTGAAATTTCGGCTTTTGAGAGGATTGCGGGAAGTTTTCGAGAAGGAAAAGACGTGGAAGTAGATGGAGTTGAAGGACGTTGGAAGGACAGCCGATTGATTGACTTAAATCGGGAGATGTTCGGGGTCCACCAAATCTCCTCTATTGTGCCTTTGTCTGCCACTGAAAGGGTTGCCTTCACCCATTTCTAATCTACTGAATGTTATTCGCGGCTGCAGTTTATCACTTCGAATAAAAATGCACGGTATTTAGTCGGAATTATTTATTTACGATGCAATAAATTTCTTGTAATTTGTTGTATTTAACAGTCTAATTGCTCTAACTTCGGGTAAATTTTTAATTCAAGAGCAGTATTTTATATGATAAATGTTCATAAAGTTTTTCGTGCAAATGCACCTTCAAGGATTTTCCAAAGAACTGAAAACTAATTTCTACCGACAGTTGTTTCCATCCTGAAATAATTCCCCTTGGAATAATGGTACGGGTCCTAATGATAGACATTATATTCGTTTGGTGGTGAAATTTACTTGTTTACTTGATTTTAGACACATTAGTGTGAGAAGTTCATACATTTAGTGATAAAATTTGGCAATAGGATTATTTGTAGTCACTGGAGAATATCAAATCAATTCCGTAGTGTAACGTTTAACCTATAAAATGTAAGGGAATGGGATGATTAGGGGGACAAGCGTAAATCCTTTAAAAGATTCGTGTTTGTCATCGGAGGGAGATTTATTTTATGGGAATAAAAATAAACTGAGGAACTGCGGCTCACCCTTTGTGACGAATATACGTATAAAAGTGTAGTTTTTAAAATTCCTAGGAGACTGGAGAAGTGAGGTCGATATTTTCTTTTGGAGGGATTTCATTTTGAGCTAATATTTCGAGCCTATCAGTTGATTTTTAAGGAGGGGAATTAATGAATTGAAGCGAGAGCGTACCAAAGATATGAATGTAAAAAGGAAAGGACTGCCTTGGTCGGAATGGAGTTGTTTATTGGAGTGAAAACGGTCGCCACTCTTGATGGAGCGAAATATTCTGTAATATCAGCGCCAAAAGTATGAATTATCGTTGCGGAAGGAGATGACATTCAGGATGAGCTACCGTAACTGAATGTAGTTGAGTGAGTTGAGGAAAAATATAATTTTTTTCTAGTCTCAGATCATTGTGCTATTGGGTCATACAAGGTAAGGCAGATCAATGAACTGATTGGAATGTAGTGATGATGTACGTAAAATGTGAACAGAACGGAGTTTTCATCCAACGATTATGCTTTAATGTTTTAATGAGCTTCTTTTTGAAAAATAGTTTCAAGGTGTATATACTGTTCCTCATACTTTTTGGCGCTATCTTCTTACGGAGAAGGATTTAAAAAATATATTTAACGGAATTAATGGCAACTTATAATATATCTGTTCAGAGGATGATGTCGTACAACTGTGGAAACTTTCCTTGTCTCACATAACGTATAAATGTTCGTGATGGGTAGATTATCATCATATCCTTGCTGGAGCTGGATTGAATAATGTGTTCGTGGGGATGATGTGGGAATAATTATAGTATATATTTTATAAAATCGGAAAAAGGGCACTTATTGGAAATTGGTTAAAATTGGAAACACTGTGAACTACTGATAATTTAGAAAATAGAAAGTTATCATTTGGCGGACGAGATTACAGGAAAAAGGGGAAAGTAATTACAAACATTTATGGTACTATAGTTTACTGGAGATCGTATTATAAAAAAATAAGTAGGCAACGAATACAAAGGGAAGTCAAATGTGAATTACTAAAGCGGATATTTTTAGGGTAACGGAAAAGGGAAAACCAATAGATCAAAGGGTGAAGAGGAAATATTCAACAAGCATAATGCTAGTCTTTGCAAAACCAAGAACTAACTCACGTTCTAAGTGATTCATTTGCGTTGTGCTGTACTGGATCTATGATTTTCGTAAGTTTTGAGAAAATGCGGACGAGCGAATGTTTTAACTGAATCCGTGATAAAATTGGATAGTGGCAAATAAGGGAGAGCCCTTGAGTCAATATTTACAAGGCGTTCGAGATGTGGAAAGTAAGGTAGACAGGTTAGACGGAAGTTTCTACAGGCCTGAGTTTGTTTTATCAGGGTCAAGAAGCCTCATCTGTAAATTCATCTTATTCTTCTTTATTGATCAATCTGGATCTTAGATGGTAGCCTCTCTCCCTTTTTTTTCCTCTTATTTCTAAACAGCTCCTGAACTGAGATCTTTCATTACCTGATCCATGATCGAATTCACCAACTAGGTCTTCCTTAGCCTCTTTTACATTTCATTTTTCCATCCATCCTTGGTTTCAGGAGCACTTCATAACTTGATATTTGTCCTTCAGGTTTTATTCCTCTGTGAACTACGGATTACCATTGACTGCAATTTTTATCTTCCACTTTTAAGTTCATCAGAGTGAAGGAAAATAATAGTAGCCTTAGCATCTATGCTGTCAGTCTTGGTTATTAGTCCCAAATCTTTCAGTCCTTTCCAAGAATTTCCAAGAAAACCCAAAACAAGAAAATCTGCGCAAAGATCTGAGTGGAGAAACAAACTACATAAGAGAGTTTAAGTTGCTATGAAGTATTTAAGAGCAAAGTATTTAAGTTGCTATGAAGATAAAAGTGCCCACATGGTTGAGTTGCTATGAAGATGAAAGTGCCCAGTGAACAACTGCCCTATAACCTGAAAAAAAGACATTGCCCCACGAGCCAGAACAATATTATCTGCCTATCTGCCAATATTATGCGGTGATTCCTCACTTGACATAACTGGCAGTTCTACTCATACCACCAGCGATGTGATAAGAAATCAGGATCTTGATCGCAAAGCGGGGACAACCACAAGGAGGTTGGTGAAGGTTTGAGGTGGGGGAGAGTGAACGAGGGTAGATCTCGCCCCCTACCCCCGTTTACCTCCTTCCCCGCGAATGTTATTAGAATCACAGGAATCGACCACAAATTTTTCTGCCCCCAACTCCCTCCTTTTTTCCCCTCACCACTCGTTTCCTCTCCCTCCCCTCCCCTCCCTCGCACGAAATGTCTCCGCATGAGTTCGGCGGGCCATTTGCACCGCCGCCGGCGGAATTCAATCATGGCACGAGATGGTTCCCACTCGCCGTATCCGCCCGGCACTCAACGCAGATTTCAACATTTCGAGGTCCTTCACCCTTCTCTGCACTCGTTTCCCCCTTATCTCATCCCTCTCTCTCTCTCTCTACCTCTCCCTCCCCAATTTCTTTTCCTCCCCACACTCGATTCTCTCTCCCCACCCGCTCCCGTCATCTTTCTCCTCCGCTAATGACCATTTCCCCGCGGCATATTCCCTTCCGCCAGCCCCCTCAAACCAAAACCTCCTCGAAGTACCCCAGCAGCGTCGACCGGGATCGCTAACCGTTGCTCTCGTTTCACGAGTTCAGACCTCATCCCCCTCTTTCCTCATTCCACAAGCCAATGCGGTCAGGTCGGGGTTGAGGGCTCTAACCCCGTGGCCAGGGGACGAGCGCCAGCCTCCGTATGCCGACCAAGCAGAGACGTTTTTTTTTCGCCTTCATATTTCTTGACGTGTAATGTGTCCTGGTAAGAAGTATGCGCCAAAAGAAGCGAATCCGGAAAGTTACGGACAGTCAAAAAGGCAGATCCTGATAGGTCTGTCAACATATACGCTCCACTCTTGACACATCGGTGACGATTGAGTTGTAAGACGATTTATGATGTAATCGTGAGGTAACAAGGTAGTTAGCAGAGGAGTCCCGGTGTCAGATTCAGGGGTCCTATTCTTGCTGAAAGCACTTTGAAGCTCTGTGGAATGTAAACCCGTATGATTTCTCCTTTGCGAACTGTTCATCAACCAAGGGACATCAACCGCTCTAGCCACTAAATGGAGTGGTTATTTCCTGCACGAGTGTACGCTTGCTTCTAGAGCTCGAGAGCTTAGACGCATCGTCAGAAGTGAGAATCGTAACTCAGACGGTTCCGTTGGTCACTTCGCCAAAATCCGGCAGACGTTGTCTGAATATTTTCTGAAATTGTATTTAGTATGGAGTAGAACTGTTCATCGATGCAAAGAATTAGTGATATTATGGATTGAAATGGTCAATTGACAAACTTTTGGTAGAGTTTATTCTCGGGAGGTTTCATTAAGAGATGATCTTAGAAGTTCTTTTTGCCAAATCAAAACTGTAGTAATGCCTTCTTAAGTTCTTCATTCATTGTTCTCCTCATGATAAGTCAATATTAAATCTGCTGTAAATAATATTGAAAGGTGTTTATTTTACTGCTACTCACTTATAATTATTACTAAATCTCATAGTTGAAGATTGCAAGTGCAACGTTTTGCGCTGACAGATCTTTGTCTAACCTTATTGCTGCATGAGTAGAAGACGTTTGACGTGACTTTGTTGTGGTATAAATTTGCCTCGCTGAATTTACGCTGCAGACGTCCCTTTCTTGCCAATTGAATACTAACCTGAAAATTTTACGCCGTCGTTAACTTTTCGTCTTACCGTTCCGGAATTAGATAATCCTGCAGTACATTCTTTAATATCTGCATTCACTTAGCAAGAAAAAGACTATTTCCATTTTTTTTATTATTCCCAATGCTAAGTGTTCTTCATTAAATAGCCATTCAATTCAGTATGTTACCAGTGTTGAAATTGCTTATTACAATTAGAGATGGTAACCACATGTACCCACCTTTATGAAGTTAGAGCAAAACACTTAAATGTGGCATTCGATTTTTTATTTCTTTTTACTTTGGTAATTAAAATTTTTGAAAGTTGCACGTCGATTTTTTCCTGTAGTTGTGTCTCATACATGGTACCTAACTTAATCCGTGCATAGTTCATGCTTTCTGTGGTGGGAGCACACCATCTGTCGTTTATCTTCCCGATGCCTTACATGTTATCATGTAGATGACGATAGATATGTAGATGGTATCATTGAAATAATTTTGATGCTCCAGTGGAGCTCATTCCCGCCGTTTTCGCTATCTCATTTCTTTCTTGTAATAGAAATCGAGACGGCCGTATAGCCTGGCCACCTACATGCCACAGGGCCGTAATCATGAACATTCATCTACGAACACTAACCAGCACGAATCTACAGAGATGGGTTTATGTTCCAGATTCTGTTCTCCCTTTATTCGACCATTGCTATAAATCAATCATATGTTGACGTCCGTAAAAAGTGTACATTTCAAAAGTCAAATTCCAAGTACTTACTTTTCCTAACCTTAATTGGTACGGATTATTACCTCAAAATATTACGCTGACGTCTCTCATTGTAAATTAGTTTCTGGCACGTCTATGTTTATTTCAATTAACCGCCAGAAATGTTACTTTTATTCATTTCATTTCATTCTTAGCGAGGCGCTCATAATCATTTGTAAAAGTATTACAATAGGCATTAGATAATCTAAGTCGTATATTCCACGACACACAAAGGAGAAGCCGAAGCCCCAATGATGTTCACTGACTGATTAGAAATAAGACTACTATGGTAGAATGTCTCAAGTTGGTTATAGATTGCAGAATGAGGCGTGTATAAAGTTGTATAATACCACTATCCAAATAGACGGGCTTGCAGATGAATACCATTTGAAAATCAGATGTGTCTCCTATACCATATGAGTAGATTTTTGTTTACTCTTTGAACGAAAGCTGTTTGCGTTTTTATATCAGAAATAGTTATGAACTTTATCTATTGAACATTTTCGTATAATTTAGCCATTAGCCATTTTGTATAATTTAGCCACACAAAGTAGAGTATATTCCATGACACCAACTAAATTAAAATTTAAAGTGAAGAGTATATTAAGTGCTAAAGCTATGGATATAGAAAGTAAAAACCATTATTTCATAATGCATAATTATAGACCTGCTCATTACGGTATTTTGAATTTTTACATTTGTTATCAATTTCAAATTAGACATCCAACGGATGAAAAGTGATTATGGCCAAATAAATGTCCGTATCAAATTAGTCTGCCGGCAAATTGAATTATCATATTCAATTGGTGTATGCTCAAATTTTCCAAATTTAAAATAAAAATGCGTCGATCACTCTCTCTTCATTATCATCCTGCGCATGTTGAAAATTCGTGTTTTTCTGGGACTATCCGTTGAATTTTATGGAGTATCATACATGCTTGAGTGTATAGACTTGCATACGTATGAACACTAATTCACAAAAATTTAAATGTTACAATCGAATTAAATAAAGGACCTTGTATATAGATACGTGCGCAGGCAGTTCCGTAAAAATGCAGAGGAGCCATATAAAATTGCAGAAATGTCACAGGTGAGCGTGGTGAAATATAAGACTGGTTGTATTGAAAAAAAAATGTGAACGCAGTAACTGGGCTGATTCTGTGGCGATCATCTGCCTTCGCCATGCATTTATTCATGCTGCATTGCATTTCCCTTTTATTTCGATGATTTATTATTCCGCTTACAAATATATTTATTCATATATATATATAGCGGGTGACTTGTGATTGAAAAGCTCAGTAAACAATTTAATTTTTCCGGTGAGTGATTCTGCTCGTGCAGAGAATTTTATTCTTCTCATTGCATAAGTTTTAACAATTACAATTTGTTCGTAAATAATCTTTAATCATTATCGCTACCATGGATATTTTATTCTACAAAATCCTAGTCTCACATTTCAGTTATCGAGCATCCTAGTTATAATATATGATAGCGTAATTCAATGTCATTCTTATATTAAGAGGACACGAAATGTATTCTCCATTCTATACTCGGGAAATATTCTTGACTTACTTCGTGTCATGAAAAGTTGCCTCTTTTCATTTTTATCGTCCTCCGAAGGAACGCGTTTCCGATCCTCAATATGTTTGCCGTTAAAGTTAAAGTATTCCCATCATATCTCTCCCTAAATGGGCAAAGAAAGCGGGGGAGAGCCTTTATCGCCTCCATCCTCGCAACTCATCCCGTCCCTCACAGCGTTCGCAGACGTCTTCCCCCTCCCTCACAACCACCACTATTCCAACCCACGCGTCCCTATCACTTATTCCTACACTTCCGTTTGACTGCTTTGCCGACTTGGAGCATCTCCGTCTCCACCCTGTCCCTCCTTTGGTTTCACATCGATTTCTCGTGATATTATCCACGATTTATATTTTGCTTTATTTGAACTACAGTGCGGCAAACAACGGAAGAAAAAATGTATTAAATACTCGTGTAGTTTACAATTTTCGGCGTGAGTTGACACAGGAGGTTGAATAGTTTTTGAGGTACGCATGCAAAAATACAAGCCAACTTAGTTTCCTGAACGCGAATGTAACACAGTAATTCCAAACCAAAGAGCACCAAAGGGCCACAGATAAAAAAAACAGTTCCGACTCTCGGCAATTGCCGAACATGCATGGTAGGAACCCGGGCACACGATTAAGTTCGATCAAACAAGAGTGCTGGCACAAGAAGGGCATTATTTCCCGAGACTGATAAGAGAAGCAGTTTAAATAATAAAGAATCCGAACAACTTCAATCGTGAGGTTGGCTACACCCTGGCTCCCACATGGAAAAGGTTGATTCCCATTGGCCGCCATGAGAGAGCCAATCAGAGAGCTCCCATCCAGCTAGCGTCTCCTATATATAACGACCACATTGCAAATCAAATCGGCGTTTCCGTATTGTTATTGTTATTTTTATCAAAGTTTATGTATTCTTGTATTAATGTCACTTTACGGAAATAAAAACTTATAAAACTGAAAAAAACAACGCAAATCGGACAAGAACCGGTGTATTCAGCGTGGTATGGCCGTTGGCTAAGAGGCTAAGGCCTATAACGGGGTTTGTCAAAAAACAAAATGTTCATGTTTTAAATATCGTACAAAATAACTTTGGCAAATAAAAACCTTTGAAACTGAAACAATGCAAATCACTTCAACCAGAAGACGCCTTCAGGATTGGGGGCGAAACAGTTGTCCATCAACTCACCTACGCGAAGAAAATTCCCGAAAGAAGAATGAATTCAACCGTAGTTCCAATGGTTATAATGCATGCATTAGACGCACAACATGGATGAGGAAAATGGCTAGAGGGTTCAGAGGGTAGCATGAACGCACGGGAAAGACAAAACGGAATGAAACACGAACTTTCACAGCAAAATTTTGGGCGCCCAGCCCGTATAAAAAACCGGAATGTGAGTGGCCGTGCGCTTAGATGTGCGGAGGTGGTGAGAAAGGTTCAGAGAAGGGTTTTTTTCTAGATATCCCGCACTCGTTGATGCTGAAGAGTGTAGAGGGGCTAAACAGAAAGGTGAAAGAGAAATATGGGGAGGTAATGGGGAAATGGGTGCAAATAGAGATGGGAAGGTTTGGCCAGGGAAGAAAGAATGGGGTCCAACGGTTTTTGCTCCTAAGTTTTTTTCAAATAGACGCACCGCAGATGAGACACGTTTTCAGATGTTGAAACCAATGCGACGGGAGTGAATGTATAGATAAGTCGGCCCTGAGAGGAAATGAAGCGAAGTGAGGTTGGAAATGAGGTGAGTGACTTTGAGAGAGTGCGGAGGATTAAGTCGATTCGAGATATTTAGGCCGGGGCAGTGAATTCCTAGAGTACCCATACAGTGGCGAGCTAAAACGAGTGGATTTCGATTCACGGATGAAAGTTCGATTAATGGGTAAGATATGCATAATGTAGACGGTGAAAGCTGCGTTAAAAGTTTAATTTAGTAACTTAATTTATTATTTAAATAATATGAATTTTTAGTGGCATTTAGTCTTCTACAAAGTCAAAGTTGGGACAGAAATCACACTGTATCCTGCAAAATATGTCTGGCGTGTAGTATTTATCATTCCTGGTTGAAAATATTAAAATAGATAGATAGGTAGAGGTCTTTATTTGGGCGAAATTGAGACCAAATGGTCCCTTCTTCCATTTAACCCATCGTCGTATACATATTATATTAGGCATTAAACTTAGTTAAATTCATATGTACACATAAATACATATAGACAGGCATAAATTCATTTAGCACAGATTTGCACATCGAAAAGAAAAAAGTATTTAAAAAAAAAAATATATATATATATATATACACACACACACACATATACACACACACATACACACACACACATACATACACATACACACACACATACACACACATACACACATACATAAACATACACACACCTACATACATATACACATACCTACACATATACATATATATCCACACACACATACATACACACATAAACATACATACATGCATGTATACACATACATAAATACATACATAATTACGCACATATACACCATTACTTACATACATATACATATATAAATTAATAATACACCTACAAATACTCAAATTAAATGACAGGGAATATAGAGAACAATAAAATGAGGAAAGTCTAAGCAAAGAATGAGGTTATGGATGAAAAATCGATGTTTTTAAGCGTGGTTTTAAAGTTGTTGAATGACTTTGTAATGTTAGCCTTGCGTGTGAGGTAAGGGTTGTTTGCCATTGAAGGGATTAGCTAAGTTGAGTCTGAGTCTGAAGGGTGCTGTGGTATACAAGCTTGGTTAGCAGTTGGTGTGTTGGTTTCCAAATTTTGGAACAATCTTTTGGCAGATTGTTTGGTTTCTGTATCCAGGGAAAGTGCGCAATGTATTGAGTTTTCTCATCGGAGGTCTCTTTTTTGTGTGAAAATATTCGCGGATTAAGGGCATATCCGTTTCTTGAGGATGTACTATTTTAAATACGCTGTTTTTCGAGAGGGATAGAAGTTGATGTAAATTGGGGACAGCTTGGGAAACTAATGGAGAGGAGTATAGTGGTGCGGTGTCAAAAAGGGGTGACAAAGGGTCCGTAGTTTGACGTTCCAATCAGAATAACGGAGCCCTGCAATTGAAGTGCTCTCCACACATTAAAGTTGGAGTTGGTATACTTACCACAAAATCTCCTCTCGCGGGAATACAACTAAGATCAAAGGGAATTGAGTGTCAACACACTAGCTAAGAAATCGCAAACTGCCATGTGGTAACTACAGTATCAAGTTTTGGACTAAATGTATGGAACCTAAACTCAAGCACAGTAATGAAATAAAAAGGGCACATTAATAAAGGATTTTTCTTTAGCATTTCCCGCCTTCTCCAAACTTGAGTCACTTTGTTTACATGCATCGTTTGTAGTCATGCACTTTTAATCAAAGAGACCGCAAGAGGCCGCAGTTTAAGGCTCATATGCGTAACAATCAACGTTTTTGAAGGTGCTATTATTACCCTAATTTTAATGATGCTGCCAGTGAGATGTTAATAGAATATTGAAATTGGTAATTTTAATCACTCCTTTCATCTAAGAAAACCAATTGAAACTAACCAAGCCAATGCATTTCGAAGATATTTGACGTAAGTTGCTCGCTATCTTCAGTTTTTTTTATTGGAATTACTCTGGCGTTTGAACTTAAATCACTCCTGTAATTAAATTATTCTCTCGCAATTTTAGTGTTTTCCTCACAGTCGTGATTACGTACCCTGGTAAATCTGTTTCCGACACATGAGGATTCGAATTTTTTTAGGGCCCTTGAAATTTCGATCAAGAAAGAGATCATGCATATTGCGAGCTGCGCAACCCTCGTTTTTTTTAAAAACTTTCCGTTCCACTTTTTCACATGGAGGAGGTGAGAGTTAAAAATATGGAGAAGGAGCATTGGAGTCGTGCTGCTAGCAAATATACCCAACCCGGTGAACATTCACCTCAGCCCCGAGTCTTCCGCAAAACTGACTTATTTTACCCCCCTATTCCCATCCATCTTTTTCCTTTCTCCACGCCCGTTTCTTTTTTTATCTCCCTTTAAACTGGCATGATGGAAACCCTTACGCTGCTGCTGCCCAAAATTTTGTAAACTTGAATGGTAACCACTGCGTATTGTGCCTAAGCCCATGCATTTGCAGGTAATTTTCGTCAATCTTATCTCGTTAAGTCTTATCAATTTACCCGTACTAAGGTAATTTCCGATTAAATTGCGGCTCTGGAATATGACGCCTCTTGTAATCTTCCAGGTAAATGTTTATCTCGAGTATTTTTATCCTTCATTAGGTACCTCAACACACATTCCGCAAAAGCAATCAGGGAATCAGGGTTCGCAATGCCACACCATTTCTTGTTTAGGTTGGACCATCGATCATATGCACGGTTGGAAGGAATACGCGGACAAATAAATGGAGTTTCGGCACAAAATGATTATCAGTGTGCATGTCTCGTGTTCTAAAATGCATTGAAATGTTGCTCAAAAGGATATAAATAACGAAATTCAAAATACACGAAGAGTAAAATTTTAATATTACCTATGGTATAACTGGTTGGTTGATGAAGCGCTCACCAGCAAGCAAAGAGACGTGGTCTGCCATCCAGCGAAAGAATGGCCCTTGTTTTTTTTATTTAAATGATTCCTTTGGAATGAATAAATTCATAGATAAGTCAGTTGTAGAATAGTAGAATATATATATATATATATATATATATATATATATATATATATATATATATATATAGTCAAACCGTTTCGCTTACTAATTTTAAGACTGAACGATAAAAATATAATTTTTTCAGCCTTTAGCTCATAAATGAATCGAAATGAACGAAAAGAAAATGAATTGTATTATGACAATAATGATGATATAAAGATAATCTTCAAAATGAAAAGGTCATAGATTTCTCTTCAAGCGCACCAATTTAAGTAACTTCATTTAATGCTCATGTTCTAAGGGCACTTGTCCCTGATTCCTGTTTTCTACCATTGTCTATTTAAATTCATTCATTCGCCCATCACGTCTTCCTTTCTCTCTCCCGCCTATTCCATTCCCCCTCGCTCCATTTCGCGCACCTCCCCGCCACCTCACATCCACCCCAATGCCTCGCATTCTCTCCGCCTCGGCCCCATCAATCACGATCGCATATCTCTCGCGTCGAGAGGAAGAGAAGCGGGGGGGGGGGGTCGGGGGGTTGTGGGAGTTAGGGAGAGGAGGACGATGGCGGAAAGGGAGGGAGCGCGTATCCCTCAGAGCGAAGCGAAGAGGAATCGGTAGGAAGGGAAGTATCCCCATATACGTATGTACTATATATATATATATATATATATTCTGAAGACGACAGCCGTGCTGTCGAAACGTAAAATAACAAATTGTGAGTGTCCTTTCTTTGTGTCTCTATATTCTAAAAATCTACATCTGTGTTTTTATATATTTGTGTGTCGCCGATGAGCGTTCCATTTCGAAGATATTTTATATATATATATATATATATATATATATATATATATATATATAAGCATGTACGTATATATACATACGCGTTTGCGCGCGCTTGTGTATGGGAATGAGTGTGTGTAGGTATTCATATAATACACTCTAGGAGGAAACATCTAACAGTGACAAAACGCATTAAATATTAAAGATATTATCAAAACATAGACCCAGTGATATGTTTTACGCTTTGGCGGTGACGCTGACGCGTAAAATAGGTTCCCTTTTTATTTTCGCTTATGTATTAACAGTGTCTTCTATGCGTAATTATATATATATATACACACACATTTACACACGCACATACATACACAAATTTCCACACACTCTTTGTAAAACCAAATGTTTAACAGGAAAAAGTTTTGGACCAAAAAAACACATATCAGTTCACTTATACGAAGCTTCGGCGGTCATTTCGCCTTCATTAGTTATACATGCATATATATATATATATATATATATATATATATATATATATATATATATATATATATATATATATATCTAATATGCATGGGATGATGTCAGGGTAGTGCTACTGAGGTGAGGCAGAGAAAGAGAGCAAAAGGATTTCTCCAACGGAGTCCTCACCTCCATGTGAGAGAGAGAGTAGGAATGCCGCGACGGTATAGGTTCCACAGAGGTGACGAAGCGAGGGGAACACAGCTCGGTGGCAAGAAATGGAGAGGAATCTCTTGCTTTCTCTCCCTTCCCCGCACCCACACCCCTCTAGGGAGATCGTGCCATGTGAGTGTGGGAGAGGGAAGGTTCAGGAAGGTGAGATGGAGCGAAGGAGAGGTATAGTGGGGTGGTTCTCACCTTCTCAGTAGTGGGAGAAGGGAGGTTGGCGTTCCATGCCCACGCGGGGAGTTGGGGTGTGTATGTGTGGGCGAGGAGTGAGGGGAGGAGGCCTGACGCCGCTGGAGCGAATGACGGAGGTTGTGGGGGTTGAGTTCTGGAATGGGGTGGACGAGGGGGACGGTAAGGGATATGAGTTGGAGCAGTTGGTTCGGAAACTTTTTTCGTGCCTCCAGTCGTTTCCCTCCCTGATCGTTTTATTAGTCACCAAAAACCTTTTGTGAAGGCAAAATCGGAACTTTCACTTCGGTGGGAACGGAAAATTTCGAGACTATACTGCTACGATCCGGCCTCTTGCGATCGTTGACCCTCCCCGGATCTGTCGTTGGGGTATAGGAACTGGATGGGTTACATATATCAATCTGAATTCCGAGAAAGAGGTTTAAATTTCTCAGTGTAGGTGTGGTTACAATTTAAATGTTCACCCTAAGTCTCCCCTGAGGCAGGTCATCTCTGAATTATTATTGAGGATTCACGGAATTTCAATATGCATGAGGAGTAATATATTAATTTATGGATTCCTAATCTCACTTCCTGTCAAAATCGTGAATGTCTATGTATTTCATCATCCGTTATGGAATGAAATAACTACACTCGAGCGAACTGGTAATTTGTTCGCCAATTCATTTTGCGTTTGAAACTCTTTTGTTGCAATGAGAATTAAACAGCCTGCACATTTTAGAATCAATGGATGCTCTGAGCAGAGATATGATCTCATAAATATGAAAAGTAATTTCAGTATTGAATCTTTGCGTCGATAAAATAAGTCCAAATAAATTATTTTCGAAAATTACTAATTTTCTCTCCTAATATTGTGAGATTCATTGAAATGTACTACATAGGACGCCGATTTTAATACATCTTGGAAAATAGGCAGGCATAAATAAACGATTGCTCTTAAGCAAGATCCAAGATGGTGAACCATTCTTTATCTCTTGGTAATAGAAAAATAAATGCATATTTTTTTTATTTTTTGTAACTTGAGCGTCATTATTTTCACTAAATGGAAAGGAAACTTATTTAATAACATGGACTGAATCTTTTACAATAAATCGATCTTGCCATTCAAAGCAGGTGAAGTAGAAGAAGAGGACGTTATCATTGAAGGGATCTAAATTTTCAGTGAACACTGCTATAATGTTGACTCCGATATTCGAGCAACAAAAGCAGAAAATAAGCCTGGCATTGAACGAATTGCACCATGGGATTTTTATTGGGATTATTACATTCATCAACCCCACCTGGGCGCCGTCCGCGCCGTCGCACCCCGTCATATCCTACCGAACCACTCTAAATGCAGTTTGTTCCCGTTCCCCGGCGGCGTTTATTTGGGAGTACATCAAAACTCCCCCCATTACGCACATTATCGGGTGAACCTTTTGAACCACTTTACGGAACCCCCGGAACGGGGGTAGAGGTCGTAAAGGGGAAGAGGAAGTGGAGGGATGAGGACAGAGAGGGTGGTGGTGGTGGCGTGAACTACCTGCCACCTCGGGAGGGGGTGGGAGAAGAGACCCTTGAGTCTAGAGGGAGAGAGGGGGATTGAGTGTGCGAGGAGAGATGAAGGTGGGAGGAAGGGTTTCAGCGGAGAGAGTGAGGGGTTTTGAGCGTGATTCAGAAGAAAAGGGCTCGCGCCGGGAGGGGACGGCGGGGGTCGCGGTGTGTGCGTGTGTGTGTGTGTAGATGGGAGTTGGGAGGGGTGGAGGAACGGAGTTCAGGTTTGTAGGTGAGGGAAGAGGGGTTACAGGAATGGCTCGAGACTGCCGAAGCGACGGGGGTGTGATAAAGAGAGGGTGTTGGAGGAGGGGAGAAGAGAAGTGGTGGCGGGAGAGTACGGCTTGTGTGGGACGTTGCGGGGAGAGGGCCTTGTCGGGGCAAGATGGAGCGAGAGGGGTCGAGGTAGGGACGCAGGGAGGATTGGGGGGGGGGGATTACTGTGCGTCAAATTCCCCGAAAGCCGTCAAACCATGTGAGAGAGACAGCGCAGCCAGCGGTGAGGGTGAGGCCTCCAAGAAGCGGATGGTGGTACCCGGGGGTGAGGGGGGGAAGGCGCGGAGTGGGATTGAATGTGACGAGAGGGGCAGAGAGAGAGAGAAATGACGGAAAGTGGGTAGAGGGTGGGGAACCAGTGCGGTGCGTGGGGGCGGGGGAGGGTCGGTGATGTACGGAGTATATATGGGAGGGAGGTGCGACGATAGCAGGGAGTTGGAGATAGGCTCCGCAGCGATGGATTTTCTGCTTGGTGAAATAGCTGTTTCCCCCCCCCGCCCCCTCCGTTTTTTTACATTCTCGTTGACGTAGGGAAACCGTTAATCATATTTCCAGCGTTGCGCCGTGAATTGGGCCAAACCTTCCATGCATCCCCACCTATCTCTCCGATCCTCCCGCCAGCTCGCCAGCGAATTCACATATCTCCGCTCCCCCGCCCTTAACCGATGCCGTATCCACATCCTCATCTCTCTCCCGCCGCCCCCTTCCCTCCACTCCCCCATCACCCCCTCCTCTGCTCCTTTCTGCGTTAGGGGTGCTCCTAATTTTCGCCAGCCGTTGGAGCTAGGATTGATATTCCTGGATGGTGGCGGCTGCAAACCACTCGAAAAAAACCGTCTCACGCGCACACATTAGTTTCAGCGGGTACGGATGACTTGAAGAGCGCATCCCAGATCAGGGAAAACAATTCATTCTACGTCCTCCGAGGGACGTCATGTTAGAGATCTTGCCCATTATCGTGGCTCCCGACTCACGCGAGCACCAAGCGAGTCTAAACCTGTTGTCCTGGGAGATGAAAAATTTAAGGTATTTAGAAATAAGCACCTTTGCACTTTATAAGGCAAGGAACCCACAACAGTTTGTACTAATGAGTGCAATAACTGTGGAAAATCTCTGTGCATACATGTTAGAAATGTAGTTTTAACTAGCAAAAGTGACTTAATAAATCCCATTCAGTAGTAATATATATGATAAATATTCTCCAACTCTAATTTTACAAAGCAAGTTTAATGTCAAGATCGTAACTGCCTATTAACACATTAATCAATATTTAAGTACTTTCAGTTAAAATGTATATTTTGAATTATATTTAATCGTGGAATGTATCAGGTTTGTAAATATCATATCCAAATTAATGAAAATTTTAAATTTAACTGTTTTATTAAATTTAGAAATATACTTAATAGGAATATAGTAGCCAATATGATAGTTACCTAATAATATAGTAAGGCCTTAAAAGTTATTTTTATAAAAATAAAACTCCTCGCAAACTTCTTTTGACTGGTAATAGAGCTTTTCTTGTTACATGAATGCCTAATGGATAAATTGTTTTGTTGCTTCGACCAGTATTTATGAGTAAGTCAGGGTAATATCTTTGAGCATCTTTTAATCCAAACATCACGATTTTGTAGCTACTGAATCATTCTATAAAACTGAAGAAAACAATTTATTTGGCCTTTATTTACCTAAATTAAAGAATTCTGAGAATCGCCAGACTTAATACCAGGACTGCATGCCTGTATTATAACTCGTATTCTAACGTTTTGGTTAAGGATTGTCTGTTGGGACATTTCTGTTAGTCGCGCTTTCTTATCGCAAACAATTTATGAAAATAACAATGTGATTAGCTGTGTTATACTTCTTAATGCCTCCTTAATTTAATATAGTATAACAGCATAAGGCTTTCAATAAATAATTAATGTTAGTTGAGAATTTTCTTCTGTATTTCACAACAAGAAATTGCTATCTAAATTTTTTTAGATCAATTTTGATGTGTTATGTATATGCTAAGGACTATTGTTATCTTTGCAATGTATTTTGCTGGTTTTCAATATAATAAGTAGTTATGACATTGACAAATAAGAAATAGTACTTTGCATAAATGATGATTGATAGTGAATAATTACCTGAAATTACTCCTTAAAACTCTAAAGTTGATTCTTAAATAGATTGCGACGATGGAGCTGAAATTGGATGCACATGTCACAAAAAGTACTCACCATTTCAAATGGTCCTCTATTTTATGACATTGGTTGATACTTTATAAAGATGCTTAGAAAATTGAATCGAAAAGAGATATTTATTTATGATATAAAATATATTTCAAGATTAGAAATTATACTATAAAATATTACTTTACCAATTTACATGGTACGTGATCTTTACCCTATAGGGTACCTAGTAGTATTAGTAGTATACATAACCTACCTGTAAAGATTACCTTATTTCAAAGAAACTGCGGGAGATGCCGCAACAGTAACTTTTAACGGAGTCATCCGCTAATGTGCATTTCAATGCAACAGTTTCAGAGTGTAAAAATCATTCGCCTTGACTGGGATTACCTTGACTGGATTACCAATTACCTTATTTCCCACTTACCGTTTAATTCTGAGGAGAACTGTGAAAATAACTTCAGCACGATAAAAAACATTTTAAAAACAGTAATTTAAGCCATTTTTCTTTTTTGTAATTGAATTTTCTTATTTATCAAAATATGGAAAGTTTTCATACACGAGCACCATGAATTTTATGCCAAAAGAGCATTATTCAACATAGGACCCCAAAAGCAATCCAAACAAGCTTAGCTATATAATAAATATTCCCATTTATAAATGTGACATTTTCTATGTGCACCCGGATAATATGCAACCACTCAATCGGCAAACAATCATTAATAAAAGAATGACTTTTTGTAGGTTTGCTTTAAAAGCTTTCATTTCTATGAAAGGAAATTTTTACCGTTCCCTTAATCTGGTTTAAATGAAATAGCACAATGTCCGGTGGCTAATTTAATTTATCCAATCTCCAAAAGCAACTAAAATTCAATGGGTGTGGCAGCGTGGTATTACCCCATAATGTGTTGCTGATGGGTTTGTTTTATTTCCTAAATAATATTATGCATGCCATATTGGATGTAAACGTATTTAATTACTTTGTACACACACTTATTTCAATGTATGTACGTTGATCAATATTCAATTGAATATATTTTATTTGTCACTCATTTTTCTGTATCTCAAAAAATAAACAAAATAAAAGTGAAAATAGGAAATTGTAATGAGTCAGTGCTACTACATTTCTGTATTCATAAATCATAGCCAATGAACTGGAGCATTTTATCTTATTATTTTATGCTTAGGAGTGAAACTAATCATCTTTATAATCGACCACCTAAAGTTTATATTTTTTAGTCGGAGAAGGACTGAAACTCGTTCTCAGTCCTTCGTTGGGTGAGACTCGTAAAACATCCAAGGTGTGGTAGCAGTTTCTTTCCCTCTTCCCCATGCGCTTCCCCGGGAAGACTTGAGATCTGACCTCATCATGAATCCTTCAATTTAAATCTAGCTTACCGGGTTAAGTTAGGTTTTCTATTCATCGTGAAATGACACACTGCTGCGCTCTAAGCCTTGCATAGGATAACATTTAATACCTTAATCTGCATATTCCATAGTGGAATTACTCGTTTTTAGATCCGCATATTTTCTACTTCCATTAAAAATGTCTGTCATTTACCGTCCATCCTCTACATTTCTCTCTCTTTACCATCCATAGCCATTCATTGACTTTTCAGTATGTCTTGCATGCACTTGTTCTGCCTCCTCCGAATTTTTCCCGACAGCCTTTGTGCGGTGCATGATGTCCTTACCGATTCATCTACCCTCTCCAAACATACTCCCTAACTTGGTGAATGAATTGTTCTACCTGCTGTAGTTAATTTGGTGATCGGAATGGTCCGGTAGCGAACGTAAAGGCTTCCCACGTAGAGGGTCAGGGTTCGAATCCCGGAGGCAGCAGATATTAGTGGTATCACGATCACTACTATAGGTGATTCGTGGACAGAACTTTGAGTGAGTTCGACTTCCTTCAGATGGGACGTTAAACTGCTGACCCCTTGGCGCCTTTCGACAAGAGCAGACTAATGTCGACGCCGCGTTTCTCTCCACCCTTCCTTTTCCATCCATTCCTAATGGCGTAAATGAACTTAGCTATCGGTCCTCTCCCCATAAAACTTCTATTACTAGTTAATACCCTCTGACTTTGATGCTACTCTTAGCTATCCTTTTCTGGAGAACTTGATTAAACCTGCAAAAAATGGTTTAGTAACTGAATGAAAGTAGCTTTTCATGTCGATTTAATAATCATACATTGGCCTCAGATTCGATAATTTTCATGTTATACTACAAAAATTGTATACAAAAATCTCGATATAAATCCCTCGCCTCCCTGATTTACCCCATTCCGTTTCTCCCTTCTCATGGGGGTTTGGTGTCCCCTACACTCCCGCCATTCTCTCCTTCATGGCCACCACCAATGTGCTGCCACTGCCCCTCGGCCAGCCCTGCCCGCCATCACTCGGGACCACCTGCGTGGCCGTCGCGCGAGTACAAGGCCAGTAGTGTTCGAAAGGGGAGGCCGGGTGTTGAGGTCTGAAATTTATGGCGCGGCAGCCGCCGCTGCCACCTCTGAAAGTATTAATTCAATTTGGCCGAAGGTTTTTTCTTTTCGATTTCTGCTCCAAATGTGCCACATGACTGGGCGTTTCAAATTTTATATATTACTCTATGCCCGGAGGAAATATTCCATTTATTATAATGACGACCACAAACAAAAATATTTCTCTCCCGCCATTGTTCAGTGAGTTCAAATGCGGTGGTTGAGCTATTTTGGTGCAACCAAGTGATGATCGTACATCTCTTTACGCCGTCTCTGAAATAGGTAAAGCATCTATTTCATTTGCCCCCATCTGCACGTGAAGTATCTTAAAACTTCCAAATTGGAAAGACAAGCACGCAAACGTCGACAAAATATGAAATACAACTTTCGGAAGATGAGATTGGTTGTGCTGCAAAGTTTAAAGCCCATAAAAGAGCTTGGATATTTAGCAAATTAGTATTATTTCAATCCAGTGATAAATTGGGAATGACAAATCAAATAATTTTGTAATAAACATTTGGAGTACACATTTTTACCACGTATTTTTATTGCCAAATAAAACATTTTCCGGTGTACCCACGGAGCGGAAGATGTCATTGAATCAGAGTGTAAAGAAGAATATATTAATGTGTCTATTCCAGAACATGGGAGTGGTAAATCAAAGAGACATTTTAATTTGATGTCCCTTTTTCATTATTCCAATAGAATTTTGATTAAATATTACGTTTCCCTAATTCCTTCAAATGAGTCGAAATAGACATTCAGTGAGGATTTATTATAATAAATCCTCTGTTCATCACAAAATAGCTATTAACAGTTCGGTGGTTTCCGCTAATAAAGTCGATCGATTGCGTTTCCGTCTCTAGTTTAATAATACTCGCTTTATACATAAATTGTCCCCTCCAATTATTCGTTTAAGTGTTCCTATGGTAGTTTATTTTTTTACTTTGTTGTCAGGTACCAAATGTAGCAAATTATTCATGGCGCAAATTTCCAAGTGTTTCCATGTGAAATGAAAAATTGCCTTTCGTCTCCTCGCAAACCGCGTAGGTACATTCTCAAATGCCCCTTAAAACCATTAAGTTGCTGCTCCTTAGCGTTTTATACTTGCGCGATTCAATATTCAGTAGATATTAATGTGTTTCCTGCAAGCTGCTCTTGCTGTCAAAACAGTGGAGTGGAGTATCAAATTGATCGCGTAGAAGAGTGTCGGATCATAGGCGTGCCGCAACCTCCGACGGTGCCCTGTGCCATTCCAAGGGCTGAAGCTGCCTCGTCCCTTCCTTCAAACCCGCCCTCTCGAGAACCTCCAGCCGTTCCCAGCCAATAGCACCCCTCGACCTCCTCCCCACCCTCACCACCCCATTAACTCCTCTCCTCCCGACACCCCCTCCCCATATCCCTGGAAAATCCGCCCGCTCCCTCATCCATTTTCACATTCTGAACTCCTGTCAACGGGGAATTTGAAAACTCACTTCCCCGACCCCTATACCCACCCCCTCCCAAACAGCCCGCCCACACTCCCTTTCTCTCTCTCTCTCTCTTACTTCCTCCCTCCTTCTTCCTTTGCCTCCTGCAACATGGGGATTCCTTCCTTCTCTCACGCCACTCAACCCTCATCTCGCGCCGCTCCCATTGCGCCGTCCCACCCAGCCCCCCCACAATCCTTTTTATCCCTTCCGCTTCCTTCATTCTTCCCGGCTGATTTGAGGGGAATGTAATTCCTTCCAAGCCACTCGTGTTTTAGTGCGACAACAATGTGCGTGTCGCCTGCCCACGGGATTGACCTAAATACTAAGGAGGTGGGCGTTGGATAATCACGAACGCCACTCTGCTGTCCGGTGGCATTCCTTCCCAGTGCTCACTAATTATGTCTCTCTTTCTCTCTTTCCATTACTCCATGCAACAATGAGTTCGTAGGACTATATGGAGATGCTTTTGTTTCTCTTTGTTACATCCTAATGCATCTCTATTATGCTTAATTTGGTACCATCAGTAGTCATTTAGGTTTAATATGTCTTATTTTTTAATCTTTTGTCAAGTTTTAAGCTCTTCCTTTTAAGTTACATCTGATTAAGTGGGCTCATCTCTATCTTTAAGGTGTACAGAACCTGTGGCAATGATATATTTTGAGCCACTATAACAGCTCAGCACGTACTCCAGGTATTTCATCAATTATGCATACTCTTATGTTGTACCCGAGTTTTAGTTTTAGTCGCAGTACTTCTGATTCAAGTTAATTAAATTCCTTATAATAGGATGGTGAGCTCAGACATAACAGGGCATACTGTATGTTTCTTTTAGTAACTTAAAGAAGCTCATGGTAATGAACAAATTATGAACGACTGTTTGTGTCGTAGATTATAACTGTTACGTAAAATATGTTGAAGCGGATACTTTTTCTGTAAATTTTTTAAATGTTTATAATAGTTTCCAGGCTGGTATTTTTATTGGTGTATTCATAAATACTGTCTTTACATAATATTTCCTGGGAAAGTGTGGTGAATATGTTTTACAATTAATTCTACATTCATGCTTTATTCTTAAACTTTCCATCGCAATGTGCTTTCGTAGTTTTAAATACACCAAAAACAGAGAAAAGAGTGCATCCCCCTCATTATACAGCATTAGGGAAGTATGGTTAGGCATTTTCCTCACTTGATATATATTTTAAGTGATACGGGAGCGATTTTTGGGCAGCAGTGAAACTGAAGAATACGAATGCACGTTTGGAATTGGGAAATAAAGTAAAAACTTTGAAGGGAAAAGGAAAAAAATATGTGAAGGTGAAAATTGATCCATGATTATACCGGCAGTTAGGGCATCTGCCGTAATTTGAAGAGGGCTTTACAATGTGGCACTGTTTAGCTCTTAAAGAAAGCAGACTTGTTATAAACATTTGCAGGGATCATCGAATATATTTCGACAGATGAAATACTAATAAAATAGTAATAATTTTTTCCATTTATCTCCCCGTGGGCATAAAGTATTCTTTTTACTCACCATTCCGAGGGCTTAATTAACCCACTCGCGGAAGTACAAGGTAATTTATGAGGGATCATCGAGCGAGATGGGTTTCCGTAGATAGCTCACTACACTCTTCAGTCCCAAATGTTTATCGACCTATGATGACCGAAGCAAAATTTTTTCCCACAATTTTTTTTCGAATTTCATTCGTTGCTCGAAGAGAAAAAAAATAGCAAAGGGCAAATAAGATGACGCCCTCATTCCAACCTTCCGTTCCCCACTCGTCGCGTCACTTCACTCGCGCCCTCGAGGCTATCGTACTCAATGGATGGGAGACCTCTTCGCCATCCGCACGTTTCCCGGTCACATTTTTCGCTTCCACCCCCTCTGCCCCCGGCCTCGTTCACTTCTTTTCATGCCCCCTATCGTACTGTCACCCCCTTCCCCCTATTCGTTTCAGTATCTCACATTGGAGTCTCTGCTCACTACACTCTAACCTGGCTAGACGCCTGGCGCTTTCTAAACCGTCCTTTGAAACGTCCGGCACCACCAGGGACGCTTTATTGTCGTTCCCTATTTATCATTGTTCCGCTAATTCCTGCAGTGTCAACTTTGAATACGAATATATACAAAGGTTATTTTTTCCCTGAGAGTTCAAATATTTAATAATGTCAGAAATTTTTTCTTTGACGTATTCAGGCAAACGCAGCTCTTTCGGTTACCATTTGAGACACAAACGCGCAATCATTCGATAATACCTACCTGTCATGAAAAAATGGCATAAATGACATCTTTACCACAAAAATTCTCAAAAGCCCGAAATCTTTCCACCTTTATGCTCACACTATTTCGTGATTTACCATTAAAACCGTTACTGCTACGATGCGTACATGAAGTTGATAGTGTTCTGATGGCATTGTATTTCACAATTCACTATCTTCACGTTATATCTAATGCGCAAAAATTTACCGCTAATCCGCAGTTGCATGTGTAGTCAATCCAGGCGGGTGTATTACTTACCAAATAACGCCGGGAAAGTTGACGGAAATTTACTATTGTAACATCACATCATGACCACGAGCATCAAATTTTGAGTTAGTAAGAAATTATTTTCTTACCAACTCAAGAGTTTTATTTAATTATGTTGGACTTGGTTTAGATTCGGTTTAAATGGAAAAACTGTCCAAAGAAGACGTTTTGTGGTGTCACATAGCGTTTTTGACACGAAAGGCGACGCTAAAAGTCTGTTAAGAGCCAAATCTTACTTAGAATATATTTCACCAAAACTTTCGTATTCACCAATCACTTACTCGACAATCATTCCTTATCATTAATTATTATCCAAAATAATCAGCAAATTAAATAACTTGTTTCGGCTTTATGTGTATTTTTTTACCATTTTATGGACAGTTTAATGAAGATTTGCCATTGGTTTTCATGTTTGGGAAGCACACAATATCCAAATCAGGACATTGTCGTCCATCAAGCATCGATTGTGGAGGTGAACTCGTGTCAGGGTCTCCGCTTGCGGGGTTGGGAAATTCCATATCATATAATGGTACTCTCGATGAGGGAAAATGCAGTTGACTTTCAGACAAAAGTGTGTCCCACTCTGGTGGAAACGGCACACCTCTGAGTGAGATGTATGACCATGTAAATATTTCCTTTTGTGGGTGACAATGGCGCGAGATGGTAACCCCAGCAACAAGACTGGATCTCGCGTCACTTTGAACTTCCTCCTACGAGACCTAAACAGTCCAAGTCGACGGAAGGATTGCATGCCGTCAGAAATTGAATCAAAAAACAGCGAATGCCGATCCATTCGAAAAAAAATGCAAAATAAGTTCGACTACAATGATTTGCAATACGACGAGAACACGTTTAGGTGCAAGGCATAAAAAAAGCTTTTTCTCGCTGATAATTAATTTGTTTCATTATAATTATGACTTATTAATCATTTTTTAACGCTCCAGAGAAATCTTATGTATTTTTTCGGTTCAAAAGGCAGCGGTTAGATACACTTATTTCACTATACCATAGTAAAATATTCATTCAGTGAATTTGCTCACCTTGTGCTTGACAGCGTGCTCTAAAAATGAATTCAGTTCGTCTTTGTCACTTTTCAGTAATCACTTTACAATAGTTTAGCCTGATTAAAATTATCTTCTTTTAAAATGTTCATTGCCCAATTTTTTTTTAATTTACGAAACTAGTAATATCAGGCTGGCAAAATTCAATTTATATAATTTTGGCACTTGCAAAAATTAAAGGAGCATCTTAAAGTTTGTTCATTATCAACCGCAACTAAAATCAATATTCGAGAAATGTAATTTGAAATAGGGGATGTTTTGCTCCCTCCGCATAAAAACGTAAAATAAATTTGAAAGCGTCTGTCACGAGGATGCTCGGTAACAATTTTGTCCAATTCAGCTGAAAGGGAATCTTGGAGAAAACTCCCGCCCCGGGTCCCCCATGGGCATCGATCAATCACCTTCCATTTATGGCCAACAACAATAACTGCCAAAGTGATGAATAAGAAGGTCGATGTCATCCTTGGGAGGCACAAAAAGGGCAATCGCCAAATCCATTCCTTGGCAATGCGTGTACCCCGAGATGCTTCCGGTTTGTTTGCCATTCCACAAAAGTTATCCCTTCCTGCCAGCTCAGAGGTACCAATACATCATTTAACTACGCAACTGAACATTAATCTTAGGAGAAATAAAATGTCCAACTATTGAACTTATTGAAAATATTTTGATTGTGGTGCATAAGGAGATCTAAAGAATGACTTTCATATTGTATCGCTTAAAGTGGGCACAAACTTTTTGTGTGGTACTTTTGGTATCATTACTTAACCGTACAAGCACAAATTACTCTCCTGGTTAATTATTTAATTCTTCGAGCTAAGATAAGTTAATTGATCCGTGGCATTTGCAGTTTTCCAAGCAGCATAAATAGCCCTGTGCCAAGCATAGACAGCATATCTTGGATCCTCTATCATTTTATCCCATATCGAACATTAATTCCAAGTTAATTTTGCTAACTCATTGACATACCCTAAGTTGATACTCTTTCTGAATATAATTAAATGCGACAGGTGACCTTATAGGACTAAAAACTAATGGGTGAGCATTCATGAATCGGTCAATGGATATCGTAATCAAATCTGTGATGAGTCTCTGGACACCCTCCAGAGCCATAAATAGAAAACCATAGAGTGCTTGATAAAAGATTAGGTCCCCAGCTAATGTACTAACTGTTTTCACAGGTTTAGTACCAGCTAAGCTCTTTCTCCTATCAACCTTCAAATTGTTGCTGGCTTTTAATTTTTCCAAAATTTTATTCGGTATTATTAATATTTAAGCACTATGGAACCATGTAACCACGAGTATATTCTGTTAATTTCCTGAATGTATCATTCACTAAAGAAGAGCTGACGATTATGACTTGGTCATGTAATACATTATTTAGGATTCACTTCACGCTCTGCCAGTAATTACTAAAATGGGCTGTCTAATAAAAAATTTAACGATTATTATTTGGTCGTGTAATCTATTGATCACGATGTATTCCGCACGATGTTCGCGAAGCAAGAAATGCTCATCGGAGGGGATTGATAGAGATAGGCAGAGCACAGGCATTTCTGGAGGTTTCTAACGTTCATTCCACCAAATTGATGTCACCAATTCTCTGTAGTTGGCGATACACGTAGTTTAGTGATGGTAGAAAAACATTACAGTTTTGCATATTTGTTCCACATTATTCATATAAATATATTGAAATTCTTTGTAACCTGTTCTGTCTACTAATAAGGTATTGATTTAACACCTGTAATTGAATTAGGCGTTTACGTAGGCATAATTACGTTAGTTCAATTCTATAAGGATCTAAAATTTGAAAATATTTCTACGAACTGAAAATCAATTCTTCAGTTTACAAGATCAATCTGAGATATCTTTTGCAATGAATAAGCATTAAATGACAACACTTTTCACGGATACTTTATTGACAACATTATTTCAAAGGCTGAGTAATCAATATTTCAAATCTATATCTTCAAGGAAAACAAAATTACCAAGCCACATACCGTAATTTCAAGAATGTTTCTGTTAATGGAAAAGTGCCTCAGACATGACTTTGTACTTAAATGATTTGCTAAAAATGTTTCTTAAATTTTACAGTCTCCTGAGGCACAGAATTTCACGAGAAAAGTGATGAATTAATATTTGTTTTTGTTGCCTTAAGTTTTTTGAAGAATGGATCGATAAAAGGCGATGATGGATAAAAGGCGATGCAAATACAAGCACTTTTTTAAAAATATTTAAAACCGTATGATTTTCCCAACATTTTATTGAAGTATCGACTTTCAATATTCAAAACGGAGGAGAAAAAGCATAATTTGGTTTAATCTATGCATCGTGGAAATAGCCGTTATGATAATTAAGGGGTAGATTTTTTACGTAGATGTCATTTGCTAACTTATATTGAAATGTTTCGTTAAATTCTTGGGGCAGTATGGATATGTCATCAGTGTTTAATATGCCATTGACTTAGCGCCAACTTAGTCCACCATAAAATTTTTAGAAAGGTTATCATTGTACCTAATGACTAGCTCTCTTAGAATAGGCCATGGTAAAGAATTTTTTCATGCAAGTACGTTAGATTCCATTTTGCTCCAATTCGTAGAATTTAATAACTCGTTGAGGAGGGAATAACTGGACCATGAGACCGTAATATTTAGAGCAAGAGCATGACGGTAGCCCAAATTTGCTCCGTGAGTATCCATTCGTAAATCTCTGTGGACCATGAACGCACAGGAACAGTTCTCAGGTCCATTTTTGAGTTCGCGGGGAAAGATTTCTCCGCATGGGCACAAAAATCGAACGTTTGAGCGTCTTGGGAGCGCGTTCCCATTCCATGTATCTCCGGCCAATGGCAAAGAACCTCCAGGTCGGCGAATAATGCGCCCACTCTTCACCTCTCCCCCTCCCAACACGACCCATTCTTCCTTCGGCTGACTTCCGGATGCTCGGATCCATGCCTTCTCTCACCCCCAACCCCCAGCGATTCCCAATATTCTTGTCTCGTTTCCGTAATTGCAAGTCGCGCGCGTTTTTCGCCGCGCTTCCCTGCCGGAGTGAATTCGACGGTGGCAGTTGTTAGTTTTAATGAGGGACTGCCCAGTTCGACGCCCTCCTCCGGTTAGCCCCGTAACTCCGCGGCTGTGGATTTTTTTCGGAAGCTTAGAGGATTCCGGAAGGTCTTTCGGTTGCGTCACCCCCTTCCCTGCCTTTCATAAAGTCCCTCCTGGGAACCTTATTTCGGCAGCAATTAAAATGACTCCTCTGGGACTTGATTTATTTTGAACGCGGAACTTGTTTATACTATATAGAACCACTTGTGATGCCGTTTCAATTTTGAAGCAGTAAAAGAGTTTTATTTTATTTTTGTTTCATCACATCCCCTCTGCCCTGGTTGCGTGGGCCCTTTGACTATTTTCCGTGTAGTCAGTCGGAATTAACAGGTGTATATGGCGCTCAGTTTAATGGGTTGACTGCTTGATGGTTCATCCTTGGTATGATCCACAATTAATGGTCATCATATTTCCACGTTTTAATTGTTTTTGTGATCATGGATTAATTGTCGAAATACCTTCAAGTATTCATACCTCGTCTCTCCTACCTACTGCAAGCATGAGAATAAACGTTTGGTGGATCCCTCCAGAACAGTATGTTGACGGTAACACTGTAGTGAACAGGAATTAGATAAATCACGTTCTAAATGAAAGAAATGAAAAAGGTTCGAAAGCGTTCAAGGATTGTAATTGGAAGGTACAAAGCTCAAGGAATCAAAGATACTATATTTTGACCATTTATCTGACTAAAGGAATGTAGAATTGCAATCAAGCATTGATCGGAAAATTCAACCAACGAATAAAGTTGCGGTTTTCTGAGGCAATGTTGTTAATGGTTGAGTGTCAATATGAAGCTACGATTCCATTCAATCCAGAATTTTATATGATTCCATTAAATTAAATGTAGAACTTTTGATTTAATTATAATTTTTATTATCCGTTAAATTAATTATTCTTCATTAAGTCGTCGATTAACCATAGTATTTCAAATTATGTCCTCCCGAATATATTCCTTGAAATAAATGACATTAACTTCATTATCGTTCATCAGCTGAAAATACACGTTTCTAAGTCAGAATACCCTGAGGCAAAAATACATGCATCGTTTGCGTTTTTCTAAATGGAAAATACTGCTGTGTAAGAACTCTCTACGGTTTGCGTCAGAATGTGGCATAGCAATCAACTCGAGATCAAGTGGCAGGTAAAAATAAGGGTGAACCAAGGTTTCAAATGTGAGGATGGAAATCTCACGGCGTTTTAGTCCTTCAGTGGCCGATTTAGGTTTATGTACGTTTTCAGGGAATGTACCCCAGTTTTTTTCTTGTATTTCACTTGGTGTCTTCCATGAAGTTGTGACGCTTAGTACCTATTGCGAACAGTTTGGGTTTAACCTGGGAGTATCCAAAGGCGTTGAACTCTTTGGACTTGGAGTAACGAGCCCAAGACCGAAAATTGACTCCTCAATGGTAATGTTATTTGTGATTTCCCTTTTGAGTGAAGAGTAGGAGTTTTTTTTGCACGCCATCGGTGTAATTATTAAGACACTAATTTATTTTTTTTCAATATAACTCATTTTGAGTTTTCATTTTGGTGTTGAAATCCCAAGACTGAGACTGTGGTAAAATTATCACGGCTTAAACATGAATAATACTAATGTGATGATGGCACGCTCCGAATTTATTTCCTATATGTACCATAGAAAATAGGGGCGAGGCTGTTAAGTGTGACTGTAAGGATAAAAATGAATGGGTCTCTTCACCGGTCCGCCTAATTATTGCTTTTAAGTGACGCGTGAAATTTTACTATATCGCGCCATGAGTAGTGCTGAGTAACTGGGAATATGAGTACTTTTTGTGGTTGGTCCTGCATTTTTTACCGCCCATAGTTATGATGTACGAGGGTCATCCGGAAAGTAGTACCCGTTCGTGAATTAAAGACACAAAAGTAAATATTAACAAACATAAAAAATTTTATTTGAAAGAGGATACTTTAAACTACTTCTCAACATAATCTCCAAGCAAATTAAGGCATTTGTCATAACGTGTGACAAGTTTCTGTATTCCTGCTGCATAGTCCTTCGCCGCCAGCTCATTGAGATACGCGAGGGACCCATCTTGCACAAATTTTTGCATAATGCAGATGGTGTTTAACAATTTCATGAACAATTGTTCGAGAAACATTGGGAAAATGCTCACAGATGTCATCAATTGTGACGCGCCGATCGTTCCTCACGAATTCGTCAACTGAGCTCACCAGTTGGTCTGTAATGACAGACGGTCTCTCCGAACGCTCATCGTCGTGTGTGTTCCCCCTCCCCATGTTGAAGTTGCGACACCACCGTCGAACAGACGACTCGTCCATTACATTGTCTCCATACACCTCCTTTAATTGGCGATGAATATCACATGGGCGAACGTTTCTTGCATTGAGGAATTTAATCACTGCCCTCACTTCACAACTGGCGGCGTTCTCAATTTTTTTAAACATTGTAAACAATCACAGAAACAACACAGGCAATGCTAGCGTCACGCAACTTGGCTCAGAGAAGGCAGACAAGCCACTGAAGCTATCTGACCTCGTCCAGCGGCTACTCGCGTCGTCAGCACTTCATGCGGCACGAACGGGTACTACTTTCCGGATGACCCTCGTATATGGTTTAACTACTTGAAAAAACACTATGGCTTTCAAATATGGATACAGGAATTGAAAACTTGGATAGAAATATTTATACATTTTGCCTATTTGAAGAATATTCTGTAAATCTCTCCCTTCCGATGTGGTAGGAGAAGATTTTTTGCTCTCCGACGTGGGACACACAATGGAGGAACCGACATGTGAGGGGCGTTAACGTCACGTGACACATGAGCTCCCTCCGTCCCCACGCGATCTTGCTCAGCAAATCGACGGGCCATTAAAAGGGAATCCGCCGCGCCATGGCCCGCTATCTGGAGCGACCTCCTTCCGCACTAAAACCACGGTGGGGGAGCCGGCATGAAAGAAGACGGTCGGGGAAAAAAATGTAATCGCCGATTCCAGCCGCATCTCCATGGATCCGTAACAGTGCTTCATCCCGGCCGTTAAAACTCCCTGGGAGTCGCGGCCGGGAGTAGCCGTCAGAATCGTCCGATCGCGCGACATAAAATTGAAGGAGTCAAAGGCTGGCCCAGCATGGCGAGACCACCCTATCCTCACGGCCGCGGAGTTAGCTACACGGGGAGGGGGGTGTGTGGTGATGCTAGACCAGAGTGAGTGAGGGATCTTTTAATACAGCGACCAAGGGGGTCCAGGAAATTGGGCGGGGGAGTTGAAGAGGGGAGAAGTGAGGTTGGAGGGAAAAGGAAGCAATGAAAATCTATTACCAAGTTATTTATGCTCGGATTTCATCCCCGGACGAAAGTGGAGGAGCAGTTTTTTAAGCAAGCGTCTTTAATACAGGCCATTGCGGAAAAATTGAATCGCTGGAGCTGAATTAAATTTTAAGATTGGGAAATAATAAAAAAACTTTTGCTCCCCAAGAGGTGAAATAATTTTGTCGCGACTGCTAATAATGTTTTGCAGGTAGCGAAATTGTCCAAATTAATGTGCCAAACCGCTTACTTTAAAATGAAATGTAATTTCTATCGCACGTCAGTGAAGTATATTTGGTTCCAATCCTGCGTGAGTTATTCGTGCGCTATATATTAACAATTGGGCGGAATGGATTCAGAAATAACGGGGTGGTGTTTCCTTTGTGTTTTTTGCTTCGGGTTTTGAGAAAATGAGTGTTTTCAATTTTTTTAATGTTCCTGCTATTATCACTTATGAACGGGTTCCTGAGAAATACGTGTACGATATTTATGATTGAAAAGTAAGCGATTCTCAGTTTAAAAAAACTAAAATTGTTACTTAACATGATATCAAAATATCATAATTCCCATTCCACTGCCTCTCCATCATAAAGTGTGAACTTAGGCAACCTTAGCTATAGTATCAAAAATATGGTACCATGTTAAACAAGTCACATTCTTGATCAAGTTTTTTAAGGTGAAGATCATTAACAAACGATTTCCATAATATTTACGGAACTATATTCGAATAAACTGCAGTAAATAAATCTTACATGGTAAAGGTAAATACGATGCATGAACGTGAACTTCGGAAAATAAACCTTAAGGAAATTAAAATTGTCGTTGATCAAGGGCTTTGGCAATTTTTTCATTGAAAATGGTGGGAATATAAGCTGGAGAGAAAGGTTATACTACCTAAAATGTACCATTTAGTAAAACGGAGAATATATTTGCAAAAAACTTCGAGTATGGAAATTGCCAGAAGGTATTATCAGACAGAGATATTTAAATTTACTTTTACGGAGTTTGCGTGGCACTTTTGAAGAGAAGCGATATTTGAGTGGGAAAGGGGAAAGAAGGACAAAGACATGTTAAAAGTATTCACTGCAGTAGCAGCTACAAGGAGCTGAGGAAGATGATCACGAAGAAGATGCACGAAAAAATGTGATTATAAACCTAGAATACCAGTAGTACTTCATAGAATTTTTGCGGAACTATGGAATCTTTCGAACACTACTTCGTCTTCTGACTCACAGTAATGGTGGAGACATTTTTAGGAGAAAACGGAATCAATGTGGCAGCAAATTTGCAATTCAGTGCATTGTTATATTTTCTTTAAATTTTTAAATAATAGGGAATGAAATAAAAACGTTAGTCAATGCTCTGGTTCACTCAATGACATTTGTTTCACTGCTCCAAATTAAAATAAATTTGAGAATAATTATTATGCCATTTTCTATTAGTATTCATTAATTTCAAATGGAATGGCTCGGGGGCATTCCAGAATCAAAAATCCGATAATTTTGTTGGCAGAGAAACGCAGACCCATAGGAAAAGTGCAAAATTAATCGAGATAAATAGAAAATAATTGGATCAAAATGAACCTAAATTTTCATGAAAATAGCTTTTGTGATTGTTTATGAGACGAATACATTGATCTAATAAACCAGTTCAAATTGAAAAAAAAATTTTAATATAGCTTAGCGTCTCTGCTAAATAGTCAGGGACTATTTGTATAAAATATTTCATTCTTCAAAATTTGAACAGAGGGGAAAAATTTTCGGATACTTCTATGCATTCGTATATGTCTTGATTAGTTTTTCTAAATAATATATTTTTTCATAAAATCCAAGAAGATAGGAAAAATAATACAGGTCATATGGAGTGGCAACGATCCTTGGCAGGGGATAGTGTGTTGAGGTTTGGCGTGGGTAGGCGAGGTTGAGACAGGAATAAACTGGGCATGCAGACGGAATGAAAAGAGGCAGAAAGCAGGTATATTTTGAATAGTGGCTGATTTTATTACAGGTTTTAGAGTATTTATTTAGTCCTGTGTTTGGCTAATAAATATTATTGAGCTTAGGTATAGGAATAATTAAAAGCCCACCTCTGAATTAAACACAAGTACGTCTTAGATTACAATCAGTAATGATAATTTGTATTTCATTGAATTGTCGATAGTAAGAACCTCATTTTTGTCAACCCATGATGAAATAAACACCAAGGTTTTCGGGATATCAGCACTACGCGTAGGTAACGAATCCATTTTGATCGACGGAAAACTCCAAACTTCTCCGGAGCTATTTGATCACATACTTTAAATTGTTGAGGACTCGCGTGACAAGCTGATTGCCGCAAAAAAGGTAGTCTATCCCTTTTTGACCCAACACTTTCCGTGACACCAGGGGGTCATTTGAGCCTTGAAAATCTTTCGACTAACGGCCAATAAGGGAAACACATGTACCAACGTTTCCCTCGCCATGCCGATCATGCGCCTCCGTTCGAGAAAGCGCCGAGGCGGACGGTGAAAAATGAGACCGAGAAAAAAAATGCGAGTGCCAAAATTCCTTCTCCATCACGGGAGTCTTCGAAAGGGAGGCTGACGGTTTGGAGGTGGGGAGTGTGGCGAGGGGAGAGGGGAATAAAGAAAAAAAATGTAAAGATTTAGAAAAATTCGCGGATATAAATCCAATCTGTCATCCACTATCGCATTTCCATTGTTACGCTTATCGATCCGGCCCCGTCACGTATCCCGCCCTCCTCCCCCTCCCGCCCTCGCAACCATCAAAATCCCTTCCGCTCTCATTATTCCGGGATCACCTCCCACCCCCAAAAACCCCTCATCACGCCTCCCCGCCACCACGCGAGCCGTCTTCGGGAGCCCTGCTTTCCCCGTTCCTCCTCCCGCCGCCCATCCCACTCAACTCCTCACCTTCCTTTATTTCCCCGAAGACTCTTTTCCGTCCCACTCCAAATATCTCCTCTTACACAGCAATATTGCCCCCACCCACCTCCCATCACAATCCATCCATCCATCCATCCATCCCTCCCTCCCTCCCCTTCCGGTTTCAAATTTTATCTCGTCCATTTTCCCCCATGACTAGGTAACCTCCACGGAGATGATATTACCCCATCCCCCTGCCTCTCCTAGAGGATGCCTTTTAAGTGTCACTGGGGGGGGGGGGGGGACTGTCCGCGGAGAGAACCTGGCAACATGTATCTTCACGGACCGCCCCGCCACAGCGACCTCATATCGATTTTTGAAGCTCAGCCGTGAGTGTTATAGACCCTGCTATCTATCGGTGGCACAAGTGCAATAAACTGATGGTGGCAGCATCCTTGCTGCCCTCAGGACCTTCGCTGCCATTGTGTGCACTGCTCCGGTACGCGTTACGCCATGCAGCACGGTAACGCGGCTGGGAGAGAATGTTACGGTCATTGAATGCGTGCATTAGCTCCGGTTGTAATGGTCAACCACTGCAAAAACTACTTATATAATAGGTTGCGTCTTTTGATGCTATTTTTTTCCTCTTCTTCATTATTTTACCATTATTTTAGTAAAGCATCTCGAAGATTTTCCGACTTTTTGGATAAAAAGTAAGTTTTGCAAGCAGAGATCGGTATTTTGAAGCAAAATGAAAAAAGACACGTGTGTTTCCCGTCCTGTAATTCGTTATCAAATTTATAGAGAACTTTGTATTTTTTGCTGCATTAAACCCTATGCATATACGTGACGCATGGTAGTCCATGTCATGCGATAATCTATGGGCTGCTAATGTTGACTGAAATTTGTTTAGTCCAAAACGAACTACATTATTTTGATAGGGAATCTTAGCATATTGTTTGTGTGATAACACAACCCGTGTATTGAATCTCACGCTGCTAAAACTTGAAGTTCCTCTATAATTCATTCGATCATAGCTAAGTTATCCAGAGCTACTTTTAAGCTCTCTCGCTCGATCAGTCAGGAAACGGCAGCCGATTTTTAGCCGCATTCTACTCTATCCAAATCTTAGTTATACAGCATCCCAAAGTAGTAAAAATCATCACCAAAGCTGAATTTTTAGCTTGCAACCAGTATTCACTGTTGGAGATGCCTCGTATGTGTGTGGTTATCCTGACACAGCAGGATGGAAAATTACTAAACCGAGCGAGGAATAGGGACAGAGGAAAAGGTTTAGAAAGCTTGTTGTGGTGATTTTTACTAATTATAAAACTGAATGATAAGATGAATATATACATCCTGCTATGCTTTATCGTTAATAATATGCGAAGCATATATCTAATTATAGCCTATTTTTGGAAAGGAAAAATTTACTGTCGACCCCGAGGCTTCTACGAAGTATTGCATGATGCCCAAGTAACGCTCCTAGTAGAGCAAGAAAGTGGTATTAATAATGATTCAATTTTGTTATTCTAGCATAATATATCCTTGGAATTAAAGTATTGGTCGAATTTCATATTTTACTATTTTTTCTACACTTGCATTCACATACCAACCGCGCCTTAGGTTAGAAACATACTAATAAATGATTGATAAAATGATGAATTTTTAATAAATTTGACCTAGTGTTGATCCATTAAGCCCTATAAATTTACGATAAATTATATCCTATTTACTACTACAATTTAGCCTTTGCTTGATGTAGAATCTGAATTAAAGGATCGAAAATAGAAGCAATCCTGTCATCTCCTCCCAGGGCTCACCGCCGGGATTCTCCTTCTTCCTACCTCCTCATCCATCGCATTGCGCTCCACACCTTTAAGATTCCCACCCTTCCTTCCCTCCATTCGTTCTCCTTCGATTGTTTTTCTCTTCCACTTGTCCCCCTCAAGCCGTGCCCTCCCCCTGCATTCTCTAGACCACCTTCTCCGCTCATTCCACTCTCCACGCCGACCGTAACCTCCCATTCCCCTCCGAGCTACCCCTGCCCTGCCCGCCATTTTAACTCTCTAACTCACTCCACCCCTCCCTGCATCCCCAATTCCCCTCAACTCATTCCCACCCCCCGTATACGGGAAACTTACCCAAAATCCTTCCCCTTCCCCATCGAAAACCCAGGCCGTTTCCACCCCTCCAAGAAACCATTCCTTTGCCTCTTCCTCCTCCGGCGACTCTCCTCATCCCCACCCTCATTCATCGTGACAAACTATTCGCTTCAGAGGGTTCGATGGAACGGAGAAAAAAAAGGGAGGCTTATAAACAAAAATATGTGACTCGGGGGAGGTGGGATGGAGAGGGGCAGGATGGAGGGAGGAGTGGGAGGAAGAGAGGGGAGTTGTGGTTCTGGAGTATGGGATGGAGTAAGAGTATAAGGCGTTTCCTAGTTTGAGGGATTGAGACAATGGGTGTACACGCTGGAGAGGTTAGGTTTGGTGGGGGTGGCATTCTATAAGATAGACGAGGGGGGAGGGTGAGCGGATGGAGCAATCGGGGGTCGTGGTGGGTTGAAAGGACGGGTGAGCGAGGGAGGAGGTTCATCGGAGGTGAACAATGGCAAGTTTCAGAAATGGAGTCGATCTTTTCCCTTCGTCCCTTCTTTTTTTTTACTTGTCCTCCTCCCGAAACTCTTCCATTTTTCTTTCTTATTTTCTCTTTCAGCTCCCTTGGTCTCTTGTTCCCCCGTTCTCTCTCTCTCTTTCGCACTCTCCCCCTCTGCCACCTATTTTTGTCCCCATGCGTTGATTCACGTCCCCTCGCGGATAGTGTCATCCGTCTCTCGCCTCTTAAAATTCCCATTCTTCTCCGCCGTCTTTTCCCTTACATTTGGCCCAAGCTCTGCGCCTCTCATCTCCTGATCCCTCAAGGGAAGCGCCTCTAAATTTGAAACTTGAGTAGAATGTTATTCGTCCCTTATCAATGTTTTTAGCCGACTGAGGAGATTAATTAAGGCGTTCGGGTAATGCTTTTTGGCATGGCCTCTGGTCATCAATCCTGATTGGTTTTTACACAATTCTTTGCCAATTTTTTCTATTGGCTGACCACTGTTTATATTTATATATATATATATATATATATATATATATATATATATATATATATATATATATATATATATATATATACATATATACATAAATATGTATAAACCATAAACACAGTAATTGACCCGAAATTCCGTTTAGTAGGTGATGGTAGAGTTCACCCAGTACTAAGCCTTATACGGCGTGTGAAATTCACACATCAGGGTAAGGGGGGTAATTCCTTTCCCTGTGCCGGTTATGGTTTCCCAGGAAGTTCTGGTATCCGAAAAATCACTTCAGCTTGGGTGGAGCTGCAGGTACCCAGAGTACATCGCCCGGGATCCTCCGGTCAGCAGTCCAACGCTCTACCCGCTGGACTACCGCAACCCACACACATACACACACGCACGCACGCACACACACACACACACACATATATATATATATATATATATATATATATTATATATATATATATATATATATATATATATATATATATATATATATATATATATATATAATCACCATCATCGTGGAATATCTGCGTTCCTGAAGTTTCATGCTTCATGCAGTATGAATCAATTTAAATGAAAATGAGTAAATACACAAAACTATTTTTTTTTTTGGCTCAAACAGTGTATGCATTTTTGTGTATTTAAATATGCCCATAAACATATGCGCCCGCATTGGGTGTAGGGTAAAGAAAAAATAGAACAGGTATGGAGGCGGATTAACACAACGGATAAGTGAATTTATGGTAAAATATGATGCATCCGGGATCTCCTAAACCAGAGAATATCACTTTTCGGGTGAGTGCTCTATCTACTGAGCTAATGTACCGCGTGCAAGTTTCCGTGAAAATAGTGAGAGAGTGTACTCTGCAACGGCGAGGCTCGCGCTTGAGCTACTCAGACTCTCTTTCGTAAAAGTGTTTGGAAGGGAAAGAAAGTGAAGAAGAAAGGTTATAAGAAATCAACGCACTCCCTCCGTGAAACACATACTAACACATTAAATGCACATGAGTGCAACATGGAAAGATGAAAGCACAAGCCTGACGCCTTTAATTTTCAAAATAGCTCAGGGACTCATTAGCCATTTGAAAAAATCACATTGGGTATGACGTAAAAAGAGAAGTTTTTTTCTTATCCCTTGCGTTGATATGGAAACGTTCCTTCATATGCTTGTTCTTTACACTATAATAAATGTTTTAAACCGCTTAATGATTCTCTAGATTGTTTGCATACATATACCCTTGAAAAAAATACATATATAGATTATTTCGTCGAAGTAACACGGAAGTGTTGAATAAAAAACTTGGACAGCAACAAGGAATATAAGAACACATAAAAAGAACACTCACATGTTATTTCTTAATAATTTAGACGGAATTAAGCTCCGTCTTCTGTCTCTGTCATGCCCATATCATTGGTAAAAATCGAATGGCACGAACCGATCGATATGTTTAGGTCCTCAGCAACTTCTCTAATGGTGACTCGACGATTGGTAAACACCATTCGCCTCACTTCATCAATGTTTTCGGCTGTTGTTGACGTGCTCGGGCGTCTGGCACGCTCTTCGTCCTTCACATCTTCTCGGCCCTCTGAGAACATTTTGTACCACCAATACACATTGTTTCGGTCCGAGGTAGCTTCTCTATATGCCACAGTCAACATTCAGAATGCGTCCGCGCACTTAATTGCGTGTTTCACGCAAAATTTGATACAGATTCCTTGATCCATTTTTTGGAAAAATCAAAAATTGAAGACAAGCCAAAACACGTCCCAGCAAAACATCTGTCAAAAATTAACGGGACATTCAAAATGGCCGAACTTTTCGGTATAAGTGAGAGACAGAAGTTTCATACATAACGCCACAAAAAAATCAAAAATCAAATATACGTAATCCACGGTAATTCAAAATTTGCGATAATTTTTGGACATACCTCGTAAGTAGCCAGAAGGACTTGGCGTCCACAAGTGCTTTGAAATATTTTGCAAGGTTCCCGTATCCTTGGCACTTGTAGCGTCTTTGTTACACAGATGCAGTCTTTGATGGAGTGCGATCCGAGTGCAATGTACTATATATCCGGCCACCTAACAACAATGATTTCCTACTTTCAGGGTCTACCTCTATTACCTAGTGGTATGTCTCGGCATTGCGGTTTTTGAATTTAAATAGAGACTTCATGTGGTGATCTTTTTGAATCGTGCTCTGGTTTTAAATATTTTCTAGCAGTTCTTCAGCAGTTATGTTCTTAATGATTGAGCATGCACCAATTCTTGGTTTGATCGTTAGTTGCTTGTTGACCATGAACAATTCAGTTCAGGATATTGATTTTAATGTATCAATAATAATGGGGGAATCTGATTCTATTGCGATGTTTTTTATATTAAAATTTAGATATCTTAGACATTTAGACATGTTAAAGACTGTAATACAGGGGAGAAGTTAGGAAAACGAGGAAAGGGTCGGAATTAAATAGGGATGATGGACGGGCTGAAGGCAAGGAGTAAGTATACAGAGATGAAGAGGGCCTTGTAATAGAGTAAGATGTTGGGTTGTTTGTCGTCAGAAGTAACAAAATATTTATTTGGTAGTTTAGTCCATCCAAAACCTACCTAAACCGGTCGACTACCACTTAAAAGGGTAAAATTATTGCGGACGACTACGTACACCTTCAGCATCACCTTAGCTGTGTGATTTTTTTCTGGTACCAGGTTTCCCTTAGAAACAATAAGCGGAAGAGAGAGAGCAACAGACTTTCCTACCCTGATTTGTGTATATGTATATGTATATGTATATATATATATATATATATATATATATATATGTATGTATATATATATATACATATATGTATATATATGTATATATATATATATATATATATTGTTTGTTGCTGTCCAATTTATTATTCGGCACTTCCGTGTTGCATCGACGAAACCATCTATATATATATATATATATATATATATATATATATATATATATATATATATATATATATATATATATATATATATAGTTATTTATTTATTTATTTTATTTATTTATTTATAAATATGCATGATAGTGTGATGACACAAGCTTGATGCACACAGGAAAACAAGCAGCATAGAGCACACATAAAAAGGTATAATGCACGATTATTGTATTTTTCGTTGGCGTAGACGCATAATTCAGCGGAAGGAAAGAAAGGGCTGTAGTCCTCTCCTTATTTCATTGAAACGTGCAGAAAATACTGGCTAGAAAACGTTGTAGTTTTACGTGTATCTTTTTTATTTATTTATTTATCCTGCAAGCCACCACTAGGGTGTGTGTCAGGGGGTGAATACACGACAGACTAATATTTACCCGAACATGACACTACCGCGGTCGGACAATGTCATTACGATCCCTCATCTTTTGTGGAAAAAAGGACATCTTAAATCTATCTGTCCTACTCATAATCTTTGTAATTTTTGTAATTGTAACAAAATCTCTCCTACCGTAGTAAGATGGGGGTAATAATGCATTTTCAACATCACTACTAAAGAGACTCCCTTCCAATTTATGCAAGAGCTTCAACCTGTAATTTAACCTTCGCTTCGTGAGTGATTCCCAGCCTAGTTGCTCTAATATTTTGGATACGCTACTCAGTTTATCGTAACCATGTTTTGCAAATCTAGATCCTCTACGCTGCACGCGATCCAATTCGGTTATTTGTTCAACTCCGTGAGGATCCCATATACTTGTAGGATATTCTAAATGAGGCCTAACCAGCAAAGGATAACATTAAGTCGGATTTCGGGTTAACATTAAATTTTAAGGAGGATGGGGTAGGATACACTACGACCCTTAAAAATGCTGGCATAAGTTACCATAAATACAGTGGCAGGTCTAGAGCTTAACACAGAACATTTTGCCATTTAAAAAAAACGACCGAAATCTATAAGTAAATCTCATTATATGGTGTTTTAGTCAAATGAAATGTGAAGAGTAATATCTGGCATTATCCGCAAACCAACTTACAGAAATGTTCCAATTTTTACAAATGTTCAATTCTCTCTCAGCATGCACAAAGTTATATTTTTGGTGATAAACATAAGAGGTGCCATAGAAATCGTTTCTGGATAGTGATCGAAAGAAATAGGGTTACCTACCGGGTAATCTTTACTTATATTAGTTAAACTGAATCTGAACAGAAGGATGTAGATAATCAAGGTAACAACTACAAAAAGTATCAAGATAGGATCATAGTCATAATGCTAACTCTCTGCCTCTCAGCGATCTGTTAAAACTCTTTCTCTCTCTTCATTTCGTCGTCATATCATTTGGTACTCACACGACCCATTTCCGACCCTGTTTTATATTCTCTTATCCTGCCGCCCTTTTTATTTGTTAAACATACCTATGCAAGGTATCATTTAACACCTTAGCTTTATCTCTCTATCCCTTTTTTTCTCTTCTACTAACATGAAATCCTCAAAACACTGAGTACATACACTTTTGACACAATTTTATTCCAGTAATTTCCCTTTACTGTGCAAACAGCGAACTCTCAAACTTTTCCGTCCAATTTTCATAAAAATATCAAATGTTTGTTGAACGTTTATTCTGATACATGAACGGTTCGTACTTTCTTCTAATAATTTGCTTGTGAGCATTTAAAAATCCTCTTTTGGTGTTTTCGTCAATAGCAATGCAACAATTTTAGAGTGTAAAAATCATTTGCCTGAACCGAGATCCAAATTCAGATCAATCCATGTCCGGCTGAGTGCTTTAGCCACCAAAACTATCGAGGCGTCTTCTTTCACTCCGAAATTTTGAGGGCTTTTAAAGGAGTAAGATGTTGCGACGAAATACCGTATATGCAATGTCACAGACATTCGTAATCGTGCGCGACAGTCCACGAGATTAAAGGCAACTTTAAACACTGGGGGTGTTTTACCTTTGACAGATTATAAGAAACTGCGGGAGATGCCGCGACAGTAACTAAAAATCCTGGTCAAGGCAAATGATTTGCACACTCTAAAATTGTTGTATTGTAATGCATATTAGCGGACGGCTCCGTCGAAAGTTACTATTGCGGCATCTCCCGCAGTTTGCAGCAGTGCAAGTATTAGTAACGTGATTAATATGTAGGACACATTTTAAAACGTACACATTGTCCACTTCTGTACAATACCTCGCAACGTACCTCAAATGGATGTTAAGATAAAAGCAATTAAAAGGAGAGGGAGGAAACCAGTAAATGGTAGGATTAAAAAATATTGGCTCCTTTTTTCTTCGCTATTCGTCAATTTCGTAATGAAGCACTTATCCTTGATTCCGATTTTTAGACATTGCCAAATGTACTGCCAGCTAAACAATCTATCCAATTATTTACATTTGCACGAACTATGCTTCACAATATTCCTACCTTAGCGCTCATCTTTCCAGTTTCCTGGGGGTTTCCAGTTCCTCAACTGTAGTTACTGTTTTGTGGTACGTCATGTGTTCATTTGTAACTGTTTTTAATTTTTCCAAGAGTTTTTTTGTGTTTTTTTTTATTTCCTTCAATCAATGTCTTCCGAAAGGGAGACATTGATGGGTTACCTCATATTTTACGTACATCAAAGAGAAAAAGCGTATCTTCCACCATTTCATCCCCGTGTTTTCCAGTTATTCATTTCACAAATTATCATAAATATCGATATGCACGTCAAGTCCACATTATGACGTGCCAATCGCGTTGTATTTTTTGCCATTTATTGAAAATATAACAAATTATGATTCTTAAAAATAGTTTTTAAAAGTATATTGTTGAGATATTTCATATTGCAATGTAATTTTACTTTTCCTTTTGACTCTCCACTGCACTGCTTAATATCCCGACTATGTTTTCGACAGATGACTATCATAAATAATGCCTAGTATTTCAAAAATATACTCGTACATGCCTCAGAACTAGGGTAATAGGAGTGGAGAAGAAGCTAAAAAGGGGTACTTCGAGTTAGGGAGGTATACCCAATGATAGAGGGTAAGTCGAATACTGTGCAAGAGGGATACACAGATGGCAACAAGGTAAATGATTTAACTAGATATTTTCCCTCAGAAATTAGGTTTAGTTTAGAAATTTCGGTAATATGAACAATTCGCAATTTCAAAGATTTCCAAAAGATCTAACGTTCTCCCTTTACTTTTTAAACTTTGGTTTGGTTTATATTTGGTCAAATCCTTACAAAACAAAATGAGCGCAACAAAATTTGAGTGTATAAAGCAGTTTTTAGAACTTTTGTGCGAAGTCAGTCTTTTTAATTTTCTGTTTCGTGTACCTGAGATTTCAGCACATGATACTTTTAAGCATGAACCAAAAATGAATCCATTCATCAAATCTATATTCCGTGTTTGAAAAATATTTTTCCTTGTTTACAGGATTATAAAATAAAAACTTTAACCATAGGCATAAATCTTTGCGCGTAATTTGAAGTATTACCCTAACGTATTTGAACGGGATGGCGCTTCAGTTATTGAGTTTAAAATTGTAGTTAGCAACGCTTGTTGTCCCAGCTCATTGTATACAAATCTAGCGGTGTAAAATATAGCATTTGTTATTTAATGTAAAATTAGCAGTGGTGATGAATTCCATTTGTTGAGTTCCGCTGGCTGGGAGGAATTATCCTGTCTCTTTCTCTCTCTCTCCACTCACTCCATAAATTTCTGCGCCCATCTTCCTTTACAACCATCCTCTCCCTTTGCCCGTGCCTTCCCCTAAGCTTAATCCCATTCCCATCACGTGTATTGACCCCCTTCGCCATTGGAATCAAAGTCCTTCAATTCCAGCAGTAGGTCCCTTGGCCGAATTGAACGGCCTTGCGGAGGGTATATCCGCGGGAATTTCATCCCGAGCCCGGGTCCGTTCCTTATTATAAGGATTTTTTTCCCTTCAAATTCCGCGGGATTGGTTTCTAGTCGAAATGTAATGAGTGTGGAAAATCTCCGAGACCCAACTCCTTCCGATTCCAATTCCTCCCGCCAATCCTCTACAGCCTTTGCCACTAAATGTCCTTCCCTTCTTATCCTTCTACCCCATCCCCTCCCCTTCCCCGCCCCAAAGGATATTTCGGGGTGGGTGGACGATTTTTGGAAGCCCGCAAACGCAAACGTTTCTTTTTCTCCTTCGGAAAAAAGGGATCCCCTATTTTCTTCGCTAAATTAATTTAAGCTTTTTATTCGCCTCTCGTATCCTCGCAGCCGTCAACGCTTAGGACACAAGTTTCTGATTGGAAAGCACTATTCTTCTAAAAAAGAATCTCAGACCTTTTGGAGTCGCAGAAAGAAGAAAAATAGTCGTTGCGGCTCGTAATTTCTCAAGAGGGATATGAGATCGAAATCTCTACGGACGGTCTCGCTCTCCCATACTTCGTCTCGATAATCGTAAATTACGGCTTCGTTCTCTTCTACCTTTCCCTTGATACGACGATCCATAGTACCTGACTTTTATGTAGTCCTCCCATTAATTGATGCACGTACCGCCAGACGCAATCATCTCAGTACACGTCATTCTGCAAGAGGTTATTTCGAGAATGATCTGATTTCGTCGCAAATCCAACTGCATCCAATAATGATGATATATCTTGAAGTTTATTGTGACCGACGTGATATTATTCATCGCCCTTCAAAACAAAGGATGTGAATCGGTCAAATAATTCCTATCGTATTAACTGCCTGAGATACACGAGATACGTATTGGATAAAAATCTAACTTAAGATTCGGTAGGTGCAGGAGGCAGTAGATTAAAACGATCGGCTCCATATCAAAAGCAGGAGATTGGGGGTTAAAAGTTGAATACTAAAAGCAGAGAGTGGCACCTGGTTCTCTTTCAATCCATTTGGATTGCATATGTTTGACCCGGATTTAAAGGAAGTTGATTTCATTTGAATGGGATAGTGAAGAAACGCGTGTCGCTTCTCGGCTTGTGATTCCTCGTGAACGAATTTGTAAAGTTTCCAAGATTGAAGCTTATCCGCTGGTTATAATCGCCGTGCAATTAACCTGGTATCTGGTATTATGACGTCCACTTACTCAAAAATTAGTCTTCCCTCTTTCATATCTCTCCAGATATATCCTGTCCATTCTCCGTATTTCTTTCTTCGCTCATCTCTTGATATCATCTTGGACCATCTCTCTTTTATTTGTTGAATTCTCTTCGAAACAACATTACGTACAAAATAGAAGGAGAGCCCTCGGCTCAATATAGAAAACCGAGGGGGCACTAAGAGCCAAGGGAATCAAGAACGAGATTAAAAAAAAATGGAGAAGAAAGTTCTGCGTAAACATTTGCCGATCATCTTCGGAGACTCACATTAGAGTCAAATCTCTCAGTGTTTCTTTTAAAAGATTGCATCATTCTTTTATTCGATCTATTGGTTGAAAAACGGGAGCTTTCCTTTGGACTCATTTACAAAGTACTAATTTTTATGTGGTAATCCAACCAGTCTGTGAACCAGAAATACTACTTGCCATAACTCGGCAAGCTGCCTCTCCCTGTGCAAATACGGTCCTTCTCTGCGAATTTCAGTGATTCCGTCTAATTTTCCCGCTTTTCTTTTCATTGGATACCGTTTACATTTCAATACATTTGGATCTTCTGCTATCAAAGCCACAAATAGAAAGGCCTGTATTCAAATTATGAGCGTCTTTGATGATGTTGGGTATCGGAACTGGATTTGAGCTATTTTTTCTAGCAATTTTGACACATTCCTAGTGAGATTTTGTCTGTTTAAGTGTTGTTGCAATTTCATCAGTTTTTACTCCGCATCCTCCTCATTTTCCAATGTTTTTACACCCTTCCAATCTATTTACAAGAGAAACCCTCCGATTCAATACTTCCTTCGTGTACTCCATATTCCCCGAATGTATCAAACATATGCTAAACGATTACATAAAAAATTTCCTGCAAAATGTTTTGTCATTATAGAGATATTGTTCTGGAGGCACAAATGTTTCATTGTATGTTATTGTAAGATGAGGATATGCAAAAAAAATTCAAATAGTTTTTGAGGTATGAAGTGAAATACATAGTTCCTCTTTCATTATAATGCATTTAAATGCTCTACGGAATCTCAATAAATTAAAAGTTAATTAAATCTCCAGAATAAGTGATAAATAGGAAAATCCTAAGCACATCTAACACTTAACACTTATATGAAATAATTATTTTGACAAAATTTTTTACGGATAGTAACCAACAATGCTCAGCCTGATATGGACACGCAAGCATAAGGACCTACCTTCGAAGATGTTGGGTATTGGAACTGGATTTGAGCTATTTTTTCTAGCAATTTTTACGCATTCCTAGTGCGATTTTGTCTGTATCAGTACTGTCATTCTTTCATCGATTTTGTCGATATTTTATTTGTATGAAGAATTGGATAATTTCAATCGCGTAAAACTAAAAATTTAGTGCCGTCCAACTAGGGTGAGTCGATCAGGAAAATGGCGCATAGTAAAAGCGGAGTGCCCGTATACTCAAATTTAGTGAAGGTTTTTTTTATACCATGATATGGAATTTCGACTTCAATTGCACGAAAGCGCAAGATTGTTCCAGTTAATCTATCTTTCTTATCCTATGAAGTATTGGTATTACATTTTATTAACTTTTTCCGACAGATTGACGCGCCGAGTTTGTTGAGAGCTGCGGTTGATACTCACCAATTCAAAAAGTGTCCCTAAAACTATCTTTATGATCCGTGTGCATCTCTCGGATAGCTTCGCGTTCATATACATCTCCAACTTTTCCCAAATTACGACGCAGTAATTCCTATCATCACCCAACTTGACGGTGTCCTCAAGTGAAAAAATTCAGGGAACTGAACGTTGAATGAAAAGCGTACCCCCAGACGTTCACGTAAAGTTAGTAAAGGTACACTTTTTAGACATTGAAAACTACTTGTGGCACGCATTTGCATTCCAAAGGTGAATTTCTCCCGGGTGTGTTTACAGTCACTGTGTCTCATGCCCACCCACAACTGCGGCCAACATTGGATCAACAATTTGTAGCCTTATGTATCCGTGCCAAGTGCCCAAGGTGTCGTGAGTGCGCTGCCTTGCCAAGGGACAGCTGCAGAGGGATTAGTAGCACAACATGCATCCGGGTCTCCAGATGGTAATAAACGCCAACAAGATTGTTCCAATGGAACTATAGTTAGGTATTGACGAGGTAATGACGAGGCGGGTTGTCAGTATAGTCGTCCCAATAGCACACTGTCCGCTTACTCAGAAGCGGTTTTTTTTCCCCGCCAGCGTTTCTAAAAACCGATTTTTCAAGAATGAATTAATGGCTACAAATGAAAATTAATTTGAAAATTTCCATTTATTTAATCCCTTCAGATTCCATATGACCGTTCTGTATGCGAACGATAACATAATATTTCGGCAAAATATAAAAAAATCCCGTTTTCTGTGCCATGAAACAGTTGTGACGACCGTTATGGGTCTCCCTTCAGAAGAAATAGTGCCCTAAACTAAAAGTAAAAACTAATGCGTCCTAAAACTCGATTTAAATCTGTTTTTCAATTTATTGTCAACCAATCAATCTTAAACTATGAGCCTGTTGTCAGATGAACTCATAAACTAATGGCCCATATATTCGGATGATAGTAAAAAATAAAGAGAAGAGCTCACGTGTGTTCTTTATCTGTCCAAAGACTTTGGAAGGTAGACTTGTTAAAACGTATTCAAGCGTAGAAGTATCATATTTGTACTAAGAAAGTTAGAATTTTGATCGCAGATCGTATAGAATTTTCCACAAATTATTATTGTTATGACGCGTTACACCGTGTTACCACCTCATCAGGTAAAAAAATATCATGAAGTTTTGGTTGTGTATAGTGTTTGTGTGATATATATATATATATATATATATATATATATACATATATATACTGATATGCATGATTTGTATGAAATAAGGTATGTATATATACATATTATTATGCAATCTACCAGTTAAGGTAGGTTTTTGGATGGAAACAGCTACTAAATAAATATTTTGTGACTCCTAACAAAACACAAAATCCAGTATCCTACTCTAAATCAGGGCCCTCTTCATCTCTGAGTACTTTATTCCTCCCTTCATCCCGTCCAACATCCCTATCCTGTTCCTTCCCTTTCCTCATTTGCCTGATATCCTCCCCTCTATTACAGTTTTCAACGTCCCACTGCCGGTCAATACCCCCTTCATCCACTTTTTCCTACCTCCATAGGATTTCTCCCAACAAACCCCTCTCTTCGCCCACCATACCAAGTACTTCCTCATTTGTTTTCTTCTCTGTCCACTTCACCTTCTCCATTCTTCTCAAAACCAACATTTCAAAAGCCTTCAATCTACGTCTATCCTCCTGCTTCAATGACCAAGTTTCCGCGCCGTACATAGCTACGCTCAATATAAAACTTTTTACGAGTCTTTTCTTAATAACCTTACTCAACGTCCCTGTCATCAACTCCCTCCTCCTTGTAAAAGCTTCTTTGCCTAGCGCAATTCTTCCCCTTACGTCCCTACTACTTTGACCGTGTTGGACCAAAACACTTCCGAGATACGTAAACTGTTCTACCTGCTCTAGTTTTTGCCCTCCTATTTTAATGTTTAGCTTAGCCTTTTTCTTTCTAAAAAATCGCATAACCTTTGTTTTATTAATATTGATTTTCATTCCATACCTGTCGCACTGAATTCCCAATTCACTCAGCAATGCTTGCAACCCCTTGGCTGACTGACAAACTAAAGTTTGGTCATCAGCAAACCTAACTGATTTTACGAATTGCCCGCCCACTTTCACTCCTACCTCCAGATCTTCCCATGCCTCTTTGATCATTTCCTCTGCATACATATTGAACAGCAACGGTGATAATGGGCAACACTGCCTTACACCTCTTCCTAACACTGCCCATCCGGACTCCCCGTTTCCCACCCGAACCTGAGCAGTCTGAGACATGTACAGGTTACGGATTAGCCTCCTTTCCCTCCAATCTATTCCTATTTTCCACAATATACCCATTAGTTTTTCCCAATTCACTCTATCAAACGCTTTTTCGAAATCTACGAAACACGCAAACAACTCCTGGTTGTATTCTATATTCCTCTCGATTAATAATCTCATTACTGCAATGGCATCACGCGTACCTCTCCCCTTCCTAAACCCAAACTGATAATCCCCTAAGTAATCATTTGCCCTACTCTCTATCCTTTTGTTTATGATCCTAAGAACAACTTTAGCTGCGTGGGATATCAAACTTATTGTCCTGTAGTCCTGACATGACGTAGCCTTTACCTTTTTCGGAATAGGAACTAACACTGATCTCACTAAGTCTTCCGGCCAGATTCCTTCCTCATAGATACTACGAATCAGCCCATATGGCATCTTCGTCCCACATTTTCCTAAACATTTCAGTAGTCCCGCGGGAATGTTATCCACCCCCACGGCCTTATTTAGTTTCATCTCTCTAATGCCCTTTCTATCTCATCGTCGAGTATGCCTGGACCTAAGCTATCTTCCTCTACGTGATGTTCCTTTTCTATGTCTAACTTTGTTGGTCTAAGTTCTTCACTTTAGAGTTCTTCTATATATTCTTTCCATCTCTCTTGGATCCTTCCTGCGTCAAATATTATCTTACCCACCTTATCTCTAACTGTTAGCATAGATCTTCCTTTCTTACTTCCCGATAAAGATTTAACTTTTCTGTACAGCGAACCCATTTCACCCTTCCTCTGCAAACTTTCCATATCCTCACATTGCGTCTTCCACCATGCTTCTTTTGCTTTATTTGTCGCCCGCCTCAATTTTTTGTTTAACTCTTTGTACATCATTTTGCCTAACTCCGTGTGTACATTATATATATATATATATATATATATATATATATATATATATAATAACCCTTTTTGAAAGTCTCACGAACGTGAATAATAATGTATAACACTTAGCACTAGTGGACACAGACAAAAACACAGAAACACACAAAAAAGAGACTCACTATTTTTCGAATTTTCGGTGGTCGTGACCACCTTTATCAAGGAAGAGAGGGACAGAACTGAAGCTCCACCGAAAATTCGAAAAATAGTGAGTCTCTTTTTTGTGTGTCTTGTGTTTTTGTCGGTGTCCACTAGTGCTAAGTGTTATACATTATATATATATATATATACATATAATATATGCAAATAGTACTAAACTGCTTTAATATCTTTAACGTAACAGCACCCACTCGACTTAATTTAAATTAAATTCAATAATTTGGGGGAAAACATTCGAGTTTGCATTGTTACAGCAATTGCCGCCTCAGAACTAGTTCAAATTAAGTTTCAGAGGTCGTTTCCAAAAGTTAATAAGAACCTCACAATGCTTAAATCTCTGCAGTCACATCCTATCTGTTGACGAAATACGCATGGATGGGTGATACATACATGTCATCATCCGATATTAATGCATCAGCTAAGATGACATATTGGCTCCTGCATTTATGTTCGAACCTCTTTGGTTTGAAGAGAGCTTGGACAGAGTAAGGGATGGGCCTGTAAACGTCAGCTTTCATGGGATTGGGAACAAGGTTTGAAATTTTGCACGACTATTTCTCACACCATCTGACGGTGATCCATTTCCCAGGTATCTTTGGCTATGCTTGTAAGTTAATCCACCATAATTGCGTTCTCCCATTCCAATCTGAGGAAAAGTACTAAATAGTCTGTGCTAAACATGAATACTCAACTTCTTATGGAACCTAGAGCAACTGGGTTAGCATTGTTATCTTTATAATCCTATGCAACGGAAATGCACGACAGTTGATTGGAGTGTCTTTTGGATTTCACATGTTGACTCTCTCATTTTTATTGAGTCCCATCTGAAACTTGTGAATCGATATAAAAGCGACATTTTTAAATATTTTATCTTTAAGTGAGATTATGGATCTAACTATACTTTATATTGATTGTGAAAGTCAAAACTAATTTCCAAAAGGCCTTGAAATTTGATGAAAAAGGTCATTTCATGAAAAAACTTTATTTTTTACTATCCCTGAAATTTCTTGTCGTTGGTTTGCATATAGGTAAGTAATATGAACCAAATTTTAAATAAACTCATACGATCCGCGTAACCCGTCCCATTTTATTTTCTTTCGGGATCCATTTATGGAACGTATAGGCATATAAAGAGTTCATATTGATTTTTTTCATCACGCATACGATTTTGTTGAATTTCGGATCAGGCAAAGGCTCCGTACGCCATATCCCGTTTCGTACTTTTTTCACACTTTCGGAGGACCCTTGGATAATTTTTTTACTGGAATCCAATGTGTCTGAAGCAGAAACTGGCGATATAGGGCTTGGAAAAAGGCGGGTGTACCCATTTCTACCCGGATTAGTCGAGACTTTTTACGGCGACGGATAGTGTATATATTACGAGATTATCATATTCGCTCCGCGAGCCTTATCTTTCTCTTATCAGCTCGTTCCGATTTTGCACACTTCGAAAGGCCTTCGAGTGGCCAGCCATCCGAAATCCTCAGCTACAAATCCTCAGCTCGGGAGCTTCAGCAGGATTCGAACGGCCCCGGCGTATTTTAAATGGTGTTCAGTGGAGGACGAAGGCCTATCCTCAGTCGTCTTTGCGGGAGAGAATCCTGGGACAAGGGATCCCGTCGAGTGCTGAATATTGAAAAAAAAAATTGATACGCCTTTAGGTTCGCATACATCAAAAACTCTCGCTTCTCCTACGGGGAATAATCGACGGGTGGAAATTCTCGCAGCAGAGGGTTTGCGATGCATTACATTTAGAATTCAGACCATTAACCTGAAAACTCGACTCTCCGGCACCTCGCTCTCTTGCCCTTTTCCTTATCCCCCCCTCTCCCCGTCTAGTTCCACGCAGATTCCCACATTTACGATCTTCCACCTCAATTTTCGAACATCCACTTACCATCCTCTCTCTCTTGCCTACTTCATAACTTAGGTTTCAATGTTATATTTCTCAACCTCCACGTTAGGTTTTAAAATATCACCTACTAACACGATAGCTCCGAGGGAACTTGACCCTGTGATGTTTTTATGTAAAACTTTTAATGTAAATGCAGAGACATAGAAAAAAATGCCGGGAAGTGCATCTGATTTCTAATTAACTGATTTTGATTGATGTTTGAATAATTTTTCTTCGCGGTTGAACAAAACTGCTCTGCGATAAGAATTTATTTCTTGTAGCAGGCTCGTAGCATCAATTCACCGATGTAGCTTCTTTACGTGAGATGTTGTGCAGCAGACAGCTGATTTCGCCTTTCTTTAACCAGGCATGCAAAAATATTTTACATGCAAAACATTCAGCTCCACAATTTTGATTTATTTACGACGGTTAATTCGTCATGTTCATTACAGAGCTTGGTGTACTTTTATAATCATTCAGTAAGATGTATGAAATAATTTGAACTATGCTGCTGCTTAAATTAAGTTTCTGAACTGTGTATTACTCTTAGCATTCTAATAAATGTTTGACAAAAATTATCCTTTGACTATCGGTGTTGGCACACCTGTTCCTGGAAAAAATCTGGATCGGATGATCGTTGCGCTAAATAATTTAGGGGTACAAAATACCACACCTGTTATTAGTGACACAAAGTTTTGTGGTGTACTTCAAAATGTATGTTTTTAATATTAAATAAATATGTTTTTTTTATTGACGGCGAATTTTTGTGCGCATATTTTTAATATGTGAGGTAATGGAATACGAGAAAGAAATCGTATTTTTAAGTATGGGACCTTTTAACTAGAAGAGATGAGATTAAGGGAGATCGATTGGTCATTTTCATTGTTAAAGGTCAGTGGAGGAGATTGAAGGTATGAAGTTTCCCCTGACATGTAAGAATATTGGGGAAGATGCCTATGAGAAATAAAGGGTAGGAGAAAATGAAACGGAAGAGAATGTTATCTGTAAGAAACAAGGGTGGGAGATAGCGAAAGAGAAAAAGAACTGAAATACCCATCTTAGTTGAAAATCAAAAAGGAACTCGTTGTGTACACACCAAAGGGAATTTTTCATAAACAAATTTAGCTTATTTGGCTGAATATAGAATTATTTCAATTATATTTCTCTGCATGAGAAGAGTTGATTATTTTGAGTCCGTCAAAGCTGTGCGGAACAATTACTATGGCATACCGAAAATACCCAATTGAGAAAACACCTAATTTCTGTACCTCGCAGTTTTTATAACTTTATTAACACGTATAATATTTTCCTTATCATCCAGTATCCTGCTTGAAGCAGCGTGATAAAGGAATGTCTGATGGTCACTGAGATTTCCCTTTTAACGCACTGCTTTACGGCGTCGGTTAAATTCTATGTACCTCCATGGACTGCAAAATATTTTCTCAACTGAATAAACAGTATTTCAAATCATTACTGCGAACTAATGGTACGAGTTTGCCGAGTAACCTGAGTACCGTAATCAGGAAAGCGTCCGTAAATATTCATGAACGTAAGAGCCACCGTGCATGTATACGAGCAGAGGAGTGCGCCTCCCAGAAATGAATTCGACATGACTAGGCTACTCTCTCTTAACCCTAATATGACGGAGATAAAGGGAAAAAAAAGTGGGAATATCCAAGGCGAGCTCAAGCATCACCGTCAACTCGAGGTTACTTTCCGAGTCGGAGGGGAAACGTTGGGATGGACACGTAGTGAAATAAATCAACTCCCTGGGCTGCGGTCGAATACATTTCGAATGGGTTTGAAAGAAGGAGTAGACCAATTCATTGTTAGTGACGCAGGCAGGTGGAGGGAGGGAGAGAAAGAGATAGAGAGAGCCCGGGGAAAGATGGAGACTGGCATGGGGCGGGAGAGAAGGGTTGAGGGAGGGAAATAATGGGTGGAAGAGCCGGGAGATGAGAGGTGGCAGAGGGAGGGAGAGAGTGTTGGCCAGGATGATGGGACGAAGAAGAAGTAGGTGGTGAGTGTGAAAGGAAGGAAGGAAAGGAGGGAGAGCAAAGAAAGATTGAGGGCGTAATGGGGGAGGGGGGAGAAAGGTCGGAGTGGACGGGGGAGGGTATGGGCAGAGTGTGAAGATGCGGCGGATTTAGGGGAGGGGGTGGATGAGGTGGGCAGATTGGAGGCTGAGAGACGGAATAAGGAGGGAGGGGTGGGGGGCAACCAGAGGAGCAATTTATCACTAACCACTTCCCTTCCCTCCCTCCCCTATCTTTTCACCCCACCAATCCGTTTCCTCCTTTACTCCTCTCCCCTATCTTCCTCCCCCTTCTTCCTCCTCATCCCCTGAGCACTCCGGTTCTCCCGAAACCCACTCTGCGAGCTTTAAAAAAAAATTGCGATGGGGATTCCGGAATAGGTTGGGCCTCAGATAATAGAGTTGAAAGGGGTTGGTGTGTCGGTGGGGTGGGGAAAAAAAGGGGGAATATCTGGTGAAGTGGGATGAATGAATAGAAGATGTTAATACAAGGGGGTGCCACCATCGACCTCTTGCATGCCCCCATCCTCCACTTCGCACCGCCGCCCACATGACTACAACCGCCCCTCCCCCCATCCTCCTCGGGTCATCCTTCCCCTCCCCCCCCGCGCACACATCCCGACACCCGGAAAAACCAGCATCTTCCTTCTCCGTCCCAACTCTCTCTCTCTCTCTCCTTCTCTCTCTCTCTCTCCCACTTCGCGGAGAAAAAATAGAGAGCAATGGAGGACGGAGGAAGAGCCCAGGGTGGGCGTGATGGTTTATGGATGGCCGAGTGGGCAGAAGCTATCGCAAGTGGCACCCGGAAAAATATCTTTCCGCCCCCGATTTCCCCCCCCTTCCCCTCCCATATCTCCTCTTCTAACTCCTCGGCAGCCCCGGGCGGTATTTGTGCAGGCTTATGCGGCACATGGTTCGCCGGAGAAGGCAACGGCATGAAGAGGCGGACTTCGGAGGGCTCCTCGCGAGCCGTCGAGTGGGTGCGGACATCAAGATTTGAGTACTCGTTTGGGGAGCCCGGGTGGGGTTGGTTGGTGTGGAGTGGAGGTTGAACGGTAATTAAAGATAAAAACGTGACGAGCGAGCTTTGTGGGGTGGGTTGGTGAACGTTCATTTCCTCTCCTACTTTTCCAAGGGATGTGCGTCGCTCGCGTCTCTCGGCGGGCTGCAGCTGCCGATATCGTCGACCTCACTCGGCCCCACCCTCTCTCGAATGCGCTGCGAAATTTAAAAGCCTTTTGCCAATTGATTCCGGGCAGGCATTCGTGCAATGCATCACTCAATGGACGGCGCGGGCTATGGATCGCCACCTCGTAAATTTCACCGTGCATCGAACCCGCCCGTCTCTTTCCCCTGTAGGTGCCCCTCTCTCCGAGCAGCTCGGGGCTTTCACTCTCCGCGCGTTTCGCGAATGTATCCACGGTCGCCCCTCGCCCTCGTCCCAGCGAGCGTGCGTGCACTTCTTTCCCCTCACGGGCGGGCATATTTTCGGTAGATTCTCTTTAATCTGCAAAATTGTCTTTTGCCATTCCGGAGCCCCTGATGCGTATATTTTGGCGGTGTTCCAAACACAGCGGTTCAGTCACTGTTCATTGAATCAGCGCGCATATGATACAATTTTTCATCGCTCGGCAATGCGCTTCGAATCTGGAAAAATCCGATGTAAAAGAATCATGCTGTGCGCTTTAAGCTCACGCCATTCTCCTATAAATGTTTCTAATTTGGTAAATGTGTTCACTACATATAAGCATCTCGTTACATCGAACTCTATCAATCTTGAATCTGTGTTTCTCCTGTTTGCGGTTTTGTTTTGTGTAAAAACGTTAGGTTATGTGGAATGATTTTTTAGTATATCACCCAATGTGATAACCCAAGGTTGTGTACATAAGGAGTTTTCTTATGGAACGTGATGAGTTTGCTTTCTGGTCACTGAGAAACTGACTAAAATCTTACCAAGTCCTTGCTATAAATTTCTACGTGAGCATGCGTCAGAATTATTTTCCAAGGAACTTTCCTTTTGCTGCATCGATCGCATCCCTGTTACAGCCATTACTCTGTCTCTGACAAAGAGAGAAAAAAAGAGCTTTCATTACTTTTATACACTTAAGCCAAAGGGGGATTGATTATCGATCAAACTCAGCCCCGTGGAAAATTGAATCCTGTAATTTATAATGGAGATTTTTTAGCGTCCCGGAAATTCACCCCGGATATGGTAGACGTGCCACGGACGTACCCTCCAACTATATCTTATCCTTCCAATAAAACTCATCAGACAGCATGCCATTGGAGTCGATAAAGGAGTATTTGCCCTGCTTATTGGCTTTCTACTCAGTAACGCGTGAGAAAAAGTACTAATCCGTTCGCCTCCCAGCCACGTTTTTCACAGACCGGTCGTCGATTCCACAAAGTACCCCCTTATCACCTGGTACCATGATTAGTTTTTGTAACGTAGCATAGCATAGGAATGAATCAAAATGCATCACTAATTTTGCATTCAGAAGCTTTTGTTCATAAATTCGAATAATTTTCTTGTTTTTTCAAGCTATTTTCCTGAATATATTGTCAGTTTGGAGTTTATTAACATTTTTCTGATTGTCTCCTTTCACGTGCATGCTGCTCAGTGTCACAAATTTTTTAACTGAAACCTTCTAAATAGCCTGAGCATCCGCAATTGACTGTTGGCGTGAATGAAATATATTTGCGTTTTTTACACGATCTCATTTTCCAAGATCACTCAAACGGTTCTCCAAAATATCATTTCATATAATTAGTGCTCCGTCAAGGAACCAATTAGTTATTATCTATATGGCAGGAAAAAATCATAGGTGGTGACTCTATTTAGCCTATTTCTTCAAGTAAATATTTGGCATTTTTTTATTAAGTACTGAAGTCATCTTGGTGAGTGTTTTTTTTCCTTCTAAATATGAACCAATTCGAGAAGTAAGGCATAATGGATAATTGCTGTTGACCCGTGAGCGAGGCTTTTTGGGCCTTTTGTCACACAACGCTCGGCCTTCTTTGAACTGTCGCACTCACGAACGCACATTTTCACATACACAACAACCTCCCACGTCTTTCAGTGGGAGATGAATTTCGAGGGGTATTCAGTCACAAACGCGGACAGTAGAGATGATTTTACGCTGCTATTTTACGCTAAACTACGTATATTTAACGCTTGCCTCTCTTGCGGCAGTTAATGCAAACCAGTTGTCAGCTGCAATTCCTGATCACTGAATTGTGGAGCTACTTATGTTTTGTATTTATCAAAAGTGTCGCCGTGTATTAGGCTCAACCAAATCTAATTATCTACTCCCAGTGGAGAGCAAATAATTGGAATAACTTATAATTTGAGAGCACCTATTAAAATTGTCTCAGCCCTGCAGTTTTTGGTAATAGTGGTAACAGCTATTATGGGAGGTCATGATGCCTGAGGTTACCTATACCATTAGGTATAGGTGGGTCATTTGGGATTTTCAAGAAAATTGGAGAAGGGAGGAGAAATACCCGGAGTCGGCATTCGCCTACTCTTAAATATATTAGCAAAATGGGTCCACAGTTTAACGTCCCATCCTACGGAAGACATAGTACTCCACTAGAAGAGACTCTCCATATGAAACCCCAAGTTGGGATCAATAGACCTCTGCCACCGCAGGGCCTGCCGAGCCCGGGCCTCCGGGGCGGGCATTCAGTAAGCTACCAACCAAACCAAGCCCAATCCTTTGCTTTTTAAACCAGTAAAACATATATACCGCTATTTAGTAGAAACATCGATCGCGTAGAATCAATGTGATGGCTCTTTAATTGATAAAATATTTTCCGGCGCATTTATTTCAGCCTTCTAAATAAGAGTTATGACGAAAGTACACGGTCCAATGAAGTGATATTTGGAAGGCATGTTTTCAACTGTTGTTGTGAATTATGAGTGGGTGTTGTATGTTAAATGGGGCAAACTATGTTAGCAAAATGATATACGGTTCTCGCTCCACGTTCAAGTGCCGGGGAATTCTCCAAACTTAAAAGTGGCCAGGCTCAAAAGCACGCCCTCCCCCACAACAGTGCTGCTGCGACTGAATTCTTGACAAATGCCGTTCCGACGGCAAAAGGATTTATAGATTATCGCGTGTGCTCCACCCGCCTCTCTTCTCGGTGGCGGAAGGTCGCGCTGAGCATGGAGTGCAAGAGTCTCTCTTCCCTGCTGATATTTTAAAAAAATCCTCCCGAGATGAAAAGGCTCTCATTTAAAAATCCCTCCCTGCCTTCCCTTGGCATAACGCAAGCGAGCAGGTATACATTCAACCGAGAGTTGACTTTCAAAAGGGACTGAGAACTGGCGAACTTTGACACTCTGATATTAGAAAGAGACGTCTGCATTAAAATTCCCTCTTTTTCTCTGCCATATCGACGCACGCACTGCTTATTTGGGCGACTTTTTTTCAAAAAGACGGAATTACAACGAGAAGATGTTTTTAGCCTACAGTTAAACATTCTGATTTGTTTAAAACTATTCCTGTGCATTTCACTCACAAAGATATTCAACCTAATTATGAATTAATAAGACTTCTTTTCGCGGTAATTATGAATATTATATTTATTTAATGTGTTCCCACATATACTCTGAACATCTCATTTATTTTACTGGTTTGATCATATTAATGCAACAATTGGCATCTGGGATATATTATACAATAAGTAAGATGATTTACTAGAACTCATCTTAATGTGTTTTTTATCGATAGCTAAATTATTCCGTGAAAAATAATTTATCAAGTATGAATTTACGACAGTATAAATTTTACCTAATTTTCAAAGAGAAACATCTTGCACCAATATTATTACCAACAAATGTGATTTGTGAAAAAGCGTAAATATCGTATTGTATGATGGCCAAGTCCGGAGTGCTTACATCTTTCCTTTTAGAGGATAATTTATATTGATATCTTTTATAATTTTGTCTTGCTGTCTTCCTCAAGATTCAGCTATTAATTTCGAGTATTATTTACTAAAACGAATTGTTTCTCTAAATTTCCCTCAACCAAAATCACCTAGAAGCAACAGTGGAAATGTATTTTTAATTACTTCATTCCTTATCCTGTTATAATTTTGAGCAATGTCAAGTAATACCAAGTTAAATATTTTCAGTAGTCTAACAGTAAAAAGTTTTATTAGTCTGTCCTAGATTTTATTCTAAAAATTTGCGTTAAGAATCAATTTCTTAATAGTATACAATCAAAAACAGGGAATTATCTTTTTCACATTGGTTCATGACCCCGCTTTGTGTAGGTTTTAGTTATTGTATTTCCATGTTATTATGAATTTCTAGAAATATTAACTAAAAACTATCAGCCACTTCAACATTGTGGCTTAAAATTTTGATATAGATTATGAGAGCTGATTATATCTTGGAAGAAATCAAATTTTCGGAGGCGGTACTTCACTACAAGACTTTCAAAATGTTATTAAAATTTTATCGATTATTACCAAGAAATACGTAATCATTTTCATGGATACTGTAATAAAAGTTTTATTTAAAACTTCGGAATAATGAATTTTTTCTATAAATAATCGATTTGGTGAATGTTTGATACCATTAAACTGTTATTAAATAGTCCTCTTAGTATCCAACTGAGCGACATGAGTGCACCAATTATTTTAGAAAAGAAAATCAATTTGATATTTTTTCACTTTTAAAATTCTTGAGTTCAGTATTCTAGTGTTTTTCCATTTATTGTGGTCAGGTCTTTTAACTGCGGTCCATAGGTGTGTTGAGAAACAACAATTGGCGCAAAATATATATAACAAATTACGCCCGAGGTAAATTTTTCCAAAATCTGAATGATGTTTGGTTTTTATAACTTTTTTTCTTTTAGAACAATAATACCAACAATTTATTTTACTCCATCCCAATTCAAATATAATCCACTAATATATTCAAAAAATACTTGTGTAATGAGAATATTTTGTAATGAGAAAATTTTGTAAATATTTTTTTATAAGTTGATTAAGGAATCAAGGAGGTAGAAATATTTTTATTACAAAATGCTAAAAATATTTCACCGGAAGATTTTAGGAAAAAAGATTTTGATTCATTAGTATTTGCCTTGATAAGGGTATTTAATACGATTAATATACTAGGTTCGTGTCAATGAACATTTTTTTATTTATTGTGTTTTAATTTTCCTAATCAAAAGCCGCAATTATAGAATAAGTGAGGTTCTTGATTTTCTTTTCAATTATTTTCTTTCCTTTCAACTCATTCTGCGACGTTATTTCATAAATTCAACGATTATGATTGAGGTTGAGAGTCATATACCAATATGTTCCCTTTCGTTATACATTTCTCATTGGCAATGAAAAAATTGATATTTGTATGCCATGGAGATTTTCATTTCCAAATGATCTCTTATAGTACTCTTTATAGCAGGGCGATGAGTATAAAGCTTTTTGCTTACATAAACTGTTTAATGATCGGATCAAGTCATCTTCGCATTTGTCGTATTAGCCTACATTTTACGCAGCAGACTTAGATTAGTCCGGGGCCAAGTTGTTTATTCCAGACCCGCGGAGACTTCTTTTTCCCTCGAAATAAGCCTAACCTAAACCAAAATATGAAGGAAAAAGCTCATTTGAAGCAGCACAGTGGGTCGGGGACCGCATTGAATTACCATGATTCTCCTTCCCAGTGACGACGTGCCATTGATGGCGCAGCATTTTCCCCCTCGCGCCCCAGGAAATCCGACGAAAATAAATAATAAGACTCAAAACATTGTTCGCGAGCTTAAGACGCGGAGGCTGGCTCCTAACTCCGCCTTAACTGTGGAAGGAGGCTTTATCTTCTCTCCCGGCCTCTTGTATCTATCTCTCTCTCACCATCTCCCGCCGCCATCTCCTCAGCACGCTTGTGGCCAGTGGAGCGGAGATGTGTAGGGAACCGAGTGCGATTCTGTTTGAGAAAAAAATGAGAAAGAGATCCACCGAAACTGTAGCGCACTGCGAAAAAAAATGGCAATAGCCGAAGAAAGGATTACGCTGAGTTAGGCGATGGCCGAGGCATAAGTGAGAGAACGGAACTCCCGGCGGCGAAAGCGAGAGAGAATGGGAACAGAAGATAAAGAAAAGCGAATGGCGGAGTGGAAGAGAGAGAGAGAGAAGGGAATGAGGGAGAGTGACTGGGAGAATTAAAGGGAAGAGATTGTAGCGAGAGATAGGGGGATAGTGGAAATAGGGGCAAGGAAATGGTGTGAGAGTGAGAGAGGAGGTTGAGAGGGAAAGTTCGGCCAGGTGGAGGTGAACGGTTTAATAATAAATCCAAGGGAAGTTAGGGTTAGGAAGAGAGCGGGAAAGAATGCCAAGCAGGTTCCATTGTCAAGTTCGTAGAGAATGTGAACTAAATATAAAATTATCTCGTGCAAAAACCTGACTGTGTTCTTTGCGAATCTTGTGGGCAGGTGTGCTGATTCCCTAGTATCAGTCCATGTGGACATCACTAAATATGTCCAGGTGAAGTTTCAATTCTTAGGTTCAAACCTATGAGTTACTGAAACAAGTAATCAAATAAATATCCTAAAAATAGTTTCATACAAGTATTGTATCACTTGCCCTCATGGAAATTTCCAAAGCTGACCCCAAAATACTGCTAGTCATCCTGTTTTCAAGTACCAATCTCGTTTCCCCGGCAAAGTTTTATATTTACCACTTGAAAACTTCATTTTCTCTTCAAAGTTATTTGTTGCTCTGGCATGTATTAGGCATTTAAAATTCAAATATTCTCCCCTTGAGAAAGGTTACTTTTTCAAAGATTTTATCAATAGCTATGCTATGTACTTAATTAACTACTTCCTCCGTGGATCGTGGGGCAAAATTTCGGCTAGTAGTTTTCAGTTAAACTGAATCGCGTTTTAATATCGCGGGATATTTTCGTGGACAGTCAAAATGTGCTGATTATAGTAGAGGTGGTGGGTTGAAATCTTTTCGGAAACACCTTGAGCGTTTGACATGTCGCCATTAATCGCCAGATTTGCATTTTAGGATATAGTTAAAATCATTGGATTTTCTACGAGTAGTTTTGGTTATTATGATGATAACTCTCCTCCTTCCCCAAACTTAGACTGCAATTATAAATAAGCCAAGTAAGACAAAGTCTTTTATTCTTCTGTTTTTGTCACACCATATCAAAATATTTAGTGAGTCATTTTTTCTTTTGTATCGGTGCATATATTTTTCTTTTTTGGGTAAATATTACACACACACACGGATGCGTTTGCCGAGTTTTCGCATTTGAATGCGTGTGCACACATATATATATATATATATATATATATATATATATATATATATATATATATATATACACGCATGCACATTTATACACAAACACATACATATCATGGTCTTTTTGAGCCCAAAGCTTTTTTAGGTAGCTCTGTTTCATAATTTTATGGATTTTGTTAATGCGATCTTATTTCCTTACCAGCTGAAGCTGCAAAAAAAACAATGGAGTCTCACGCTTTTAACCGTGGTAAACAAGGTACCAGTAGGATTCATATCTGCCGTGGACCAGTTGTTATTCACCCAATGATCCTTAATCATATGGATGACTGCTCTCTTTTGCGGCTGCTGCAAGAGATATTCTCAACATTCGCCAGAAGTGGTCCATAATATACCAGAGGGCAAAGGGAGACTTTTATGCATGACCTTTCCGGATACCGCATCGTATTTTCAGCTCCATCTGGGTTAAATCAATGGTTTGGTAGGGTAAAATGGATGGTGAAATGACTTACCACGCCAAGTAATCGTAAAACGTGAGTATTTGATATTATTCCCATTACAATAGGGTTTTGAGTGACCATAACTCAATTCCCTTGCTTTTATCCGTCAGTAGAGATTTTGCGGAACTCGTCACTTGGTGAGAGAGAACCCGCGCCTTGGACTGGCCCCGCGCCTCGGACTTCTGTCTTTCTCCGTTCTCCAAAACGCGAGTAATTTTAATTACCCTGGTGTAAATGACCTCAGCAATCTGTCACCCCATTTTTAATCGCTGCTTATTTACTAAAATCAAGTGGCTAGGATGGCGAAGCGACGATAGTTTCTGGCGTTGCGAAGGTTAAGGATGCGAAAGGTGACATCTCGATCTCTTCTTGGGTGCCATGTTCAGAGTACTCAATAGTCATCAGTATTAGTAGCTTTATGGGTGGCGACCGATAGGTGAAGTCAATGACGCCATAAGGGGTGGATGAAAAAGGAGGAAGGGAGGAGAGATATCCGGCCTCGGTATTAACCAGCTCTTGGTGAATGGCGCCAAGGGGTCCACAGCTTACCGTCCCATCCGAAAGACGGCATACTCAGTTAAAGTACTTTCCACAAAACACCTCAAATAGGGATCGGGATACCACTGAAAAAGATCTCCCACCTCCAGGATTCAAACTCGGGAACTCTCGGTGGGAAGCAAGTACATTAGCCACCGCGCTATTCCGATCACCCTCAATTTTCAATCGTCTATTTGTCGGATAGGGGCTAAGTAATGCAACTTATGTCATTCCACGCAGTGTTGGAACTGAGCTGAGCTTCTCTTATTTTTATTCCGCCCACAAAGTCCTTAATCATCTCTACTATTGATTTCCCTTATAGAATGAGGCCTGGCTCTGATGGAAAACGTTCAAAATTTTGAGATTTTCTTGTACCACACACAGACTGTATGTATTCTGACGACAGTCGTTAAGACTGAAGGATCTTCAGATAATTAATTAAATTGGTATATTTTGCAGAAAAACTAGTTTTAATGAATTCGTTAAATCCTTGGGACTTCAAATTTTCAATATTGTTTTCAATATTTCATTTAGGATGGATTTTCACAAATTTTGGCGTTAATCATTAATCACTAGTACTGAATCTTGCATCACCCCATCCAGTTGGAACATTGGATAGATTAAGCAGGAATTTCGGATTTTTCCATGATTAGAAATCGGTCTGATTTCACTGGCTGGAGGTTATGGGAGCTTCATCTTAAGGGAAGTTGCCGATTTTGGAGCTCGCTTGAGTTCCCTTTGTTTGGCAAGGTCTTCCTGGGCATACAAGGCCTAGTTAATAAAAATAACTCGCAAAATGAGTGGAGGAAATAATAATCAAAGTAACTTTTCAAAAGTTATGTCACTTTTCTCATGCATATTCACCCTGTACATTCAGACACAACCATCCCATCTCTAGCATCCGGGCAGCAGAGACGTCTTTTGTTTGCAGTCGCAGCCAATCCAAGAGTAACCTCTACGGCCCAAATCGGCATCACCACTTTCAAAATGCCGTCCCTCCAAATGGTTTTTAAGGGGCCCGGACAGATAGCAGTCACTGGGGGCTCCAAGTCGGGGCTCTAAATGTTCCAAGAAATCCCCGTTAAGTGTTCCCAACAACTCACGAGTTTGTTTTGCAGGCGTTTGCAACTTATTTATTCACTTACCCTCGTATTTTCACTGAAAACGAAAAACTTCTCGGTTAGCCCAGAAGTATCGTGTCAAGTGATTTACTCAGCATCCAAAACTACCATTTTTCCGTCATTAAGATCTTGAAAATTAAAACAAAGTTAAGAATTGAGTTCACCTTGATCCGCAGTCTCCTTAAAATATCTATAGACGATCTTTCAGCAATCACGAATCATGAACATTTGTGTCGTGAAACCAGAAGTTAATAACGTGATGTCGGCAAGCCCATATTTGCACTAATTCGTCCTTAAAAAAGTGATATAATAATATGATGGGAAAGAATGTAAGTGCATGAAAGAAAAAAAACTCAAACCCAAGAACTTACTGATTGAAGAGTACATATTTGGACTTCACTCCCACAGCAGTACATTTTGTTATTTGGACTTGGAGCTAAATTTACTGAATTTCCATTCTCATTTGGCACCTAAGAGGTGAAAGGAAATCAATTTTTCCTCCAAAAAGGTTGTAATTTTACTAATCTATGCCTTGCTTATTGTGCCTTGAATGTTTAGAAATTCATTTATATTGACTTTGGAAAATGAAAGAGCCCTACTTCTAACATTTTCTGAAAAGTCAGTTTATATCCCTGCTTTATCATGGTCTAGCAGTGAGCCAAAATCGAAATGTATATATTTTTAAAATTGTAGTATTTTTCCAAAATGAAAGCGCTAATAAATAGCAGTTTCAGATGGATTAAACCCTCCCTTGCATTCATACCACCGGTTCTCCACGGTTATCAAAAAAATAAAAATCGTTCCGATTCGTCATAAAATTTGATCTTCCTGTTCGACCGACCTGTACTCCATTCGCTCGGGATGGAAACTGGACGAAAGCCAAGAAAGGCTGGAGACGCAAGTAGGAATGCGTAAAATACGTTATTTATATTTTAAAAATCATCGGCTGCAAAAAAAACTCCCAAAAAAAATATGCAACGCAAAACGCTCGGCGGAAAAATGAAATCGGCGCCGTAATTCACATAGGAAAGAGTGGCACAAATATTCTGATAAATGAGTTCGTGTGCGTGCGGCGTGTGTGGGTATATATATATATATATATATATATATATATATATATATATATATATATATATATATATATATATATATATATACACACACACACATATTTATGTATACAAACTTTCATGTATTGGGGAAAGGAAGGATAAAATCGAGAGGAAAACAGATGAAGGCAGCTCGGCGTTGGAGGGAGAGAGAGGTTTTCTAGATTGGCTGTGTGGCGGTGTGAGCGGTCTGGAGGGGGGAGAGAAGAGAAGGTAGATGGGAGAGGGAGGAACTCGGAGGCGGCAGGGCCGTTGGGGTGGCTTGCGGAACGAGAGGCGGAAGCCATAAAGGAGGCAGGATGTGGGACGGCGGCGCCCCGAGAGGATGAAATGGCTTTATCAATTGGAGGTAGCGGATTGCAGGAGAGGGAGAGAGTGTGTGTCTGTATGTGGATTTTGGGGAGGGAGCGTCGGAGGATGAGAGGGCGGGGTGGAACAATTTGCCCTCCCCGATCCCTATTCTCCCTTCCGTCCCCCTTCCCCGCCACACGTCCAGACATTGACGGGGTCGGAGGAGGATGAAGATTCCGACGCGAGTCAATTTCGCAGCGGTGATACCCCTTCTCGGGGGCTGGCGATTGTTTTGTGGAAATTAAGAAGAAGGAAGGAACGGTGGGGGTTTGTGAGTGTGTGGAGGGAGGGAGGTATGAAAGGGAGGATGATGGCATCCCGTGCATCCCTTCTTCGTCCCCTTATCACACAAACACTCCCCGACCGCCCATTTTCGGTAGGGGTGACTGAGGGAGAAGAAAATAGAAAAAGGAGGCACTCACGCATTGGGGAGGCGATAGGGAGGGTTTTACGTACCGCATAACAATCGCCTCCATCATTCCGAGAAGGTTTTCCTAGATGAGACTAAGGGAGATATTTTCCAGGGAAATTCATTGCTTCAAAATTGCCTCTCGGGATGTTTATTTCCCAGGGTGCAGTGATTAACGTCGTCATCGTTTCTGTATTTCACCGTGGGTGATTATACCTGTTGTTGGGCCGGACGATAGGGACGTGCTCACTCCTCGCCGTGCTCACTCGCTTCATTTGCCGTTGACCTGTGGATTTACTGCGAGGGAACTAAACTCACATCCACAATCCTAGTGGAAGTAGGATTTTAAATGCAGTTCCGAACAGTAATGTTACGGATAACACATGTAGACATTTCTTGCCGCACGGGCATAAGTTGGAATTTTTTTTTCAACTTATCCGATGAAAATGGAAATGATTTTCAATGAAAACTGACGATGCGATTCTTTAATGGAGACATAAAATGTAATTTTCGTGGTAAACAGGGTATATCTGAAATTTATAGTGAAAATCACGAATGCGTTGATCCCTTCTTTAAGAAATTTTTTCTGCCATAAAATTTGTTCCTTTTCTCGTTTATCATTTATTTTAATGAATTCTGCAGTTTTAAGGCCCAAAATGTGGCTGAAAGTTTGTACAATATGCCCGTGCGCTGCATCAATAAAGAAACTCGTGTATCTACCGAGTGATTGATTGTGAGAATGTTTTCCAATTAGCCAAAACGGGTTAGTAAAAATTAGATTAACTCCAAAGTTACCCATCAAAGTTAACATCCAAAGAATACCTTTCGAACTTGGCACCTCTCTTATTCTCCCTTGCTACCTGGTTTCCTTCACATTCGGTGATGTTTAAGGTAATACCACCGATTGTCAATGGGAAACTGGAGTTCGTTAAGCCCTAAATCTTTTTACATAAAGCGTGATCGAGAGGCAGTGCTTCAGACATTTCTGAAATTGCGTGTAAATGGGAATCGACCTGAAATTTCTGAACATGGGAAATGTAATTGCTACTTAAAGTTAGATGATAGCTCCAATAGATAAAAAGTAGACCTATTCGTGGCACCTTTGGCTCTCAAAAATCATGATCGTCTTCCGAATCGTGACCTCTCGAGTATGTTAAAAATCCAGTTTTTCCCTCCCATATCTTTTGGCACTTTTCCCATTTCTCCGCATGATATCTGACGTCCCAGTTCCAACAAATTCCACTTGCATGGACAATTCATTTTTAGAGAAAAAAACCTCATCAGTGTGCTCATTGCAATAACTGTTAAGTATGTATGTATTCCGCAAAAATAAATGGCTCGATTTCTGAGTGCGCAATTCTTTCTACCCGTCATAGGGTATCAAAAGATTAAGAGACCCGAAATAAAACTACTTTGAATAGTTATAGTATTTAAAATCTAGAACGTTTTGAAAATTATCAGAGCACGGTATCACTAATACCTGATAATACTGCCTGCTGGATATACCTTTATCTTTGTCTTGATGTTCTCAAACATAAAATTAATATGCGTATTAAAGCCAACACATTTCAATAATAGCATATTTAAGGCACCTCAGTATGATATTGCACAGTCCTCCCATGCATAAGCTTATCTAGATCAGTAAGTTATTAGGTATTCAAAGAAGTGATACGCTATTTTTCTAAATAAATACCTAGAACAATTGCTTTTTCAGTCTCTTCTTATGATATATCTCGCATCGACAAAGCGTCTAAAACTGGTAATTGTGAGTTTTGAATTAATGAAATTCTGTGATTCACTCTTTCATTTTTTTAACATCTCCTTTAACAACATGTCGTTAACTTCCCCCGCCATAACTCTTGCAGAGTAGCATAATTTCACTTAAAAATTTGATGAGTGAATAAAAGAAACCAATATACAGGGTTCGTCCGGAAAATAAGTGTACTGAGCTCAGGAAAAAAAAATTATTACACTTTTACATATCTTAAGCTAATATTCCTCAAAATAGGACCCTTGTGAGTCGATACACTTGTTCCAGCGGCGTTCCCATTCCTGGAACGCTCCCGCGAAGGCATCATCGGGAACCTCTCGAAGACACGTCGTCACGGCCTCTTTGACGGCGTCCAAAGTCCCGTATCGCGTTCCTTTCAAACTCCTCTTTATCTTCGGGAACAGAAAGAAGTCCGGTGGTGCCAAGACCGGGCTGTAGGGTGGGTGCGGCAGCGTTGCCACGCCGTGCTTGGCCAAGAAGTCCGACACGACAAGCGCGGTGTGAGACGGCGCATTGTCGTGATGCAGCCGCCAGATGTTTTTGATCGCTGGCCGGACGCGGGCGACTCGTTTTCGAAGCCTGTCGAGCACTTGGACGTAAAATGCAGCATTTACAGTTTGTCGTTCAGGTACAAATTCGTAGTGGACGACTCCCCTTTTGTCAAAAAAGACAATGAGCATCGCCTTGAACCGAGATTTGCTCATGCGAGCTTTCTTTTGACGGGGTGATGATGGGGTGTGCCACTCCGCACTTAGTCTCTTCGACTCCGGGTCTACTCAAAGATCCACGTCTCGTCACCCGAAACAACGTTCTCTAAAAAATGTGGATCATTTTTGCAGTGATCCGCAAGTTGTGTCGCGATTTCCAAACGATTGAGTCTTTGATCATCACTGAGCACTTTCGGCACCAACTTTGCACAAATTTTTCGCATCTGTAATTGCTCCCTAATAATCTCGTGCACTATTGTTTTTGGCACATTACACTGCTCTGCTATCATCCGAACACTAAGACTACGATCAGAGTTCAGTACATCGCGAACTTTTCGCACATTTTCGTCGGTGAGTGTCGTTGATGGGCGTCCAGGCCGTGGTTCGTCGTCGACCTCTTCTCTGCCCTCCACGAACATCTTGTGCCACCGAAAGATCATGTTTCTGGACATGGCTGACTCTCCGTAAGCCTGGTTAATCATACCGACAGTTTCGGTAGACGATTTCCCAAGCTTGACCGCAAATTTGATGGAATAACGCTGCTCCAAAAACTTCGGCATCGCGTTCCGTGACGTGGGTCGAGCGTGGAGGTTCGCGTTAACAGAGCTCCTCACTACACCACAGTTCAGAGCCGACTGCCTTTTTCAGCGTCACTTGCCAACATACCCCCGTTCAATCGCAGCCCGTCAGAGCGGTGCTTGGCGCGCCTGGAGCGGCGGGAAAAAATCAGTACACTTATTTTCCGGACGAACCCTGTATATATCTCTTTCCTGTTTAAAAGACATTCGATTGCGTAGGCTTTAATATACTGTTTACTTGTTCAAGCTGACCTTCACCTCTCACCTTTGTCTTAAGGAAGTTACTTTATTCCAGCTTCATTTATTCAGTGTTAAAAGGAAGGTATTTCCCAAATGACTACAACCATATTTAATAAAAGATACAAACTAAGACTGAAGTTAAATACTAGCAGAAGGCTCATTCCTAAACTGTTGAACAGAGCAATTAAATTTGGCAAAGGTGAAGAGCTACGTGCGGCAAATCAATTTCAACGGAACGTTGGAGTTAAAACAAAATATCTCGCAATTTCTTTATTATGGCTCCTGACACAACTGTCATAAATTTATAAAATTGATAAGGCTCGGGTTTGGTACTTTATTTTGCCAGATAACTTTAGAAAAATACAAGACTCTTCAACATCGATCTAGGTCCTACCTACTTACCTTAAGACATTTTTTTATCACGATGTCCCTAATCATCCGGAATTTCAATGAACAAGACGACGTTAAAATTAATTTAAAGTTAATGGCTGTCATTTGTCAGAGCGTAATTGTTTGATACCATGCTAAAATGAGATTTTTGAGACATTTTGTTAATCATAACGTACCATCCCTAGCTAAGGGACACGCAAGAGCTCGAATAAGCAGTATAGGGATGTTAAGAAGGCTACTAATCGAATAGTTCTAGTCTAGGCATGAGGCAGCGGTTTGTTAAAATTTGAATGCGGAGTTTAGTTTCTACCCCAATGGGACATAGTTGGCTAATGGATTAACAGAGTATTAAATGAAATATTTTAAAGTGTGAGCGAAGAGGGAATCCAACCCATAACTGGTTTCAACAGAGGTGAAGGTTTTTGGAGATAGGGCAGGGATAAATCACGCTAAGCATTGAGTGGAAGATGCCAAGGCAAAGAGCTATGTTGTTAATTAAGGGTTCATCTGGTAACACGATATCTTGGAAAGCTGTAAAAAGCCAACACTCGGATTGATAACCCAAGACTGAATAGATTTAATTTCTAAACTTTTTTTTGTATTGGCACACTTATTTATTCGGCTTTGGCCATTATTCTAGAAGCTTAGTAATTTTTTTCGTTTTTTTACCTGCCAGAAAGCAGCATTTTTATTATTGCAATATGCGATTCCCATTCTTTTTACAAATAGCTCCGTTTTTAGAAGCAAACATATCTATCAATCCATTTTCTTACTCCGGCAGACATTCGTTATATTGATATGTTCAAGTAACAGAGATGAAAATGAAAAATAAAACAATATTTGGGTTAGAGATTCCTTCCTATACGCAGCGAGCGTACAGAAGCTTTTCAAAATGTTTCGAAAATGGGTATCAATCAATTCCTGTTATAAGCAAAGTTAGGAAATCGTTTTTCCAATATCCTTTTAAGTAAATTAAATTGCTGGCAGGCCAGACATTGCGTGATTCCGACGTCGGATAATTGAATGCGTTGGATTGATACGGAGCTGTAGTCGACAGTTGAAGAACAACTTCCATGGGGAGGCCCTTTCGAAACTACGGCCCGTGGACGTTTAACCTAATTGTCTCTTTTCGCGCCATCAATATGCTTGGATTCACCGCATCCGAATTAAGCCTGACATTTTGTGAGTATTAAGCTTCAAGTATTCCTTGCTGAAGTTTTAGAACAACCTCAATCCATTTGCATTCCTGAACTGTGACACCCACGCCATTCATAATTGTGAGAGTTTCCATAAGGGAAACCTTAATTGCTTTCTTAAAATGCCTTCAGATTTACACTTGATAATGTTTTGATAGTCAGTTTTCTCGGCTCATTCCGCCCGCTCAAAAATTAATCAATTTTCGGTCCAAAATATATATAAGTTCTTTTTCCCGTAAGGAAAGGTTCACGTAATCGGGGGGAAACTTTAACCAAATTATGTATGCATCCGTCTCTGTAGTAGTGTGTCTATCTGCCGCAAAATCTTATCTAATAAATTGAAACGACCTCTAAATGAAGCAATTGGATATTTCAGAATATTATTTTAATCTAGTTGATATAATGTAATTTTATTGATATCTCTAAATACAATAAGGATACAGTTATTTCATCATTTACCATCGGCCTTATCAAATGAAATAACACTCTCCCCTTTTTATATGGTGATTGGTTAACTTACAAATTCAACTCGCCGTGAGTAATGTATGCTGAAAATTTTTCACATTAATTTGGTAATTCTTGATTTAAATTCACATTCCAAATTAATAATAAATCAAGTTATCTTTATTATTGCGCTGAACCTTACCCACTCCAATTAACGGACTAACCAGATAGTGAAATATAATGAAGGCAAGTTCTCCATGCCAGTTTGAATTTTCATTTCGCTCTTCTTGATCACATTTGACAGTACTACCTGCAAATGCATAAGGAAATTGTTACAATAATGAATGTAGCAATTTAAAACACCGAGCGTGGTCAAATGAAATGCATGTCTAGAGCCTTGCAAGAGATTTGCAGAAATTTTCGTTCCACATTAGGGCTCCTGCCATTAGAAATATATTGACTCGAAATTGACGCAAAATAATTTCTCATGCACTATCAATGTGGTGAGTTAAGGAGAATCAATCCTCGCCAGGGATCAGCACACGTATCATACAAGCAATATGTCACACGCGATCCGTAATTGTTTGCAGGAAAATTAACTTCTTGGTAGAGACAATAACAGGTGCTCAGACACTAACCTGTGTGTTCTGTTTTAAATTGATATTGCCTTCTGATTCAGATTTATTTTATTTGTATAGATCGTAGAGCTACGAACTCGAACACCCAAAAAAGCATGGAAAATAAATGCCTGAGAGTTTAGAATACATCAAGTCCATAAGGGTCTTTTGAAATAAAACCAAATTAAAAACATAAAAATAAAATCTAAAGCTTGTTGAGGATTGCAACTACGTAATGAGTGTGAAACGAGTACACTCGTCCTTGTGTTCTGTTTTCAATGTGAGAATATTCCTCAGGCCGTATTTTAGGTTTAGGAAAGTTCAACGTCTGCTTATAACTTTAACAGCACTAAAAATTAGGCAAATAAATTCGCATGTACTAATGTTTCTAGGTTTGGCGGTAATTCGTTTCAAAGTCTTAAGCCATTGCCGTGATCAATACGCAACGTTAGACTGTGCATGAGAGTAAATAGCAGGCAATAAAGCGATTGAATTCACTTCACAAATTTCCAAGTTGGATATTGCCAACATTAACAAATAAATAATAAGGTCTACTCTACGCTTTGTTGCATATTTTTGTGGATTTTTTCCCATGGATTTTCTCTTTCTCAATCGTATATATTTCATATTCAATTTTTTTTGTACCGCGCTGAGCTGAGATCACTGATCCAGAGGATATGGTAACACGAAATAATTTAAAAAAGTTAGAATTCCCCACGTTACCTCGAAGAGAACAAAACATTCTACTTTTTCATCGAAGGAGTGAACCAGGGCAATATTCTACCGGAGCTTCGTCCGTCACACGATGAGAAGCCAGCTTTAAGGCGCACCGCGAGTTGTGTCAGGATTCCGAAGCGAAGGGCCCTGAATGGCTCTTGGGGATGGGAAGGACGGAAGCTCGGAATGAAATAGGTTGGGTGTCAAGGGGTGAAGACGGTGGAACTGCGGAGAACGTTCCTGGGACGAGGGTTGATTGGCCATCGAATCATCGAAGGAGAACAAAACGAAGAAGAGAAGAGTGGAAGGAATGTTATCAGAACTGGCTCGGAAGAACGACTCGACAGGCTTGGGGTATCAAAAATTTCGTAAAAAATTGTGATGATTCATCTTTCACTACATTCCTCCGCTAAAATACTTCTAATAATTACAGGAAGGTATAAATAATATTCCAAGGAAAAGAGAATTTTTTTTGCACCTTTCACAAATAAAGTTTTTACTGAAGAGATCAATCAATTACATAAAAGAGTGGGGCAACTCTGAACGTTTTTATTAACAAGCTCATTAAAAATCGCTTGTAAACATATAGAAAATACGTACATTATCCGGATATGAAGTCTCAATAAAATAGTTTCATCCTTGAGTTTTACGAGTACCTATTTTGATAAAAACCTCTTTGATGCTCTCGAACGCAACTGATATTTCATCTTGAATAAGTGCCTTTATCACGCCAACGTTATTCATTTACGAGCTTAATGCATCTTTCGAAAAAAACCCAAAACTAATAAGAATTAAAAAAATAAGTTGGATTATTTTATTAAATACTCATCTTTGAAAGTTGCACTGTTTTGAGGATGGAGCATTCAAGGCACTGCTACTAATCATTCTGTTCCTGTAGCAACAAACAAATTATTGGAAATGTAAAAAAAGGCACTGAAACATTAATTTTAACTGATTAACTTCAGATAGGTCGTTTATCGACTTCAGAGGACAAGCGGCTTCATACCGAAGCCACAACTCAGAGCGACGCAGGATTATTCGGAAATGAGAGTTGAAACAGATTTGATACAGTCAGATTGACGGGCGATAAAGCGTGTCAGTCAGCCAAGGGATTTTGCCGAAGGGCAGTTAAACGTTGAACACTTTAAAAGTCCAAGTGGGAAAATACGAAATGAATAGTAATATTAAGAAAAAATGTATTTTATTTTTAAGAAAATGATATAATAAATCTAACATTAAAATAGGAAGGAATGCATTCGGATATATGGTTAAACCCAGAACTTTTAACAGTGTTTAACAAAAATAGGTTGAGTAGCGCTGATATATAAAAAGGAGAAGGTTTTGCAAATAGGAGGGAAACGGTGATCAGGATAATGAGTAATAAAAAAATGTTAGTGAAGATTTTATCATGCGCGGTTAGCTATTCACGGTTCAGAAATTTGTTCTTTGAAGGTGGATGAGCGGGGATGTTGTTGAAAATTGGTTGTGAAGAAGGATGGAGAAGGTAAGCTGCGCAGAGTGGAGAATAAACGAGACAGTGTTAGATAAGAATGAAGATGAGAGGAATTTGCTGGGGAAATTTGAAGAGAATGGAAAATGTGAGTGAAATGGATATTAAGTGGCAATGGGATGTCGAAGAGGGATGAGTGGTGTTATACAATAGAGAATTTCAGATAAGATGGAGGAAGAGAATTGGTATTTTGGGCCGCATCAAGAGAGTAGAAATTACAAGGAGGTGGATTTGAAGTGTATATATTGCGAATAAGTGCTCAAAATTGTATTTGAAAAAACAAAATTTTTTTATTTCAAAATAGGCTAATGCGTTGCTAACTTTTTTTAAGCTACCAAGAAAATGTGGCTCTAATCGGTAGACTACCTGCGAAAACACCTGCGGATAATCATATTCAATAAATTTTTTCCATTCAGTTAAATTCAAGGTCTAAAGAATGTACCGTTTAAGGTAACTATTTAATGCCTCTCTTTTGTCCGCAAAGTAGCATTAAAAGTCCATACTAACGCTCCAAGGCCCTTAACCAGTAATGATAGCAGTTATGAATACTTAGTTATTTATAATTTCCTTCCGTGTTTAGCCGAGTGAAAGTTAAAATTTCATATCATTTTCACTTATAGGATACTTTGATTCTTATTTAAACGTTTTTATCTACATATTTTCCATTTTTCTCATACTATAAATAAGGAGACGTAATGCGAGAAAAATCGTAAAAAATGCCAATATCTAAAGGAAGCCAATGTTATTTGCAATTCAAGCCTTAGTCCATCTAAATATTTCATTCATAGATCAATTAACCTTGATTAATTGAAATAAATATGCAAAGACGTAATTGCCAAACAGATCACTAATAAGATAGATTAAGAGGGGATTAGATATTTATTTGATGTGGAAAGTTCCCTTAAGTTATTCATAAATGGGTTATTTAAGATTGGTAATTCTTCACTGTCGATTTTTCAAAGGTGAAAGTGATAAAGAATGGGGAAGTAAATCCGCCTAAATTAGGGGATAAATTATGCTAGATATGAACAATAGAGAGCAATTCGTCCTAAAATGTTCGCAGAAAACAGAATAATGGTTTGATAGGGATATCAAGAGACAACAAGATGTTGTGAGCTGCGAAGAGAGTGAATATTAGTAAAGTGGGAAAGAAGGAGAAAATAAATTGGAAATTTGAACGACACGAAGGGACGAGAAGGTTAAAGAAGTAACGTAATATTGTAAATAAAATGAGGTTGATGATGTGCAGTTTATTTATTGCAGATTAAGAGTCCACTTTAGCGTGAAACACTTTTCAGAAATATATCCGAGGATATTTCAATGTAGTAGACTACTTCGAGTAAAGATTTAGAAAACAGCCTTATCCTGCGAGCTCATCTCAAGTCTTGAAATCACTAAAGCTTGAAGAGAATACGAGCTGCTTACGAAGAGAGGAAGGAAAATTATTGAGTAGTCAGATTGCATTAGCCTCAAAAGAGGGAATATGAGAAGGAAAGGCATCCAGGATCGATTCCGAATAAGATATTGATTGAGGAAGTCTCTTGGAAGGGAAATCGTATTCAGAGGTGTTGCGTAGTTTAGGAAATTTGCGAAGGAAGGCGGAATAGTGTACCGAGAGTATAGCAATAGTGGAACGGGTGGGGAAGCCCGAAAGATGGGGGTAAAGAGGAAGGAAAGGTGGGAAAATTTCGCAGAGTAAACTGTTAAATGGAGCCAGCATATACTGATGAGCTGATTGAATCTAATTTCCTTAACTTACTCTCAAGGGAAAATTATATTTCTAAATAAATCAAGTGATGAAGAAGCAGCTTTGGTTCTGATGCACAATTATTCAAGTTTGATTGCAAATTGCTTGATTTCCATGGAGATATAATTTTAATTTAAATATGTATCGGTATGTATCATATTTTCACATAAAAAGACATAGTTCCACGTTAATGAAAGGAATCTCATCATCTCAGCTAAAATTTTGCTTTAAGGTTAATGCATATTTTATGGTGTTAATATGTCCTATGAATGTGCGAGTACGATAGTATCTGCCTGCATGTAACCCGTTCTTCTCAATTTATTTAAAAATAACCCGATTTACATTTCTCTCCTCCCCGGTAAATATTCTGGACCACAGAAAACTGCGCTTTATGTTTAATTTTTCTCTGATATTTTCTTTTACAAGATTACTCGAAACTCCAGCATCAAGTTTTCCATCATATTAAATGCATTGCAGATTAATTCTTTTTTTAATAAAATTCCCATTTTCCTCATTGACTCTATTACTTGGGTGGTGTGCTCTCCGCTACAAGCTCTTTTGAGCTCGTAGCTGACAGAAGACGCGAGCTCTTGGTTGCCTGGCTAACTAATTGTTGATCATCCGGAGGCTTCCACCTGACTTATTTAGCTCTCAGCCTACTTTTATTGCTATCATTAACTCTTCTCATGCTTCCCTTATTCCATGCTCGTTTGTTTTAACGTACACATAAGATATCGGATAGACATGTTTTGCTCCACTTGCTGTCATTGCTCATGTTGATTTTCCCACATGTTGAAGCCCCACACCTGTCCAAATTCTGCAGTTGTGTTCATAGGGTTACATTGAATCACTTCTCAAAATCTACGAAGAAAACAAATTTCTCACTGATATATATATATATATATATATATATATATATATATATATATATATATATATATATATATATATATATATATTGGAAAATTCTACGTTCTATCAATAATCACGTCTCTGCTTTTGCATTAAATTGTAATTTCCCATGTTTCCCATCCATTTTTATGCGAATCTTACTACTATACTTACTTGCTACGTGCTGGAACAATCTCATTTTTGTATAGACCATGCGTTTTTTTTGTTTTTTCTTCTTAATGGAATGCAATTTAGCATTAATTGATCGTCAGAAGCTTCCAATAGTTCAAAATTGTCCCTCATGAGTGACGTTAATGCACTCAAAAAAGCCCATTTTCCACTTTTTCAAATTCTTTTAAATTATTGCGGGATGTTATCATTGTCACGCCAGAAATGCTCAAGAAGGTCACAGGAACTTACTTCTATCTCATTACGGTCGTAATATGTAGGGAAGGGAATATTCCATGTATATTTTCTAATTTATTTTAATACTTACGTTTTCTATTTTCAGGTGAGTGCCACAGTGTGCCTATTAAATCTTCCCTGGAATCGATAACGTGAGTACTCTATTGTTAATTTTTAAATTTCGTGTATACAACAACAGTACTCTCATGCTATTTGTGACGGTTTAATTTGGGAAACTATCTTCTTTAGCATTTATGTGTTATGTTTTTTGTATTTCACCACTGTTCAAATGTTAACGTTTCCATCCTTATCCATCCATATCAATTATGAGGATTCGCTCTCCTGTCCTGTTATCAATCGTCATTTAGCTGCATCCAAATTGAGCCTCCTGGGATATCTGTAATGGTAAAAAGAAAAAGAAAAAATGTAAAGCCGTTTAAACTTTGTTAGCCTTGCAATCGGTCAAATTGGGTGGAGTAGTTTCCAAACCTTATTATCGTTCATCAAGGAACTGAAAAGTAAAAATTGATTTCCAAATATCAATTTGTTTTCTGATTCCTTTCTCCAAAACTTTTATGCCAACAGCACACGCCTGAGCACTCTATATCACCACCGAATGCGATTCGATTCCATTTTGTTCCCCCATGATTCACAGTGGCATTCGAGGGACAAAAAAATCGGCCCTGAAATTCAATTACGTCGCAAATATTTCATCTTTTCGTGAGGGGAAAGGGATGGGGGAGAGAGGTTATGGAGATCTGGGGAGGGTTGAGGGAGACATTGGGCTGGGCGAGTTTTCCATTTCGCTGATTGTGTCCCCCACTCCCTAAGACGCATTGCATGGAAAAGAGAGAGGGAGAGGAAGACGGAAGGGAGGGTTAAAAGGGAGAGAGGTTTGGCTGGGAGCAGCAGCGAAGTGCCTCCGCCCTGTCCAGACGGACGAGAGTGGCCCGTGTGTCAAACGACGCCCGTGAAAATCGCTTAGGCTAACCGTATCACCTACGTCAAACTCGACTAATCGAATTCTTCTCCCAGTCCGTAACTTTTACCGACCTCACATTACTCCCATCCGCCTGCATCGCCCGCCAACCATTCCGCCCTCACCCCATCTCCGCCGCCATTCTCCTCGTTCCTCCCCCGCCTGCCGCCCACTGGCCTCCCTCATCGCGAGGGAGCTCTCCGGAGGCGTCGTGGAAAGCCCACCACCCCCAGCCTTCACCGGGGACAAACACGCGTGTGCGTCGGTACTTAGGCGCGACGATAGGGCAACTTCCTCCCGAAAAGCGACACCAACCAGCTGTTCCCGTTTTCCAATTACCTAATTACCAAAGTCCTATTTCCGCGCGAATCGCATAACCACATTCAGATCAGCTCGTATCTTTTGCCTATATTACTTTAGGTCGACTCCCTCCACTGTCGTATTTTTTCTTCATTGTCGCTAACTTTTTTACAAGCATAACCTGATAATTTTTTCGGAGTAAGTTGACAGAATAACTTATGGCTTTCGTTTCCCAGGCGTAATTTTTCCAAACAGTATGGGAAAATTCATCGCGATCAAGTGATTAATTAAACTTGATAATTAAATTTGATGAGTCTTCACATCATTTAACGCCTTTCTTCAAAACAAATGTTTAGTTTTAAATTCTCTCTTTGCTGAGCATTCCATTTTTCAATGCCCCTTGTGCATTTCGTGCATCTCATCCTTCCTTTTCTTCATTAATTTTCTCTAAATTTATTTATACAAATTTTTTCTACGCAAATGTTTTATGAATTTTTTTTTTCAGTTTGAATTCAGAGACCTTGGATCCACCTTGAAAGTTTTGTCGTTAGAAAATTCGCATTGAGTAGAGTTCAAATTAGAATTAAAACCGTTCAGGTTCGCCCCTTCGTCCAGGAATAAATAGCCACCATAAAACTGAAAACAGCAGGAAACTGTCGTTCAGCGACGGACTGCTTAATTGGGTCCCGTCCACCTTATGGATCCTGGATCCGCATTTTGCCTCGGGCACGCATGTTGTAAGTGTTATTTCGGTAATTTTGGTTCTGGGGAATCACAAAACATCACATGATGGCTCAGCAGGGCCCAGAAGTTAATGGGTCACCAATGGCGCGTTAAATAATTGGTAGAAGGGTTTCCAATTCGTACGCCTCTCTCCCCTTACAATCGATTGCTCAAGCTCTGACTGGTTGGTACTTTACGAGATCAAATTCATTTAATCACTGATTAACGAAAAGACTCACAAATATATAGAGAGAGATTCTGAAAATTATAATAATAACATGCTCGCAAAATCTGCATCGTTATTATTGTAGGTGGTGTATCAATAATTATAAGATCTTTGAGCTGTAGCATTATTTTCGTGCATAGGAGAGTCTTTTCCAACAAAATATTTTTTGTCATACTAATTTATTCATTAAAATGTTTCACTTTGCTTAACTGAGTAATTAATATTTTGCATAGAGAAACATGAAAACGAAAAAAATATTTTCACTACACTAATTTTAATTGGAAGTCGGCCATGATTTCGAAATTTTATATAATAACCGTTTTCTTACATTTAAACCAACTCCAGTCAAAACTCCATAATGAAAACTAACTTTTGTTTTTTTTTAATTTCATCAATCATTACGTTAATCAAACTTTTTTTAAGGAGCAAAGCGTGAGGCACTCAAAAATAATTTGCTCAAACACGACATAATTGGATATAGTCAAATCCCTTCCTGCCCTAATATATTCAGCTTACGTAACTATTGCTTCAAATCCTTTTTGCTAAATACATTTAGTTGTTCATTGTAGTAATGGGATTATCCCTAGCCTGTACAAGGTTTTTTTGGGGAACTAAGTTTTATTTTTTGCCATTCCGTTTCACTATGAATGCAAGACCCCGCCATTCCCCCGCCCCCACTTTCGTCACCGTCTTGCGGCACGAAATTCCCCGTCATATCCACCCACCACCCCCCCCCCCTCTTCCTTCCCATTAGCCTCGAGCGTGACGCAATTTAAGGATAATCCCAATTCCCTTGCCGCGCTCCGGCCCATCTCACCGGCCCTTCGCCGACGGCGCTCCCGGCCATCCCATTTCCCCTTCTACCTCACCCTTTCTTCTCCACTCTTCCCCCTTCGCCATACCCCGACGACCACCTCCCTACTACTCCGCCTAGTCGCCACCCCCCCCCCCGACCCCAGCCCTCAGCTTCCCTACCTTGCCCCCTCCACCTCTCTGCCCCGCTTACGTAACCTGGCCTGCCCCGATGCTTTCGACTCATTCGTCCAATTACGCCGCCCGTGGCATTTTTTTCCATACTGAAAACGAAAGCCGTAATTACCGAGCAACCTGTGACGGCGGCGAATGGAAGTTTCGTCCAAGTACCTCTTACAATTGATTCGGAGAACTTACGAGGGGAAGACCTGCAACATGGCGTTTTCATCATTTAACCGAGGGCTTCATTAACGGCGGGAATTAGAAAAAAATTAAAAACACAGCCAGTACTACCTGTGACGTTTGACAGTGTTGCGCTGGCATGGCTATCATTTGGTTTGCGTTAAGTAATGAAAATACGTCCATTTCAGATAGAAAAAATTAAGTCAAACATCTTGGGCAGAAAAACAATGTGTAGGAGATTTTGATAAAAACAAATAAAAACTATGGTTTTGTAGGCATTATTTTAAAATTGCTAAGTAGCGGTGGTATTAAATAAGAGTATGAATTTACCATTACCGTCGCCATAATATCTGATACGATTTGCGTTGAATTGATGGAGCATTATTTTGATCAGCAATGGCTGGAAAATGACGAAGTCAGTAGGAAAACAAATGGAGCATTGGTGAAACAACACGCATTCTCTCCTCAGTGGAGGCCGTTTCGGGTTTGGTCAAAATATTTTCCGTTTTGAAAATGTATTCATTCAGTTGTCAGGATGTCGCAAATAAAAACGTGAGGGGATCAGGTTTCCCAGTGTGAGCGGTGAAAGAGAGCGTCCGATGAATCGGGCAGATTACATAAGGAAAATAACGTCAGGTCCGTGTCACCTGCGTTAAATTACCATTGCTCCCATTAAGTTACGACGTCACTCAAGCAGAATGCGCGTAAATGCAGCTCTATTCCCTCACCTTTGCTCTTTCGATTAAAAAAAACCGGAGAGAGAAAGAATCCTCCAGGGCTCGGACTAGGGATGTCGATGGGAGTGTCGAAGGAAAAAAAAAAGGATGTGAAATCAGAGCAATATGTCGTAGTTAATCAGCGGAACGAAGTCGTAGGCCTAACAGACCATTCCCCATCGGCCAAACATAATCGGATAACTCAAACAAGGGGCGGCGCACGTTAATGGCATTTGTCCGTAAAAGCTGAAAATGCCTCGGCAATTTGAAAGGGAAGGCACTAAGAACAGGAGGGAAAGGAATGAGAAAGATATTAAAGGTGGGGGAGGAAGGAAGGACGTATCGGATAAATTGGTATTTTTTTTCCCGATTTGTCAGTTCGTGATGAATCCGGATAGTGGTGGTGAAGTAAACTTTCCTCTACTGATATTTTGTTTACTGTTAAGTGTAGCGCAGTAATTGACGGAAGTCTATTCTTGAAAAACGATTAATGAAATTTGCGTACAATACAACTAAGACAATTATGTCTGAATGTGGGTGGTATTTTAACAACAGTAGGACCGGGCTCCTGTGTTCTCGATCAATAAGCATTAATATTACCGTTGCCATCGTAAAGCAGGCAAAGAAGATTTCCATTACCTTGGAGCGAAAATGTTACACAACGACCCTTAGCATGGCTCTGAAATTTTCATTTCCTTCTGAATCACGGATCCCGATACCAACGCCATTAGTTAACTTAACCTGAGGCATGGCCAAAAATTTTTATTTATCATTGGCTAAAAATGAGCTTAGAAATGTATGCCACCTATGCTGAAATACTGCCTATGAAGATAGACGAAACGCTAGAATAAGGTCTCCGCTATTGGCAACTTTACCTTTGTTAAATTTAGAACCTTAAAATATTTTTCTGGATGTCAATAAATTAACGGTGATTTCTGTGGCTTATTATTCCATACATTGTTATAAGGCCCTTTGGGTTCCTGATCAGAATTTAAAGACGTAATTTTGCATAGCATAAAATGTAAACCCCTTTTTTTAATCGTACTCAGATTTAGAATGAGTTTTAAAACTGGTTTATACATTCCGGGATGAAAATAAGAAAATAGTATTTCATAATTCGTAAACTTCATCGGGCAGAGGCTTTTTTCTAAAAGTAACTTTTCGTGATGCTACGTTTGAAAGTTGACCCTTCCGTCCAGGCTTGATATTTACAAATCGTTTGTGAATAGCTATAAAATTCATAGAAGGGCTTCTAAAACACATTCTGTGAATTTTAGACAGGTATTCAAGGTCAGGGTGAGTTAGTTGTAATCAGAAGGACCCAAGCGAGCAACTTAATAGGACTCATACTACATTGACTTTTAGCTATAAGAAACGGGTCAAGGAAAATTCTACCGATGACTTCATAATTGATATTTTCCATCATATTTATTAATATTATTGTGAAACAATCGGCTTTCGTAAATTCATGTTTCCAATCTCTGATATAGCAAGGATTCCATCATATCCCCCCAGTTCATATTTTTAATTTCTCTTCCGAGTACATTGTTTTTCATCAACTTTTATAATACTTTTGTTCCCTCATCTTTCTTACCATAGCACATTTCAATCCCGAACTTCAATAGTATGTTTACTTTCTATAAGTTAGTATTTTAATTCCAAAATCGAAATTATTTAGAAAATTCAGGGAACATGCAGGGAGGCAGTGAAGACGAAGAATCGTTTCAGGGCGAGCCAAAGTAAATAGATCTTTGAGGTAGTTTGACATCATTTTCATTGATCCTAATTAATAGTTGGACCCACTACCGCTTTCAAAGGCAAGAAAATAAATCTTTTGGTCATAACTATTTTCTATTTATTCATACAATAGTGTTTTCGCTACCTTAAGGCAATAAATTTAAATATTCAGGGATAAAAATATCTACTAATGAGCAATTAAATTTCACGAAGATATCTCGAAATGGCCTGGTAGGCAAGAATATTTATTGACACGGAAACAGCCCACAAGCCAGATGCCTTCGGACAAACAAAATAAAGTATTGATGTTACGCTTAAGCGGCATGTTTCACATAATTACAATTTATTTTGCCGGTTACTTTTAGGTGTGGGATATTTCCTCAAAGAATGTTAACCAATTTAAAAAAATGAATTAAATAATCACGTTTTGGCTGTATCCAAGTAAAAAGACTTTACCCTTTTTCGAAGGACACTAAACAAATGAATCCCATGTAACCCCAACCATCTTATTATTCAATTACATCACATGTTTCATCGTCGAATCATTTTTTTTTCTCTCAACTTGCACTAAGGTCCACTGTTTAGAAAGCGTCGTAATGTGAGGATATACTTCGGTGAAATTTGCATACGATGGCATAGCAATTTTGTCAAAGAACGAGACCTAAGTTCCTCATCCGAACGAAACACTAATGAGACCAAACCATGTCCCATCGCACGGGATTCCGTAAGTTCAAATGCTAAATTCAGTTCATTTGGAGTATTGCCCGGGACGTTAGCCGCGGGGGCATCATTGGCCAATTGAAGCTGATTAAGCCCACAGAATAAGCTGATTGGTCCTGTTGTTCCCGCTAACGCCGCGCATTCCCCCGAGAGCATTAATTTTACGGCGGTGCGGTAAAGTATATAATATTGCGGAAAACTGGGAGGACGACAGTGAAACGGTAGTCAGACAGCTAATGAAATGGGAGGAGAGAGGTGAAGGGTTTGGGGGTCGGCAGTTGCGATTTCCGTCGGACCAGCTTCGGCCCCCGGAAAGTGGTGTGAGCCAATCGGCACCCGCGCTTCAGAGGTAAAATTGATTTCTAATTGCCCCGCAACCATCGCCAGTTGTACATACTTGAGTCGGAAATTGCCCCCGAAGGAGCTTCCGTTGCCCCACCTCCTCCCACCCCTTAAGGCCCTTTTTTTGTGTTCCGTCCGTCCATTGACTCCTATACTCCCGCCCACCCACTCCTCCCTTCACTTCCTGACTGTTAGACCGTTTCAAATGCCCGTAGCGGACCAATTTCGGGCCGTACATCCAGTTTGTGGCACTTGCTAATTCGGAAGAGTTTTTCTCCCGCATCCACCGACGAAAATGAGTTCGTTCACTTCAACTCCGTCACCCCATGTCTTTCCGAACGAAAGAGATTTTGCAGAAATAAACTGCTTAGTCTTCAAGTAGCGCTCGTCACATAATCACTATGTTCAGCGCATTTAGCATTAATCATGGGTGAGAATACTTCATTTTTCGATGAGGAAAGTATTTTTATCTGTGAAAAGGAACCTGTTTCTTGCTTCTCTCTACGCGCTTTTTATATATTTCCCGGTTGCTTGACCAGAGAGGGCGATGACACAACTGGTTTAATTATTTCGTATTTCGGGAGAAACGTGATTGCCTACGTATTATTAGCGTTTAGAGTTCCATGCGACCCATCTGAATCAGAGAATTTTAAATTAATTGCCTTGAATAGACACAAAATACGTATTGCAGGAGAAATCAGTGGTAATTAAAATTTCAGCTTCAGGCGCTACATAAATAAGAATATATTCGGTTAGCAATCTTGTCGATGAAATACTCATCCCAAATTAAATATTTCCTTCTGCATTTCGTTGTTGTTATTTATTTTCGTTATTCATTGTGTTTTGCGAAACTCATCGGAAAATTTAGCGAAAACATCACAGCCGTTATGCCTAGGTTGCCACTTATCTCTTTCACCTGTGCAGGTTCCAATTCCGATACTATTGACAAGTCAACTATAACTTGAGTTCGCTTCATGGATAATGGCCGAAGTTCCATCTCCCGTTGCTAAACGTACTTGTTCGGAAATTTTCGAGCAGCAATAATAATATTACTGGGTAAATAATGCTTTTACATCTCACGATAAAGGTATTCTAAACCATAGGACGTAATATATAAAACGACGAAGAGGAACATTTGAATTATTCTGAGGAACACGTTCATTAATTGTACGACGAGTTCATTTAGTCTTTGCAAGTATTGAACTTAATAATAATAATAATGATTCGAATGTACAGCTTTAATTATTTTTATTTACTTCTTGAATGTGGAATAGTGAAACATTGTCTGGTGGAATTAATCGTTGACGCGAGGGCTTCGCAACAAAGAAATCCCCATTCCGTGGATCGTTGTCGTCTTTCGAAGTTAATTACGTATTCATGAGCACAAAATGAGCTTTGCACGTAGTTTCTGCACTCGCCGAAATCTTAATTTCGTGCAAAGTGGTCCGTCGTAACCTTAAAATTCGAGAACAAGACGCTTGAAAACAGTTTCCCATACCCACTCCGCTGGCCAAGACCGTGCCGGCGAAATAGTCTCTAGATAGAGGAATACTGCCAGCCTTCCCCTTACCCCCGCCAACCCCTCGTCTCTATCTTCGTTTGTTCTCAGCCATTCACGGAAGAGTGGGCTCCACTGAGCAACCAGTTACAAATAGTTGACACTCATTCCAAGGGGGAGGTGGGAACCGTTACAACACGCCACGAAGACTTTCCTTCTCCTCCTGCGAGGACTTCTAGTCCCCAGTCCACCCATCCCATTCCTTTCTCCCCCACCTCCTCTCCCATCAAACCTTCCTCGCCACCCCATAAACCCTTTAAAATCTCGACGCCCCTTTCACCGCCGGCTTCATTCCCTCGTCCCAATCACCGGCACGCACCCGTTCCACCCCTTCCCCGCAGCCGGGCGCCCGGTCTCTCGACACCCCGCCTCCCTCCGGAGCCCCATCTCCGCGTGGCTATGTTCAAAATCCAAAAACCCACCACCACACGCATCTCCCCTCCATTCCCTCGCTCTTATTCCCCTCCATCTCCGTCCTCGCATCGCATGGCGGGCGTTTTCAATTCCCGCCGAAAATCTCCCCGCTGAGCGCGCCCGGCGTGGAATCCATTTAATTTGCATTCGCATATCAAAGCCCGGCAAGTAGTCGCAATCAGGGCGTGCTGTAGAGAGGGGGTGCGAGGGAGACGACGACGGGAAGAGTGGTGTTTAAAGAGGTCCGACCTCACCCTCACTCCCTACCTAAAACCCCTCACCCATTTTCCTCTTCCAATCCCGCGCGCCCATCCCAGTCACGAAACGTTGGCTTGGTGTTGGGTTTGGTGTGGGAGGAAAGGGGAGAAGGATATGTGAGCAGGCACAGATAGGTGAGGGTTTGATGGGCAGTGGTGGAGGAAGGGGATTGGCCGCGGAGCGAGGGGAGTGAGACTCTTGTTGTAACAATCAGAATCCGCCTATCCGGGGCTCCCGATAATTCCGACGGGAAAAGAGGATCGGTTGAGTGTTTCCGTCGGAAAAATATACCCCGGCCGCGGAAACCGCTATTACGCGGGGATTTTTGGGGATCGGAGAGAGAGGGCGGCGAATGGGGGGAGAGGAAGGTTGGAGAGGAGGCTCACGGAATGGTCTCCCTGTGTCTCACTGCCCGGAAGGCAATTGATCGCGGCTCTTTTTTTTCATTTTTAGGAGGGGCGCGAGAACCCAACTATTCGACAGTGTGAGGGAAAATTGGATGGAAAGGGATGTACGAATCGGGGGACGGAGTTTCGGTTTTAGATCCTCGATTTCGGGGGGGTGAGCAAGCGTTCTGACCCGATGGATCCGGGACAGTTTTGACGATTGGGGTTATTCCGCGCGCTGGCTATTCATATTTAGCCTAACCACCATTTCACGCCCGCGGGGGGTAGAGATTGGAAATCCTCATTATTGATTGTTATGTTTTAACTATAAAACTATTAATTTTTTTACAAATCGTGTGGTTTCAGATTTGGATTCGACCCTTCTCGGATCCTTACTTCTATTTTTGCTTCCCGCTCCATTCTCCCGGTTTCAGTCTTCTTCTTCCTTTCCAGTTTTTTCTAGGTGCCCCTCTATTCTTTTTAACATCAGTTCGACCCCTAAGTGGTGTTTTGTCATCGTTTATCCGGTGTAGATGTCTATTCAATTTTAGTGCATTGCAGACATATGATAGTAGTGCACTCGGATGAATTCTTTTGCTGCTTAGAAATATTTGTTCTAATATCCTGAGCAAACCCTTTCCAAATGTTTCTCGACACTTTTTTTTGGGTATTTCCGAGTATGTTGTCACATCTAAGGTTGTTTCACGTTGCTATGTATACGGAATCCTTACAGGATTCGGTTCCTCGTTCGTCCAATGCGTGCTCGACAGTAAGCATCAAAGCTTAAAAATAGGGATGCATTCATGCATGCGTTCCGGAACAACATTCGCTCAAAAACGTTTCAACCTTATTTCGTAAGTTTGTATCGCCTATGTGATGTCATGTTGGAGGTGCACTGCAATTTTTAGAACTTTTGACGTTGTATAATCATTAGTGAAGCTGGAATACATGGACGGAGTTGTCGCGAACAAATATCTTTGTTTTGTGTTTGGATTTCTGAGGCCCGTTTTCGCAAAGCTGCCCGAGCAAAGGCGCCGACGTCGTCAGTCTTCTCTATAAAAAGGTTTAATATATAATGTTAAAATTTCATATTGCTTAATGTTTAAGGTAGGTAAGTAACAAGTACAGCGTCGTTCATGACTATAAGCAGAGTCTGTACGTGCAAATAACGAGGCTAGCAGCTTTGAGAATTGATAGGAGCCTTAAAAAAAACCAAGTGAAATTAGTTACATTTGAATTTGAGTGCGTTCGCGTTCTTCACAATTCAAGAGCAATATTAACAGATTTGATGAAACGAAAAACCATGAAGGAAAAAAATAAATTTCCCTGCACATGGCACGCGTATCGTATTTTTATTTCAACCGACCGTGTTTATTTTCAAAATTTAGATTTAAGATATTAAGTTTGGTTTCATTTACATACTTTCTACATTATTTTATACGCGGTCGTAAAATATTCATTTTTGCGTAAAATGACAATTGATAATACAGGGGAATTTCACGAAGAGATATATTTTGCGTTGTTATCTTTCCAATATTATTAGTTTTTGAAATTGACTATAACAGAGTTATTTTCCTATAAATTTGGTCAGTCAACATTTCCCCAACCTCATGAGTGTTATTTGATTCATAAACTTCAACGTTTGTTCCCTCATCGCCCGAGAACGGTTTTACCATATTCGTCAGATTTTTACCCAGCGATAGCAAAATCCTTAGGAGAGACTGATTCTTAAAAAATTATTTTCCGACAAACACTTCGGGGCTTCAAGCAGCAACGAATTATGTGGTAAATGAAAATCGACCCGAGGGTTCTGTCCACTGAATAATACCAAAAAAAGTCATATCGATGAATAAGTGCAAGATAATCCTTTATTAGATCCACAAAAAATCTGTTGGGCCTCCTATATTTGCCTAATTTATATGCATTGGTACACAAAAGATAGAGATTTTTAATTTTAATTTGAAAGGACGGTTTATCAACAAGTTTCGATGGACATTTTGTATACATACGGTAATGGAAGAATTATTTACAACATACAATTAAGGCCATATCGCATAACTATGTGAAAAACATTACTTTGCACTTTATGATTACCACAAATATTTATGAATCGACCATTGAATAAATAGAATACGTCGTATTAAAAATATTCTATGGTCTTAGGAATTGGTGGTTAGAGAATGATAAATTACCCGGTAGGTGGAAATGGAGGGAAATTTCCAGCAGGTGAGCTCTTTAATAGAAGCAGGTGTAATTTTTTCCTTATCGAAACATCCACGGAGTGTGAACATGCAGCATTGTCCGGTCCGAATGACTATTTGCGGTTTTATGCCCCTCAAAAGTTGTCTTCACCGCGAGCTGCTCCCAATTCCATTTTAAGTTTTTAAGTTATTCATTCAGGTTAAATTTTCCTGGGCCCTATTTTCCCTAATTCAGCGAGTGCACTTGGTGGCAAATATTCTCTGGGCCATATGCTTTAGGCAACTAAATATGCGCAAAATTAGCATTTATATTTTGCCAACACATTAGTACAGCAAAAATGTGCTTTTTCGGTAACATGAGGCCTGAGTCATTAAAACTCTTGTTGTGTTTTATACATAAACGTGTAACTAAAAGTGTTGATTACAGAGTGAATTATATATAATTGCTCACTTAGGTTAATTGGTGAAAAGTGCTGTATTTTAATTAGTTTCGAATGGCTTTTTGTTCATTGTAAACAGAGGTGAATAGTTGTTTTAATATGTGTGGCGATTTGTCATTTAATATCTCGTCTAAAAATTATTTTTAAAGATTTATGAGCCGTTTGTCATTCAATATGCCTATCTGCTGCCAAATTCCTCCACAAAAGAATTACTTACTGAAAAATGTTGAACATTTGCGTCTTATTTGAGCGATAATTATGACTTTCTATATGATTTCTGATATAAATGTAACGAATCCTATCATTTTATGTTGTGATGAGCAATTAGATGCTCGTATAGGAAATATATTGACAATCACGGTGCGATGAATCATTTTAAAATGTCGAAAACTTACAGCACTGTCAAAAATATGTTTTCGTCAACTGCAATGTGATATGAACTCATCTAAAATATTACCAGTTTTAATATTCAATTTATTTTTTAAAATGATGTTGTTTTTCCTTTGAAAGTATCGAACTTCTGAAGAATGAAAATGCTTGAGGATTATATCCTTTCTTGACCATTATACTAAATGCTAACGTTCACTACTCCTAGAGTTTCTTATGTCGTTCAGAATGACGTAAAGGGACAGGTTGAGCTGCAGTAAATCGTGTGCCGTTTTTTAACCGAACTACACAAGTTCGTTGCTTGCTGCTGCTTATTGTGATTTGACCATACTCACCCTGATCCTGACCAAATCCGATGTGCACCTGAATGTTACAACTCCACGAGTCATTTAGCTTATTCATTTGCCATATTTTTCAAATTATGATGCCCAACTGGAGAAATCGTTCTTTAGGAACACTCAAAATCTTCATGCGCCAAACCGGGGAAAGACTGCGTGTGTTCAATTGACTATAGACGTATTTTTCCACGTTAAATTTGAATATGATACCGAATATCTTTTATTTCGGTATTATTTCGTCTAATACACCCAGCTGGTAGCTGTTGCGACTAAAACTTGGTTTACTCCTATCGAAAGGGCTCAGACAGAGGGAAACTGAAAATTTTCATCCCCAAGCATAACTGTAATTAAAACTTGAGGACCAAGAGCGTATTCAATATTCATGTTAGTTTGTTCATTTTACGTTCATTGACTCTTTCTGGAAATCTATTTAAGATATTCTATAAAATACTATATAAATAATAGTGAGAGTACTGATCAAGAATTTTCTTAGAGGATAGCTTGTACCCTATGATGGTTGAGAAAAATAGTAGACATAATACATGTAATAAAGTCCATTTAATCGCAACTTATAAATTACATTTAATTCTGCCAAAAATGGAGGAACAGGCTTTTCGTCAGTGAAATTGATTACGCAATTCCAACTATTACATTTGCATGTGCAAATTTTGGATAGATGAGCAATATGGGTGAGCTTTATAAATTATAAAGACTGGAGACTAAATTCCTGATTTTTAATCATGCATTGAGTATTTAATGCCATCGATTTAGCAGAAATATAGATCTGGGCAACCGATGTTCAGCTGGGTTATACATTGTGCTCGAAGGTATTACGAGTAAAAAGATAAGCCAATTCAAGTGATACAGCATCGCTTTTTTATTTGCCGAAATTATTTCTACCCTCGGAGGCAACAGAGCACGGCTGAGCGTATCGTTTATTTCTCTGCTAAAACTGATTTAAAATTATATTTATTGAGAAAGCATTACCGGGCGTGTTGTATATCTTACGCGATGGGAATTTCTACTTTGCGCTCTATGGGTAGCACTAAAAAAGCAATAGCATGTTTTGGTTTTCCGAAATCCCCTCGACCCCACTCCTCTCCCCTTCTCACGAAAAAAAAACACACACACAGCAAAGCCGCTAAAACCTGCCGCCAGGTTTAGCCCTCTCTTTTTTCATGGAATTTATTGCGTCATCCTTCCCATGGGTCGCAACACCCTGCTTACTGGAGGCCAAAAAATAAAAGAATTAAAAATTCTCCGAAGCGCTCGGTGAAAAACAGAGCCGTTTTCATTGACCGCGGGTGAAGAAGGGCGAGGGGCATTTTTGGCGGAGTGGGGAGAGAAGAATAGAGAGCGACCAATAGCTCCAATTTTCGCCTCCAAGACGCTCCCTTATCGCAGCCACTCGGACTCGACGAAATAATGGAGAGTTATAACGTGTCATCTGGGTGTAAAAAACGGTCGCGAGCATGCAGAAAAATGTGGCGAGGCCGCGGTGCGATTGGAGACGGAAAAAAGGGGGGAAAGGTGGAGGGGTTTTGGGGAGAGGACGAAAAAAGAATTAAGGCTCCAAAAGATAGATAGGGCGTAGATGCGTGGGAGATGGGGTTGAATGGAAGGCCAAAATGGCGTGGGTCGAGTAAGGAGGTGGAGGAACAGGACGAAAATGAGGGGAGTCGGTGGCTTGTTGGAATTTCCCTTGCCCGAATGTGGGGATGAAAACGGTATGGAGGACGAGGGGAAAACCGGGCGTAAAGACGGGAGAAAGAGGATTATGGTAAGAATTTCGTCCCAAGCAGCAACTTACAGTACAGACTTGCGATAAATCCTCTGGGGCGCGTGGAGAACATATTTTTTCTCGCCTCCCTAAATTTTCCCTGCATCTTAACGTCTCCGTCCGTTCACCGTCCTAAGACTCATGCCTCGCATTTGTTTTTTTTTGTCTCCTTCCCCTTCCGTATTCTTCATTTCCTTCTCGAATTCTCATCTAAATTTTAGACAAGAGTTTCCCGAATTCGGTACTGTTTTTTCATCAATAACCTAAGTAGAACTTAGGACCTCCATGCATAATGAAGTCTGTAGTACCTTCATGCATAGGACCACAGCTGCATGCTTTAGTTTCCATTAAATGTTTATGATCAATGAATTTCATTAACTCCGTGCTTTGTGAAGCATTGATACTTTATTATTTCAAATTGAATTGTTTTTAAGTTAATAAAAAATAATGGAGTGAAAAGGGCATTCAGATATATAGAATGCAATTACTAATTCCTGCATTATTAGTAATTTTGATGAACTTGAAGGCTGCATAAAAATAAATCAGGTGTACTAGGACTTCTTTTATCCTACGTTCATTTACCCAGAATTATTGTATTATTCCCATTTACGTTCCCTCGGAAAAGAAATACTTAGCTATTCGACAATGATGACTTTTTAATTCGAAACCTAGGTCGTGTTTAATAAAAGATATGTGGAATAACTAAGTATTTCTTTTCCAATATGAATCGCTTCCACAAAGTGGCTCCTCAAACCATTCTACCCCTTTAAATTATTCACAAAATGTCATACTTTTTCGAATCATTCACTTCATATTAATTAATCCACATACAAGTATTTATTACGTGAATTAAATCGTTTTTTTTTGTTGAAGTAACAAAATATTGTTTGAGCGTGAATTTTAACCAATGAAATATCTTACATCAAGTAGCTAATCCCAGGGTAAGGGTTTATAAATGTGTGTATGATATTGTTCCATTTGGAAAAACTATCGGCGCATATCACAGAATAGGTTTTCACGAATACCTGCGACCACCGTGGATTCTTTTTATTCATTATTTCCTATCCAACTGACGGAAACTATTTCAGATCAGCCCAAACCTCCCTTAAAATAATATCATTCCAAGTTCCAAATAAGTTGATGGATTATATTGTTTTCCTGAAAATATTTCATGCATCATTAATGTCGTCACATGCATTTCTTGAAATGCTTATGAAAGCTAGCTTAAGATTGGAAAATGATGAAATCCGTATTTCTCCGAATCACCCTTCATTTCCCTAATGCTTTGCACATTGCAGAAGTAGAAGAAATTTTTGATTTCGATTGGGTGTGGGGGGAGGGGGGACTGAGTTTACAACAATGATTTTTTATAGGGCTCCTTTCATGAGTCAAACGTTTAAAACAAAAAATAATACCTTTAAAACTATCTTAAAACGATCGTGGCCTTCACCACACTGGCTCTCGGTTCAATTCTATTTCTGATTTTCCGTTCGTTTTTCCAAGTCTTCCAATTATTAGGTCATCTCTTCATTTCTCACTCTATCTCCCCGTCTGTGTCGGGCTCTAGCCGGGAGTCCGTGAGAGAACCCTCACGGAAAAGGGATGGGACTTCATGCGAGTCCAGTCCTCTTCCCACACCCTGATGATCTCGACTTTTTCCTCACCAAGCCTTTCTTCGCCCGGGCAAAGAGTCGCATTTCCGCTCCCGTTCCCCTCGTCGCCCTTTAGTTATGGTCCCCTACACCCTAGTCACCCCCTCGACTGCAACACCCTCTTCAGTGGTCCACAAGCCCTCATATACAGACTAACGCCACTAGGGCAAAGCACTCCTTTTCGGCCCCTTTCAAGCCCCTAAATCCATTTTATCTCGCGCCAGAAAAAATTATAGAAAAAGAACCTCCATGTATATACATATATATCTATATTTTTTTTGTCGAAGAGATTCAATCCGCGCTTGTGAATATGTCACGCGAGGAATCATGGGAATGTGTTCCGCATCTTTTCTCCCCGCTAAGTTGTAATGGCGTTTTCGGGACGGGGCTTTCTTTATCGTTTCTCTGTTTACTCCTTTTTTTTAATTCGCTCTTTTATTTTGCTCTACTCCGCCTTCTCCGTCTTTTCCCCTTACGCTGCACTCCCTTTATCGATCCCGCTGCGAAACTCTTCTTTTGTTGGGGATTTAGACCCGACAATGGAGACAAAAGCTGTTTCTTCTGAGAACGAAGCCGAAACCAATTTTCTGTATTGCAAAGGTGGGAGTTTGTCTGTGAGCGATTTCGAGGGAAAATGGATGCTGATCTGAGTATAAGTGTATTACCAAGTAAAACTTTTTTCGTGGTGTCTTTTAGTGCAGTAGATTTGCCAGAATCTCCTGAGATTTCTTTCATGCGAAATAGTCACTCAGGTAAAAAGGTCGTAGTAGTGTCTCCTTGAAAAAATAGTTCGCCAATTGCAAAGAAATGTAAACGAGAAAAGATTCTATGGAATCTTGATAAAGGTGAAATTTTCGCTTAAAATAAGTCGCAGAAAAAGCTAGCATTATACTAAAATCTTAAAAACATTATTTTTCAAAATTCATTTGAATATCCAACAAGTGCTGGAAGCACACATATTCTCAAACAGTTGTCTTTTAAATCTGTCAATGAAATATTTTAAAAATAACTCCAACGGTTTCATTTTTAATTTACATTCCTAATATTCTTACTTGGGTGATTTTTGTCACGGTTTTATTGAGTCATTGGTAAGGAATTTTTTGTATACTAATCAATTAGCGTTTCTTTAATTTTGTTTTAATTAAAATTGGGATATTTTTACAACTGCATACATCATTTTCGTATCTTCAAGCTACAAATCTTTCTGATTTTAACATAAAATAACGATTTGCGCATGTACGTAGGTGCTTGTTGGATTTTAGAAATAATTTAATCATCACCTCCAAGCAACATACAGGGAGATCCGGGTCATCAAGACAGAATTAAAAGGTATTAAACCAGGAAATTTCGGGAACCACTCCCAGCCGGGTATTTTTCAGTCCATAATCCAACGAATTTTTCCCACTTCTTCGGAATGGGGAACACTACCGCTAATGAGCCCGAAATCCGTTTTTGGCGCTATAATGAGAGAGGAGGAAAGGGTGAACAGTTTCAAATTAAATTTAAAAGAAAGAATATGTAGTTGTGGAACGAGAGAAGAAATGGCATGGCGAACGTTTAGGATAAACTAATTCAATGACAAAGAGAAAATAATACGGAAACCGAAAGAAATGGAGACAGCAATATTTGGCACATATTTTCGGAACCCTACTGACATAATAATGGTTAATACTTTTGCCCTCTATTCCTCTCATTAAAATACACAAAAGTAAATAAGTGTTTTGCTCCAAAATCGTGGAAATGAAGGAGTAAACGGATGTGTGGATACACCCAGACGCTCCTCCGAAGCTGCCTCGATAAATTGGAGGAGCGGGTATTATGTGGCACTTAAAAGAAAAAGAATTTAAAACTGTCCGGAATAGGTTTCCTAGTTAGCGAAACTAAGTTTCACCAAAATTGAAACGAATCTCTATGCCCTTACCGACAAGTGATGCCCTCCTGCGCAAGTCAGTCACCAGAAACGTAATAAACAAGTCTACGTTGAAGGCGGCCTCCAAGGAGGTAACTCAGTGGGATCTAGGGCATAGTTTAGATTGATGGAGGTAGTCAGAGAGCATGATGCAGCGGTGACCCTGGTGGGGGAAGAAAGAGATGGAAGCTGGAAGGCAGATGAAAAGAGCATCATCGGCTTAGAGATAGGAGAGAGAGAGGGAGACACTTTCAAGTTCAAGCCCTTATCCATTTAGGGGCGTGTGTGAGGTGGAGTTATACAGACCGAGGTAGTAACGGGCTAGAGGCATCATGGGATAGGAGGTGGGGACCGAGGCGCCGATGTGGGAGAGGATGGTGGCGCGCGGTGGGAGAAACTATGGGGAAGGAAGGTGGGGAGGCTCCGTGCGTGGTGATGAAGGGAGTGGGTTGTGGCGAGGGGGATCTGAGGAACCGAATTTTCAAAGGGATAGAGGCAAAGGTCTACCGAAAGTTTTTAGAGCAAAAGGGCACCGAGAGAGAGAGAGAGAGCTGTTTAACTATTCAACGGTCGCTGTATGAATTTATATCCACGGATCGTATGGAGCGGAGCCAACGGGAGAGAGAGATGCGAAGAAAATCTGTCGGAGTTCCGTCGGGTCGATTTCAAAATGCTCCGAGGCGCTTAACTTCTTGAGGATTAATACATGGAGTTCCTCGCTATCTATGTGAGCAGTGATACTCAGGTCAATTTTGCCAGCATCTGCGGGTACACAGGATAGATAGAGGCTCACGGGTGCGAAATACGAATCTCGAACTGGATGTGTTTGCCTCGCGCTCGAATTAGTTCGTGTTGGAGTATGAAGGAAAAGCGTAAAAAAAAAGTAGTTTACTGCTGTGAATAAAATTTTCTGCCATCAATCTGCTCTTGAATGGGGAATTCAATGTTTTCATTCGTCATATTCTTGGCTCGAGAGTTTAATTCGAGGACCCACCACTAAGCAAATAGATAATTTCCGACTGCTTTAGTTGCACTGTCGTTCGGCGGATTAACGTGATCAGCATCAATGAAATCTTCCAGAAATATGCCCTATATTGGTGGACGTCGGCACATACACACCATTATTTCTAAAATGGTATTAACTATATTCCAGAGATGGAGTAATTGGAAATTGCTCATCACCCGAAACTACATTAAGTGTGCAGGAAGTTAAAGATCCCTCGAGTCCGTGGCCTGAGTCAACTCAAAAATACTCGGCCAAAGCACGTCGTCCTCACCCTCAAAATACCCGGATCATTCCCGAACGATTCGCTGCGGCAGGACCGTTTCGTATGCCCAAAGGATATCCGCGGGAATAAAAGCGGTCCTACCGTCAAGTAGCACAGGTTGGGAAATGGAAGGTACGGAAGCATGCTAGAAAGAAAAAGGGAGACCCGGATTGTTAATAAAAAAGGGGAAGAAGTGGAAGGGAGGAAAATGTTCCTAGACGGTGGTTTTCGCGAGGTAAGCAAGATGAGATTGGGAAGAGGATTAAGGGAGAATGGATTGGAAGGTGAGCGGCTGAGGAACGGGGGAGGAGGTGGAGTGAGGTGGGTTGAAGGAAGAGAGAAAGGTTTTAAAAGCCGGAGGAGTTAAGGGCGGAAGTTGGTGGTTGGTCGGTCAAGATGAGGTGGGGATTGGGACGGGTTATCCGTTTAGTAGTGCGCAGGGGGAAAGTGGGTCTCAAGGAAGGAAGACGGGAGACTGTTGGATTATTTTTCCACCCACGGAAAAAAAAACCTACGCTCCTTTTCCCATCGTGCCGTGGGGTATAATAATATTTGATTCGTCCTTGAAGTAAATTTTCCCCCGTTCTCCCCTCAGTTTAATTTAGACGACCCTTCCCTTCGAAAATGCTGTCATTTTCTCTCCATATCCTTACATTTTTCTTACACTTTTATCGTCTCTTCTCTGTTTAAAATCTCTTCATCCGTAATTCTTTTCACTTCTTCATGGAACCCTATTTCTCTTTTTATGCTCGCAATATGTGTATGTAACATTTGGAATACGTTTTCATTGTATTCATGGTTTATATTTACTTTTATTCACAATCTGGTGTCAAAGAACTTGTGTAAACCGATGTATTTGCGGTGATTTCGTATTTTGATATTAGCTATTCGTATTTCTAGCTGAACAGAAAATACGATCGAGTTAATCTGTCTGGGTTGTGTACTCACGACCCAAGCTTACCCAATTCACTGCCACCGTTTCGTGGACTGATTTTTATACATTGTGTCATCAATATGAAACGGAAATTTTAACTTCTATCGTACATTTTTTATTCAATCACCAATATCTATATTGTTCCCTTCAATTTTATTCTGATCCGATGGAATGTATTCATGCCAACATTTTTTTTCAGTTCTCGCATTACTCTTGGAACAAACTTTTTGTAGTAACTTTCAGCTCACTTGGCTTACTTTATTTTAATCTCTCTGGTAGCAAAACGTTGCCCTTTGTTATTAGTTTTTCATCTTTGGGAACAAATAAAATTCGCATATTGCAAAATAGAGTGCATGAGGTGGCCGTAGTGTCTGTCACCAGGCAGTTGGTTTTTGCTAAAATTCCATATTTTGCATATGATCCAGTGCGTATTGGTGTTTGAACATCCATGAGTTGTTTTTTTTTCAAGGGTTCGGGGTTAATTCCCAATAGAGTCCCAGGCACAGTACGGAAAACTCGAAGATAATACTCCTTATTGACCGAATGGCGGACGGTGGTACGGCGATAAAAGATGATTGCGACCGGAAATAAATAGTGCGCGAAATTTGAAAATCATCTCCACCACTCATATATCACCTCGTACAAAAGATTATTGTTAAATACATTCGAAGCATACCTACTGCGTCATCAAGTGCTCAATATGATGTATAAAAATCACTCCGTAGAAATAATACGTAATCATTTATAGATCTTAAATGTTTTTTTACGTCGTGATATGTATGACGAATTTCAACAATCAAATTTTGATTTTAATGCCTTTATTTATTTACTTTATGTAAACGCAAAGGATATCCTTATTAATAATACCAGTGACATGTGTAATTAGAAAAAATAATCATCAACGCTGGAGATATGGTGACCAAGAAACATTTTATTCAGGAAATGCATGCTTTGATAACTTTTACACCAAATGTTGCTTGAATAATCTCATCCATCTAAAACATCATACTTCATTAAAATGGTGTCAAATAGCTGCCCCGGGGGAATTATATACTAAAATCACTTGAACCAAGTATGTTAAAATAAGGTGAAAGTTTTGTTAATTTGTGAGCCTGGAGCTAAGGCAAAATGCGTAATTGTCTCACCCGATCCAAATTAATGATTACAGCGTGAAATTCAAAACACCGAATTGAAAATTATGATTGAAAATCAAATCGCAAAGCATGAGTATGGGAGAAATCTTAATATTTTTTATAAAAAATAGGTGATTACGTATGTGATTTGACTTATATCGTTGAGCATAAATCACATTCAATTTTATGTATATTTCCATTATCTACATATCGTTTTCTTCGTAATGCAGCTCAGAAATTGCTAAATTATGGAAACGTTTCTTCTTTTGGGCCAACATTTGGCAGAATCAGTTGACCGATTATTTTAATTACATATAATTATGATGACAAATTTTATTTTTACATTAGTTTGCTGAAATTACACAAAAAAATATATCTTGTGTGGATTTTTACACGGTATTTTATTGAATTAGTTCCAAACCCTCTATAATCTTTATTCCTCGAAACATTAATAAAATAATTCATTTGATTCCTCAAAAAACATTAAATAACATGTATAAAGTTTAATTAAAATCTAAATGACTTAATGCGGATTAAAATCTGCTTTTGTTTTCATAGCCAGGTAAGGGATTCTTTCATATTATCTTTACACGTATCTTCCACGTCCTAGTAAACTATTTGAACTTTCAATTTTTAATTACAAAAATTTTAAATGTGTAGCTTATTACGTAACGTGACTCCAATGGGCCTTTTTTTTCTTTCCCAGTGTCAAAAATTAACTTGCCTCAGTTTTATTCGGTATTTCCATTGTACTCTCAAAAGAGTGGCGAAAACAATGCCAAGTCTTTTCAAATAACTGCTCGGTGTCGCTTATTTGCCGATATTTAATTCGATAGCAAAATCCTTAACATTCAAGTTCGTCCAACAAACGAACCAAAAAAACCTGATAAAATTACATTTTGGAATTATAATTTGACGGTGAAGGGGAGGACACAGCAGAGTCAATATCTACCAACGTGTTTTTGCTTGAGGAATAAATAATGCGTTCCTACGTGAAGTGAAAGCACAAAATTAAAATAAAGATAAGGTTCATCATTATTTATGATTATGTTTTGATTTTATAATTTAATTGCCCAAGATTGGAAACATACTTTCGTGTACACTTGCCTTCTCTTTAATGCTAAACTAATCAGCGCACTGCTACTTGTATAAAGTTTATCTAACTTCTGAGATCTACATAACAGTCACCGCCCACCTTTGTTGCAAATCACTATGTATAACTCATTTTTTTTGGGAACATCTGGCATGGTTAATGAAATGTACCCTGGCTATCGTCTCACATGTTTAACGATTAAAAAAAAAACAAATATTAAATTTCCGGTGGGATACATTGGCGAAACAACAATTTACTCAAAAGAAGCAAGCCGCTAGCGTAATACGCTACCTCGAGAGACCTGCGCCTTCCATGAGAATTTGGAAATAAGCTAAAGTTTGTTGTTCAAAGCATATTTAAACATGAGAATCCTAAGGGATTGACGGAAAAGGTCGAAAGTTTACAATTTCAGCATAATTGAATGGAAATTTAATGAAGCAGAGAGCTGGAGTTTTTTAAAGTTCTGTGTGAATTACGGCACCCAATTGTGTAAATCTCGCAGCAAAAAAGTTTTTTCAATTTTAATTTTAACCCTTTTTGTCACGGCGGTGTTGATGAAGCGAAATGATGCCATATATTTTTTTCGCAGGATATTTGGCCGTGTTCAACTGACCGCGTTGCAAGAATGTTTTTTTAATGATAACAATAAAAAAGTGATTTTGTTGCAAGCTGGATTTCAGCTGTCATAGTAAATATTAGGCAAAAAATCTCAGTATCTATTTTTATGAATTAATTCCCTCTTCAATAATGGAAATCCATTATATGAAAACTTTTGCGAGGGACAGAAGAGTTATATTTGTTTGCTTTATCCGGGTTATAAGTGTGGGACAATACTCACCTTTGCAAACTTCTGCTGGGTTCAGGGAGAAAGCATATGTTTTGATAGCCAATTCAGACTTCCATAATAATATTATAATGATGTTATTAAGTTCACATTTTTTGTATTTAGTTAACAGCCATGGGATTCTAGGTGTTTGTAGGGACGAAATTATTGACAGTCGGGAAAAGCAATTCTCTGAATTAGAAAAAGAATCACAGATATCTATTTGGCTAAAACTGAATGAGAAGCCTTCCTATGAAGACATGATACTTTGTAAAATAAACGAGTAAATCTAAAGAATCTGAGAATAAAACCATATGTTACAGATATAACCATAAAAAAGCATGTGTATCACAAAAAAATTCAAAATGCCTAATTAATTCCAATTTTCCCGCTGTAAACCGGAAGTACTTGGCGTAAATTTATCGACGATGGTTTGTAAAAGTTTTGAGATTTCGGATACTTTACCATTTCTCTTTGATTGTGATTAATTTATCATTAAGCGTTTAATTTTGAGTAGAATGTCAGCTTCATTTAAAGCTAAAAGAGCTTATACAAGGGCAAAGGGTACATGCATGCAGAAAAAATAACGAAAATTTGTAAAAATTAAAATATAGCCCAGCCTCAGTTAATTACTTAGGCCCTCGGTACAGTGGTAGTAAAATCTAGAGAGACTCATAAGTTTGTATCGATTGCTTGCATAGAACTCTAGGACAACTTTACTCATAAAACGCGGCGTTGTCAAATAGCAATTTAATTTTGTTTTAGCAATCATTACCTACCGAAAAAATGACATTTTTTATCTTCTTTCGATTTGGAATCATTTCTTTATATTCAGTGTTTCAATGCTAAGTTCGGTTTCCCGCAGCCCTTCATTCTTCTCGATTTAGTTTAATGCCATCGCTCCATGACAGATTTACTGTTTTTCATCCTTCTCAATTTTCCTAAGGATTTGTCACTTCTTAGTCTTTCTCTTGGGATCTTCCCTTCAATTTTTCTATGTATTTATTGTGTTTTTAACTAATCTAGTGTGTATTCATCTCACACAATGCAACAAATACTGTATTTTTATTTTATACTTTTTACATGTTTTACCAATGTCTTTGATAGTGCCATCAAGCTGAATATTGCCTCCCATGCTTCTCAATTTTTCTAAAATTGTAATTGGTTTTTCGAGAGACTTTTTTTCTATCTTTTCTTCAATCATTCGGCTTATATTTCTTGTATTTATTTTTTATGCGTGAGACTACAAGCTCAATGTTATATCTCTTCGCATTTATCTGTTCTTGGTTTCTTCGGTATTGCTATCATCACACTTTTCAAAGTATTTTGGTAGTTCTCCGCTGTCGCAGCTATTTTTGATTATTACAAAGAGGGTATTTTAGCTTTCATCTCGGGTGTATAGATTATTTCTGTTTATTTTGTCAACTCCTGATTGCTTGTTGTTTAGGTTTTTCATGGCTCTGTCAAATTCGTTTTTTAGTTTTACCGGGTCCCATTTGACTTCTTATATAAACTTTTTTTTCTTTAATTGAGTACTCTTCAGGTAGTTTGGGCCCTTAATAGAGTGTTTTCATGCATTCCTTCCATCTCTTCCCAATATTTTAATCTTCTATAAGTAACTTTCCATTAGCATTTCAGACGTTGAGATTTTTTTTCTTTTTCCGAATTGCCTCTTCACTAGTTTATGGACTGTTTGGCAGTGAATTAAATTTATGTTGCCATCGATTATCTCGCACCAGCTTTCTATTCTCTCTTATCGGTCTTCTTGCACTCTCGTACGATATGGTTCTGCAACTTTCATAAATGGTTTCCTCAGATCTAATTCTTAGGTGTTTGTATTTTCCTCTTGAATCTGAGGTGTCTTTTATTCGAGCTGTTACCCTTTATATAATAATAATATCTATTCCAATAAAAATAATACGTGATATCTAGGAAATTTCTTTGCACCTATATAATTGAAATTCATATTTTTGTCGGTGATGGCTTAATTTTTGAGGAAAATATGGCATTTAGAATTTCTTAACTTCATTTTCCCATATTAATTGTGGATTTTCCAACCAGAGTATAATATTTTCTTGACGAAACTACAGATGGGTAGGAATTAAAAAAAACAAATGCCGAGAAATCATGAAACTTTGCCAGCGCTGTCTGTGTACATCTTTAATTCCACCGATAATACGGTAAATTTACCTATTCTCGAAATCTTAGAGATTGGAAATTATTAGATTAATTATCCATTATAGTGCTCAAGCCAAGTGCTATGAGAGGGTGGTCCCATAAGTACCCGGCCTGACCTAGAGAGGGCGGTAGTTGTTTGAAAAATATCACTCTATTAGAAATTACTCAATCTATAAAGCATATGTTTCAATTTTGAAGGCGCCAGGTTGTTTAATATTTGTTTTGCAGCCATCAAAGGTGAACGTTTGCAGTGAATTTGTGAGAATGGAGGAAATTGGTCATCGTTATGTGATACAGTATTTTTATTTGGAAGGCCTCAGACCAACCAATATAAAAGCTAAACTCGATTCTACTCTGGGTGAGTCTGCTCCTTTGTTTACAACAGTAAAATATTGGCTAGCAGAGTTAAAACGAGGCAGTACGAGCTTTCCAAACCAGCATCGCATTGGTCGACCAAATAAGGTGACGACTCCAGAAACGATGAAGAAAATCCACGAAGTGATACTGGGTTATCGTTGACTGAAAGTGCGCGAGCTAGTAGTAAGGCACTTCAAAGAGTGCGGTACATCGCATATTTACTGAAAATTTGGATATGAGATAGTTGTGTGCAAGATGGGTGCTCACACTCCAGCAAAACCAGTGTCGTGAAGATGTTTCAATTGAGTGTTTAGTACAGTTTCACAGCAACAAAGCCGAATTTTTGCGCCGTTTCATAACCATGGATGAAATATGGGTCCATTACTTTACACCAAAGACAAAAGAACAATCTAAACAATGGATTCATAAGGGAGAACCGCCTTCAAAGAAGGCGAAGACCGTTTAATCTGCAGACAAGGTAATGGCGTGGGTTTTTTGGGATTCGCAGGGGTTAATTTTCATTAACTATCTTGAAAAAGGAAAAACCATCAACGGCGAGTATTATGCGAACTTATTGCAACGTTTGAGTGAAGAAATCAAGCAAAAGCGACCGCTTTTTGCTAATAAGAAATTGTAGTTTCATCAAGACAATGAATTAAAATTTGAATTGCTACCTCATGTACCCTATTCACCAGATTTAGACAACTCGGATTATTTTCTGTTGGCAAACTTGGAAAAAATGGCTCGGTGGTCAATGATTTTCCAACTGTGAAGAAGTGATGTTGGCAGGTAATGGCTATTTTGAGGAACAAGAGAGTTCTTATTATAAAAAGGGTATCGAACTTATTGAAAATCGCTGGGAAAAGTGTGCATAGCTGAAAGAAGATTATGTTGAAAAAAAAATACATTTTCGCCCATACATATACTTCCTTTTTCTTTTGCCATTCCATCACTACCGTAGAATGAACTCCTTTTGGCGCTCGAAACATCCACCTATCATTCATCGTTGACTTCTACAACTTAGATAAGCTTCTGAGCCGAATCAAGTAGGTTTCATTTACGCCATCTTGTGAGACAACATCAAATATGGGAATTTCCAAACGTTGATCGCGATAGTAGCTCCCGACGAAATTTATTAAAAATAGTAGGCCGTAGACAGATGCTGGCTGACCTTATCGGAGCTGATATTTCATTCATGGTCTGCTACATCCTGAGAGGAGAGGTGAGAGGATGGGGTTGGCACAGCGTAATAGTACGAAATGGAAGAAAGGAGGAGAGGTTATCGGTGGAAGAGGAGAAGCATCTCTCCACTTGCTAAAGAGGCTGCGTGTTTGACCGGCTGACGAAAGCAAACTCCATCACCTTAGAACCAGTTGAGCATTGCGTTCTATGGTGGCATAAAAAATTGTAAGTATCCATATGAATTTATTAGATTAATTCGATAAGGAATTCATTGGGTCAAAAATGAACCAAAGAATCATTAAGAAAAGAGAATATATTTTAATAGACATTCCATATACGTATATATATATATATATATATATATATATATATATATATATATATATATGCATATATACATATGTATACTTGTGTATATGTATGCATGAATATATATATATATATATATATATATATATATGACCGGATATATATAGTACACCTGACCGGATTGGCTTGGCCGGATTGGATTGACCAATCTCTTCATGGGCCATCTCGAAGAGACTTTCCTGTCACAGCAACCCCTTCAACCTCTTTCCTGGGTCCGCTACATAGACGATATTTTTATTCTCTGGACACATGGCTCTGATTCTCTCAACAATTTCTTATCCGCCTTAAATTCATCTTTCACTGTTAAATTCACCTCTTCCATTTCAGACTCCACCATCACCTTTCTTGACACAGACATCTCACTTCAAAACAACAAATTCACTACTTCAGTACACATCAAAGCCACTAACCATCAGCAATACCTACACCACACAAGCTGTCATCCTCAACACACGAAACGCTCGATTCCTAACTCTCTCTCTATCCGCGGACACCGAATTTGCAACACCACAGCCACTCTCAACAAATACCTTGCCAATCTACACCTTGCACTCCTCAAACGCGGTTACCCAGAAAAGTTACTACGAAATAAAATCCACCGTTCCACCCGACCAAACACACCACACAATAACAAGCCCACATCTGACGCAGGACTCAACCTTTGCACCACCTATTACCCCGGATCACACAGACTGAAAACCCTCCTTAAAGAACTGTTTCCAATTTTACATCACAATGACGCGACCTCATCCTTACTACCCCAATGCCCATCTATCGCATACAGACGACCCGCCAATCTCAAAAACCTTCTGAGATCCACCAACCCTTTGGCGCCCCCCCGTGACAAATTTCCCAATATTTCCCCAACTTGCAACCGCCCCCGATCTAAAACCTGTCCTCTTATTATGCCTACTCCCCTCTCCCTACATCCCCTCATAGCCCCCTCACCTCGTTCCCACGCTAATTGCCTCTCAAAAATATTATTTATCTTTTATCATGCAAACATTGCACTTCCTTTTACATAGGTGAATGCATTACCCCCTTATCCATCCGAATGAATAATCACCGGTACTCCTGCAATTCTGCCTCACTCTCTTCTCTTCCTATCCCTTCACACGCCAATTCCCACAACCTTTCATTCGACCATTGTTTTGCTCTAAGCATCCTAGCATCCCTACCTGATTCAGCCACCAACATAGAGGTGAGAACTCGTGAACCCGCCTACATACTATCCTTCCGTTCCTTTAAAATTCCCACCCTAAACCGCCATATTTAATTTCCCTCCCAGAATTCCCTCCACACCTCCCCTCCACGCCCATAGCTCTTTCCCCTCTCCTCTGCAATAGCATATTTTTAGTCTCTCTTGAAGAAGGCCTCTGAGAGGGCCGAAAGCTCGAACAATTTACCGTGTGACTGTTCTTTTAAATGTGTCTATTCTTTTCTATTTGTGTTATATTGTGTCAGCCCATTATTGTGCCGCTCGTGTGAGTTTTTCCGTACAACCGTTATATATATATATATATATATATATATATATATATATATATATATATATATATATATATATATATATATATATATATATATATATATCTAAACATATATATATTAATATGTGTATTAATGTATAAATATTTAAATATATATTAATATATAGATATCTATATTTATACATATATACTTGAATATATATTACGTTCAAACACGTAAACCCACCAAATGGCGAACAAATTCATTCACATGGATTTAGATATAAGGAAAAGGGATAGGAACACATTAAAGACAAACACTGAGCTGGGGAAGGCGGAATCGAACAGATCACAAGTGCAAAAATAAAAATTCGTGGCTCAAGTCCCGGTCTAGGAAACATTTTTGCACTTGTGACCTTCTCGGAATTTGTCCCCCGACTTCCTATGCTCTATTTCAAATTATACAACGGCGTATATTACATGCATGCTCAATTAGATGATTTTACTAAATATTACCGTGTGTGATCAAATTTTTTTTTTATCCATAAACATCGGTCCACTGACTACTTTCTCCTCCAGGGATGAAAACGTAGGTTTTGGCCCACGGACTTGTTTATTTATTCCCCCTCTAATAACGGAGGGAAAGTTTTCATTCCCAACGCGATTCAATATGGGAATGCTACAAGTGACATCTCATATATAATATACATTTTAATATATCTCCACGCTCGAGTCGTTTTTAATCCACAATCATTCACCTATCTCGCTCCCCTTTTCCTTTATTTTTGCCATCTATTGTTCGCGTCGTACATTCATTTCGTCAAGCCGGGAGCGGTAATCGCGTATAAATATTTTTACTTCAAAAATCAAAAGAGTAATAATTGCAACGCTAGGGGAAAGAATGATTAATGCATTCGATGGACAAGCTTTCCTATTTTGGGGGGTGAGGGACCAAAGGATGGCAGCTGTGGCGCCGGGAAAACGTATTCGTTGACTTATTCGAGCAACTTCTAGGAAACTAGGGATTAACATTCGAGTTCCTCTTTCCATTTCTTCCCTATCGATTCTAGTAATTCTTTGAAAGGCGTAAACCCTCAACCCATTTGCCTCAGCATCCGCGATACGCAATTTTCGCAGGGGCCCGGCTTTCGTAGTATTATTTGCCATCAGTTCATGACATGTGGAAGAGAAATGGTGGCTCCAGGGGACCTAGATCTTAGAGTATAATTTCATCCGAAAAGATACACATTTTTGTCCTGCGGGTCCGTTCACACTGTAATCAACGTCTCCATTCCGCGCGGTATTGGACGTAAAGAGAGAAGAAAAAAGAGGGGGATCGGGTTGAGTTAATTTTTTTCGGGTTGCCCCGTTTACACTGGTAAAATCCCCAGAATAACGCGGGAAAAAATTAATATAGTGGACGAATAGAGAATGGGAAAACACTTCGGTGATGGAGGCTTTCAGGCGGGCTCCAGCGTCTCATCCCCTGCGGGATCCCGGCAGCGACTGCCTATGTGACCCGCATGACGGGCCGTGCCTCTGGATTAAAGCTGGATGGAGCCATATGGTCGTCATTTCGCCCGAATAAAGCCCTCCTCTGTCCTCCTTTCCCACTCCCTCTACTTCCTGGACATCTCCCGTTTCCCTTCTCCCATTTCCTTGCCTCCGACATTCCCTCTCTTCCCCACTCCCCCCGCCTTACTCCGACCTTCCTCGATTCACTCTCCGTCCTTCTATTCCTTCCCCCCTCCCCCCATAAGCACCTCCCCGGTCCGTCCTCGCCAGTGTACGCTCTCCATCTCCACCACGTTTCCCGTTTTCTCCATTTCTCTCGCAAACGCCGGGGCGGACTCATACCTTTCTCCGGCATCAGCAGCGACAACGCGCGTGCCTTTCTCCGACTTGACCTCGGGGACGATTATTTTCCTTTTTTTCCCCCTTTTTCAAGTCCGACGATCTAGATATTATTTTCAATCGCGTCCCCATCCCGGCCGCTCGTTTGCCCACGCATCCGCTTTTAGCGAAATGTTTTTCATGCCATAATTTAATCTTTTGATTTCACATTTCCTTTTCCTCAATGTATATCTACCTGCCCACGCAAGCCAGGGCAATTTTTTTGGGGCTTTATCCTTCCTACCCTGTGAAAGGTCATTTAACCATGCTTTCTCTCATATCTGTCCGCTCCCCGCGTAGATAAAACTAAGTTGGCTAATAACAACAATATATATTCGAACGCGTATTTAAAAATTCGATTTACTTCCCCTTCTGTATTAAATTTTGATAAAGAAATGATTCATACTCATTGTCACGAAGTATAATCCCGACACTCATCTTTTATTTGATCCATTCTTGCTTCAAATTCAAAAAATTGGGGTTTTGGGGTTTATACCAAAGATTCTTTAATACTACTGTATTTTATTTTTTATTCTATGAAAATTAGTATTAATCTAAAAAATTAATAAAACCCTTGATTTTCGAATTTTTTCGATTTAATGTTTTCCTATTAGGGAAATTAATATGCTATATTATTTAAAACCTAGGTATAGCATACCATTTTTCAAAGATTAAACTAAATATTTTTTCAATGGGCTGAGTCTTAACTCGTTTTGCAGTACGTATAAAAAATGCTTTTTCTACGGACCAGATGAAACTTCTTTTTAGAAAAAGTTTCTTCCTCCACCAATTTCCATAACTGCATCATTAATTTTCATTCCATGAGCATCAATCCAAGCGTTGCCTAACAGATGAATTTACAGAGTTTTGAACTTGTAGAGATCGTGAATCTCCTCATCAGTACGTAAGCACTGTGGATTAAAATTTATTATTTTTTTTAAAATAGGAGCTTGAGTGTTATAATAGGTCCAATATGAAAGTATCTATACAGAATACCACTTTTGTCCGGCATCAGTGGTCGTTACTCTCCTAGGTGCATGTTGCATCGTTTTAAATTTTCAATGGAATCTATTGCGAAAGGAACGGAGCGGTTTAACCCCGAAGCGCCGCCGCCAGTAACTCCCTTTATATCTTTCTCGTCGCGCACCTACCCTACGTATCCGCCCGTATACCCCTCCTTAACGGCACGGCAACGGTCTCGCACACACGCCGAGCACTTATTCCCTTGCAGGGATGGCACCGAGCCACAGCGAAGTGCCGCCATCTCCTCTTCCCCCTCCTGCCCGCCCTCATCCGCCTACACTCCCTACCACTCTCCCTCCTATCCACGAAACCCCGCAATTTTTTTTCATCTCTCTCTCTCTCCCTCCTGCGTTAGCCTAGTGGGTCGACCTCACATTAATTTTCCGACCCCGACCGGCCTGGAGTTCCTACCCGGCTCCGTGTCCCCCCTCCCCCAAGCCTCTCCCATTCCACCTTCCCTTCTCTTCTTGCTCCCCCAACCGTTACCCCTCCGCCAACCCCCTCCCTTGCAGTCCCCGTAACCCCCTTCCGTTACTGCTTACATATTCCTTAACCCGCCGCCGCCTTGCGAAGGAGCTCGCGCTAAGAGGGCGGACCGGCAGCCTTTCTCCTCGGCTCCCGAGGAAATGGGATTCTCGTGTTTCGTCCGGGCGCGGCGAAATGTTGGGCATTAGGTCGAGAAGGTGGGGAGGGGGTAGGGTAGGAGGTTTACACCGCGACGGTCTCTCCGCCGGCAGGAATGCGAATCTGACATGCGAAACTTGAACGCGTGGCCCCGGTGGAGGAGTCGACCCATTCGGTCACCGAGTTTCTCCAGGACGTTATTCTTATTCCAATTTCAAAGGTCTCCTTCCCTTGAGTTGTTGGGCAGTGTATTCGGGTGTGAGGATCGTGGCCTGAGGTCTTCGTATTCCTGATGACTCGCAATTGATCGTGAGCACGAAACAGAGATCAACAGTTGCCCATTGAGGTCAGAGATGTTACATCGGTTGACGGTATGAAATATGATTAATTTGATGGTAATGCCCATGCAAGATCTAGGATTATTTTGTGAATTCCCATAGACATTTTAATGCATTTCGTTTTACATCCTTGTCTTTGGCATAAAAGACAAAAATAAATACTACTTTCGAAATGTGGCCGAATTTTAAGGCAAAAAAATTACTACTACTCGGATTATAGTCAATGTTTCCAATTTTTCTTTGCCATTGAAAAAGTAAGTGTAATAACGACTTATCGGGCACTCAAATTCGTAAAATATTACTCATTATAACTACTTCCTCAGTACATCGGTGGAGATGAATCCATCCTTTAGGTCCTGGCAATCAAATTTTAACTGATTTGATTTTGTAATAGCATTAGTAGCCACAGTAGCAGATTTTAGAATACAGTGTTTGAAACACGACGAAATCGAGATAAAGCGATTGCCTTAGCAAATCAAAACGTCATAATCAAACGACCGAATTCTTAGGTCTGAAATAGCTTGAATTTGAGTCGATGTAGAGACAAAAAATGACGGTTATTTTATTTCCTCGACGTTCATCCCAGCTAATCTATTTAAAGGTAGTCCTGCCCTCAAGTGTAAAAGTCTCAAATATTCTCAAAGCCGAACAGCCTCAGAATTTGAAAATTTCTAAGAATCTTGTACAAAATTATGCCCAACCATTGGGAGATTCAATAACACTACCCCTCACGGTATTCTTGCGTACATCTCCCATTAAGAGTTTCCTTAATATGGGGCCATAAGCATTATTACAATATCTCAGCAAATAAACATTTTTTAAGGGAATACTATTTAGGTTTGAAGAAATGATTCTTCTTTTAAGAGTCGAGGAATTCTTGAGATATCTGACAGCTTCCTAATCCAAAATATTCCAGGCACCATATTCCCGAAGTGATATTGTTTTCTCCAATCTTAGTTATTCGCGTGAAGCAATAAATACAAGCACGTAGTTTTGCGAAATAGAGGGAGCAACGATATATCTAAACCTAAAATATGAATCAGTGGCACAAGCAATAAACGTTGCTGTTCTTATTCCAGATTCCATGCGACATAGCAACGCCAATAACCATTCCTCTGATCATGCTGTGCAAACAATGTTGCCATATTTGAAGCCATCTATCTAAGGTGGAACAAAAGGAACAGAATTATGTGTAATATGTGTTAACAAAGGACAAGTACTGTCTTGCGACCCCGTTATCCTGAATGTGTCCATTTATCATTTTCTAAGGCTTAGTACGAAGTGAGCTCTACGATTACACAACGGAGGAGCCGCCGAGTTCATGATTGTAATTTCAACAATTATTGCATCGGTATGACGGGTACCATAAAGTAGTAAGAGAGCAGTTGCACAGCGGAGGATCTGGAAAGTACTCGTACATGTACAGCGGATGAAAACGCATACATGTTTTCCAAGTTATGAATATTATAAGAAATAATATTACATATGTATGCATATACATATGTAATATTATTATGTATTATATGTATGTATATATATGTGTGTATATATATATATATATATAGATGATTTCGTCGACGGAACACGGAATTGTTGAACAATAAATTGGACAGCAACAAACAATATAGAAACACATAAAAAGATCACTCACACGTTATTTCTTGATCATTTCGACGTAATTCTGCTCCATCTTCATCGGAAGATATAGAAGATGACTGCTCAGAAGTAATGACCGCAGTCATTACTTCTATATCTTCCGATGAAGACGGAGAATAATCCCCCCCCCCGCCACATGAATTTTCAGGGATATTGTTCATTTAAAATCCTCATATCAGTTGTATTTGCGGTGAGTGGCAGGGTTTTTGGGCAGATGTGGAAATACATAAAGTAGAGATGTATGTATATTGAACTGTAATAAAATAAAAAAAGGATTATTTCATTCGATTAGATTGTCATTAATCAGTTGAATGAATATCACCTAAACATATGCGCATCTTTCTTCAGTAATGAAGAAATATGCGCAGATGTCATTGATATTGACTTCCCTGGAAAATAGCCCCGATCCACGAAGAGTAGACAATGTCATCAGTAAAATGGATTATGGTTGATAAAAACTCGTAAATATCTCACTATATTATCATTTTAACATGAAATTGCAATTAAGTTTTGATATACCAATGCGTATTGAACACGGCATGAATATGAAGCCTCATATTCATGCAAAGACTTTTGCTGGTGTTCAATGCCCAACAACAAAGCGCTTTTTTATGGCTTGGTATATTAAATAATGGAAATTATAAATGGAAAATCAACTGAGTTTAATGATGGATCTTAGGTTTAATCCGTTTAGTGAATCCCGCTATAATTTGTATTCTAATTCGTATGAACAAGATTTAAAAATTAACGGGAATGCACATAAACTCTTCAAATCCTCTAAGGTTATGGCGAAGTCTGATGCATGTTTCCTATCCGCAATCACTGAAAGAACTAAAGTTCTATCTTAAAAAGTATTCAAACTTCTCTTGTGTCAAGGGCACAATGATGTGCAATACCTATGGGGTAAGATTTTAATTGCGTCAAGGTAAATGCGTGAAAGCAAAATTTTGCAAATACGCGGGCGTACTAACTTGTTCAGACTGTTCATATGGCACAGCGTGGGAGGGAAGAGTTTTGTACCCTAGATCAAGCGAATCTCTCGCTCTAATTCGGCACTGAAACTAAATTCCTTTTCAACACTAAACACGGGGCCAATTAGCGTCGAGCGAGTAGCCTGTGAAATGCCAGGACGGTTTGAGCGATAGAATTTAACCGTCTCGTTTATACGATGTCATTGTGGCAGTCGGAAATTTTCTAACAAGCGATAGATATTCACACCGCGCGCAGCAAAGCCGTAATTTCGGGTCCGCGATTTGGTAATCGCGAACTTCCTCCCTTGCATACTTTGCCGGTACCCTCTATCCGAGAGGCCGGAGGGCGAGGTAGCGCGTAGATTAACCGAATTACCTGTTCCCCTGCCCACCACTCCCATCCCCCTTCTCCCGGAAAAAAATTCATGAGAGCCGGAATCCAAAGGAAAAGAGTGGGTAATTAATTGTCATGCGGCGCGCATACTTTTGCCCCTGATTGGCAAAGAGCTTAATCCATTTGGTGGGATTCACCATTCACGTCCTCGTTCCATTCCACTCCTCCCTCTGCCCCACCCTCATCCACCCCCCCCCTGCTCCCGTACACCAATCCAACTTTTCACACACTTTTTATATCCATTCCTGGCAACAAAATCCAAAGAATCAATCCAAACCCTTTCTATCCCGGAAGAGGGGTTAAACTTTCTTTCCCGGCGTGGCAAACTTCTCAGACCCCTTTCCCCACCCACAGATTCTTCCCCACCGCACCGTCCTCCGCCCTTTTCTGCCACAGCCTTTTCACCCCTCACCCCTCGGCAATGAATTATCTTACTCTTCCCGTGCTCTAAAGCTCCCCACCACTCCCGACAAAACCCCCTCTTTTTCCGCACACTCCGACCGCCACTAGATTCCACTCTCCTGCACCGCGCGCATCTCTCCTTAATTTGCCTAACAGCCGGATATTTTACTTCTTCAATCATGAGAGCCCCCTCGCCCTTTGCCCCCGCCCCAGCTGTTCGTGTTTCCTCTGCTCCTCCTCCACCCTGCGCACCCTCTCTCCCCGCCGCTCTTGCCTCTCTCCGCCGCACCTCTTCCCATCGCACCCCGTCCTCTACCGCCCCTCCGCCCGGAAAATCCGCAGCATTCTTCTCCCCAATCCCCTTCTTCTCTCCCCACCCCCACTTACGCAATACTCGTTCTATTTGAACGCTCACCGTTGCGAGCATTACTAAGGTAATTAATTTTTTACAGGGGATGTTTTGAGTGTATAATTGAGGTGTTATTTGATATTTTCGTACTTTTTGGGCAGCAAAAAACTTCTTCATTTGGCTTTAACAATAACCTTGCCCGAGAGTAATTACTGCCTTAAACTGTTTGCCCTCATCAAATTCTAACTTATTTTTTCGTCTTAGCTCGCCCTGAGTGTATCAGATGTTGGTGAACGTCCAATGCAGGGATATTTCCTGCATTTCACCTTATTTAATGATAATTATCATAATATTCTTTAATATTCAAGAGAATGGGTAACCCTGTAGATAACGACGAGTTCAGAAGCATATTGTCTTCAATAATTAGTGCGATGGATTTCTGAAGGTATTAGCTCTGTAATGGTTTGGTGCGTAATTTTTGTAATTACTTTTTTATAAGAATAGTTGGGCACATAAACGATGCCATTCGTTAAACTTGATCGAGTAATTTTCGATAGGCAATATTTTTAATTGTGCTTCAAACTCCCTTTAATAAATATTTTATTCTTTGTTTAGGCGTTCATTCAGTTGCCTCGAAATGATTCCAATAAGCAATGTTTGTGTATTTCCCTGAGTTAGTTGTAATTTCAATCTCGCATTCACCTTTTCAATACACCTCCACCGTTTCCCGTCAATATTTTCCTATATACCTGGATATCGTCCATTACTCGATCTCATTAATTCATTTTCATTGTTTTCCTTCATCTTCCGTCTTCCAAGATGCCTCCAGGAAATCTCTCTCGGTGTTCAGTTAAAATTTTCATGCATTAATTTTGTAAATTTTTGAACGATGCGTCTTTAGCGAGCTCTTTTGATATTTATGAATAATTTCGGAAGGAAAACGGAGAAGAGTAGGGTAGGGATCGGGAAAGAGGAAATTTTTGGGTGGAATTCAAAGGCAGAAAGAGTAGTTGGAGGATGTTGAGTCGGGATGTTAAAGGTTAAATGGAAGGGCGAAAGTAAGATTTGTCGCAAAAGGTATTAGAACCAAATTTGGCGATTTTGATGGAATTACCTAGACGGAGAGGAAACTAATAGGGGCTGAAGAGGATAATACATTTGAAGAAACAGGTTTTACGTCAAGGATAAGCGTTTTATAAGTCCGTATGATGTGGAAAGCTTTGGAGGACGTTTAAAATCCTATCTCTGCACGGTACTTCACTGATAGCTTTCGTCATCACGTCAATTGGAATATCGGTTTAAAGCATCTCTCCACTCTTCCTTTTCAAATTTTATCCCTCTTACGCCATAAGAGCGCTTAACCCCCCAATCCTCCACTATTGCTGTGGATTTGTCCTTTGACCTCCCTCATTGGTCCTTCTTCTAACAAATCCATTGTCTCAAGAAGTGCCTTGTCCATATGGTTCTCATTCTCCTTAGGTTGCACCGTATTTCCTTCTTCTCTCAAAATGTACTCGTATACTTTCTCCTTTCCCTCTTTATCCGTCAGTTCCATCTCCAGCATCCGCCTCCATCTCAGGGGTTGATAAATTCCATTCTGTTCTCGTCCCCTCATTCAATGGTCCATATTTCCGACCCATAGAGAGCTCTACACGAATGCTTTTGCACACTGCTTCGTTTCGAAACTTATCTTCTTGAAGGGGGAGCAGTTTCCTCTCCACGGTAAATACCATCTGAGCTTGATCTTATCAATAATAATGATTAATAACTTCGTTCGTAAATGCTTGAAAATCCATTTCCTACCCAAGTATTCTTCGATTTGCTTCAAAAGGTTTATAGCTGATGGCTTAATGAAAATAAAACAAACATTTTAACACCTTACGTGAATTCCGTAGTGATGACTTTCAATGATTAATAGTTGTTTATTGTTAATAACTCTTACAATTAGTAATATCCGAAGTAATTCTAATAAAGAAAGTTAGCCATCACGCACCATTTTCCGCCGCTTAGTAGTCAAAAAATTGCATCAGTCGTAATAGCGAAAGCATAACTTAGCTTTGATCAGTTCTATGTGGTCCTACATTTCCCTTTCCAAAAATGTATACAAACATTATGAGTATACCCATACTCCTCACGCCTGTGTCGAGCCCCCCTTTACGAGCCCTGCTTTTGCAAGCGACAATTACGACCTGCGAGTGGCGATTACGAAGTTATATGTGTACCGGATTTTTGTTCCACGAATGGAGGCAGAGTGTCTCGGATATTTTACAAGCACACCACCCGAACCCACACAAAAGTCCCCGCTTTTTCTTCCCGCCCCCCCTCCTCACGCACTTCTCCACCCCTAATGGGTCTCCCTTCCTCCTCTCATAATCTATGTCCGCAACCCCCTCCTCTTCACCATACCCCGTCCCCTCTGACTCCCCCTTTCTCGCCACTTTCTCCCCATCTCGCCCCGTTATTTTAGCCCTCCTCTCACCCGCGTCGACATAAATCACCATGGCAACCTCCACATGTTTTCTTCCCAAGGACGACTATTTCCTCCATTTCATCTCCTCCTTCCTCTATTTATCTCTCTCTCTCTCGCTCCCTCTATTTTCCCCGTCCTCCCCTCCGCCCTCGTCCCGCCCTCTCTGCTCCAGAGCACGCCCCGGCGTCTCCCGGCCCACTTCGCAAAACCTCCTCCCCCGCCCCAGCATCATAAGCATGTAACCCCTTCTTCTTCCTCCGTCCAAACTCCCCCACGTCCCATTTCCCAACCTTTTTTCCCTTTTCCCCAGCTCTCACGACACCAGCGCTCCCCTTAAATTTTAACTCCTGGGTTTGGCGGTCAAGATGACGCCCCCGTCTTTCTCTCTCTCTCTCACTGTGCACCCACCCCCTCGTACCCCCGCCGCCTCCTTCATCGTCGCCTTCCCTCCCCCCTTTCCGCAGTCGTCCCATTTCTCCTCCTCCGTGCTGTTTTTGTCGTCACATCCTCTCTCTCTCCCACGGTCCCACTCCCTCTTCCCTTTCGCCCCTTTGGCTCCGTCCACTCTCTCCCTCCACCTCGCTCCGCCGCCCGTCCCCGCCACACCGTTTCCCTCTTCCTTTCACCGACGCTGTCCTCCGCTTCACTTCACAGCCCCTACCAAAACTCCCCTCCCCCGCCGCTCCCCCCCCCGCACTGCTGCACCCCTCGCCACCCTGCTGCCCCCGTCCCTTATCCGGCCACACATTCTTCGCACATTTTTGACTCCCCCCTACCTTTCCTTCCTCCTCCGGCCAGGGAGGTTTCTTCTTCGCACTCCCGCGTCTTCCCTGCTCACTGTTCCGTGGGTCTCCAGTCTCCCCCCCCCTACCCGTCTCTCTGCCCCGTGTCTCTCTCTCTCTCCCCTCCCCCCTCCTTCATCCCCAGCCATTATCGCCCTTCGACCCTGCCACCTCCGTTCCGCTCATTAAGCATCTCCTTCAATTCCATCCCGTGCCCGTTCGTGTTTCCCTTCCCCTCCCTACACCCTGCTGTGGACTCCTACCAACTTTCCTCCTCTCTCCTTGCCTCTCCTCTCCCTCTCTTTCTCTCTGCTGATTTTCTCATTCTCTCTCGTAATCACAACAGCTCAGCCCTTTTGCGTCACCCGCCTCACACTCCTGGACCCCAGGCCCTCGTTTCCAGTCGCCCGATCTCATATCCCCCAAGCGTTCGCCGTCGTCCCATCCCCGCGCCTCTCTCGCGCACTCACCTCCCCTTTCCCTGTTCCACCCATCGTCCTTCCTTCTCTTTCTTCTCCATTCAACGCTCAGTCCCGTGCACAAATCATATCGCCATTGTGGTCCACTTTCGAACCCAAGAATCCCACCCCCAGTCCGTTCGCGATTTACGCAAAGTGGCGGAAGGTTTTCGGGAGGTGAAAGGGAGGGAAATGGGGGAGGAGGATCTTGGACCTTGGGTGAGTATGAGGGTGGAGAGAGGGTCGATAACGCACACAAGTTCTTTGGTGTGACTCGGGGAAAAGGGTGAACTTAGGGCACTGGAGGATGGAGTCGTTGGTGCGCTGTGAAAACTCCGTAAATGACTCAAGTGTGATTTTAGTGAAATAATCCGTTAATTTTCCAATCAAAGTGCAGAATTTTTGTGAGGGATAGTCATACAGCTGAACGGGGATTCGATTCCGGAAACCTTAATTTCCTGCCGTGGCCGTCTCTCACTGTGAACGGTTCATAAAAACCAAAGTTATACTCGCGATTTACTTAATGTGCAATGACACGTAGTAGCCCTGACGTAACACGTACGGCGAAAGATATTTTTCATTTACTTCGTAATATTGTATGTATGATAGTTCAACAGATTTTGGTGCTTCAAAATTTGACCTGCCAACCTACAAAGTCCTACTGTGTATTAATAAATGGCAACCAAATTGAGAATATTCAGCTCAAAAGCAAGGGAATATTTTATATTTTTAATTTAAATAGTTTTGCATGATGTTCGATGGAGAATTAACTTTAAAATTACCTCATACACCGGTGTATAGATTGAATTTTATTTTGATGCCATATCCATTAAATACTTATTGATTTTCGGAAGAGGAGAGGGACATCTCGGTCGCTCAACTGGCGAAGCACTCGGTCGAAACTCGATGGATCCGGATTCGAATCCCGCCTCAGGGGAATGCACTTTCCACTGCGAAATCAAATCTCTCGCATTTCTTCATTCTCACTGCTCTCGCACTCACGAGTTTGGTCGAGCAAATCTCGCGTGGTTTGCTTGTGGTGGCTTGAATTAAAACCGCTCGCCTCTCCCCTCCTGGTCGCAGGGAGTGGGCGAAGGAAAGTATTTCCTCCCTCCCCTCCTCCGGCTCACGGTGATACTCAGCACTTAAGTGTTGAAGTTCCCCTCGCAAAGCGTTTGAGAGAATATCCCACTGCCTGCAGTTACCGAAAACAAGAGAAGTTTATGAGCCGTGGAGTGCCGAGTAACGGAAAAATTTCAAAAATGTTCCATAATTTTCAAACGGTTTCTTGTCAGTCTGAGTTGCATGTGGAAAGTACCACGTGCACGCCATAATGTATTTCCCTCAAAACTTCCCTCTCCGCAATTTTCCCCCTTTTATTTTTTTTCCACCGTACGATATTTTACCTCCTCGAGTTTTTTTTTCCTACTTCTGCTATAGGGAGTCGTTTTATTCCTCTGTGTCGCACGTAAATTTGTAAAGTTTGTGCGCGGCTGCAATGAGAAGAGGAGATTTCACGGATATTTGAACGCGTAGTTATTAGTTTCCACGTTTTAGCTGGCATATTAAATTACGAACGAGTTCTTTTTTCATTAATAGATACTCTCTGGAATTAAAACGAACGTATGGGTAAGATATCTAATAAAAAGCAACTTAATAGGTTACCATGCTACCAACCGATGACAAATTCATTATAGAATTACTTAATGTAATATCGGGAATAATTAGCCATAATTAAAACGACTACATTAGCCCTAATAAACCATGGATTCTTCCATTTCACTTGAATATTCTGTGATTTTTCTTGCCATATTATTTTGAGTGTCTCCACGATATATGTCCTTCAAGTTACTTTCTCCTTAGTATCCTCTAAACAAGGAATTCATTTCATCCATTCAGCACCGCCAAGTAAAGATGGACTTGTATTATTTCAAAATAATGATTAAGATATTATTTCCCGTGAATGTGGATTCTCTGCGATGCTTTCCCTTAGTTTTCCAGGAGAGAAAAATATACGAGTGCTTTTTCTATGCCAAGTCTTTCCTTCGATTTTCCCAGACTGCATATATTTCCAAAATCTTCAATTTTAACATTTGCCATATCTTTGGGGAACGAAACGTACCATGCATGTATATGGAATTATTTTTCTAAAAAAATGTTAGCATCTGATGTGGTGTGAAATTGCGTTTTCCACGTTCTTTCATTTGATAATAGTTACCTTAGCTGTTTCAAAAAAGCTTGATGAATTTTAAAAATCGAGTCAGTAAGCCCGAACTAGCCTGAAATGCACGAAACTCTCCGCATTAATGCGTAATAACACAATAAGACAAATAAAAAACTTAACGCTTGGCGGATTCATAAAGTGTAATGCCCTTTACGGTGTGGGTCCTCGAATGTAAAGTTGCGTCTGTACTCCGTGTCCGACGAGCTGACCGCCGCGCTCCTTCATGTTTATCATCCTCTATTAAACCACTTGCGCGTGGGGAACCCATTCGAGGTTCCGGAATAAAGAGGCTCGGCTGGAGGATGCCCGGGTGGCCGTTTCCCCGGACTCGGTCGGGAGTGATATTAGCACATCGCGCGGGGATGAAGACCTCGAGGGGTCGGCCGATTTTAGCTCCTCGAGAAATCTCGCGAGGGTTCCTTAGGACCATTCGAGGGCCGATATGGCCCCTGCCCGCCGACGGTCAATGAGAGGGCAACCGTAGGAGGGCAAAATTTATCCCGGCCTTCATTCCCTCGTCCCTCCGGCGCACTCACTCCTTTCTCCCGCCCCTGAGAGCTCGCTGTGGCCGTCGCCGTCCTTCCCTCGGGTCTATTGGTGCCGTTTAGCCGTCTCGAAATTTAATCGTGGCTTAAAATAGACCCGGATAGTCGAAGGTTTCGAGCAAATGAATGTTACCGAATTCCCCCACCGCTCATTTACTATCGTCCCTTTGCCCGTATTTCAACTAGTACTCAAGCGTGATATTATTTTTCAGGCTACATTTTTGACGCCGATCAATTTGTTGGGTTATAATTTTCTTTGGATTCTGCGGTGTGATAAATTTTAAGGATAAACATAATCGTCGGGTGAGGCGAATTTCAGGTTTTCCTTATTTACCTCCCGGTGCCGCTGATTGGATGCACGGAAAGGAAAGCGCTGAATTAGCAAATGGAATTACCAACAATCAAGAAATCGAATTAGCTTTCATTTACTGGTTCAGCAGTTTTTTTTTTAATTTTGTAGGTTTTACAAATAAATAAATGTTGATATGAAGGTGAGGGTCAATTGAAAAGCTTCAAGGACGTCCGTGTAATTCATTTTATAATTTAAACGACATTTTTCTAAACTGAATGCAATTGATTTCAGAGTGTAAAAGGAGGCCTGTAAAGCGTAACTAGCTAAAGCACTCGACCGGACATCATGGTATCCGGGTTCGAATCCCAGCGAATGATTTGAACACTCCAAAATTGCTGCATTGTAATTCGCCCTTAGCGGATGACTGCGTTACAAGTTACTGTTGCGACATCTCCCACAGTTTCTTGGAATTTCTTGAATGTAATTAGTTTTTGGTATAGTCAATTCCTTTTAGAGCTATAATATTTATCACTCTTTTATTAATGTAAAATGTTCAACGAATAACTAGGCGCGTAAGTATCCCAACCTTATGAGATGGCATTCATTTATTTTTCTTTTTAGAGATACTATCTTCACGTATCTTTTTGCTTCATATGTCGGCGTCTCTACTGAAGCTTATTTCGCGTTCATATAGAGTGCAATAAAAGTCTCGGATTATCTTCCGTCTTGTTTGAGCATTACGACTATTAATTTCCGTGACATTTTCCCCTTTCCTCGCTTCCAGTGAGCTCGGGGGAATTCCTGCCTAAGGCCCTCCAATAGGTCGGTGTCCGTTCGATCTCATCCTTCGGTTTTCCCTCCCGTCTCGCCCTTCCCAAGCAAACTCCCCCTTCACTTTCATTTCGCCCTCTTCCTCACCCTGCACGGCAAACAGAACCGCTTCAAAGGATTTTTCACTCCATTCCACTTCCACGCACGAGAAATCTTTCAGAGGGAAGCAATCGGGACAGCGATTTTTTTCCCCCGAATCCACCGGGATAAAGAAAAAAAACTTAACAATTAATTCACCGATCGCTCATTTCACGAGAGGATATCGTAAAAGACAGCTTCGATCCCGTTACTCATGCCGTCAACGAATTGCCATCCCTAGATCTATTCGCTCAGCCGTTCAGTCTGATGAAAACCTTTGTCCAGGCGAACGATCGGCCTTCCTTTGTCGTGATTCGACTCAAGTGAGAAAAGATCCATTGGGAAAGTTGATGCTTCAGTTAAGGGGAGTATCCAAATCCCTCTTCTAGAATTCTCTAGGTTTCAAACTTGTGTCGAAGACCCGGCCGGGAAAGTCGTGGAATCGAAATGTATATTCACGAAAAAACGAGATTTTATGTGGCCGTAAAAATAAAACCGCCCTCGCATTTTCAAAATGTACTCAAAACGAGTCCCTGGAAGGGGGAATTGGTAATATACGTATTTCTCACGTGATATTACGCTCCAGAGCTCATTTTTTGGAGGTTAACGTGTACTTCTGGGTAATAAGTGCGGATATATGTACAAATGTTAAATAAATCGCCCTTTTGGCTGGCCATGCTCGCTCATCCATCTAAATTTATTGCAATAGTAATTTCACTACCGTAGCACTTCGGTAATTACGATTCAGGCTCGCTGAATGAGTTGGAAGTTTTTTTTTGTATTGACCAATGTTGAAGTTTCAATGACGCAATTACACAAGGTAGTGCGGTCACTTGTTTAATTTTAACGAGTCTAAGAGCATTGAATATATTTCGACGTTGCTATTGTGTTTCGGCGTTGCTCTCATATTACTTGTATATTTTCAACCAACCTCAAGCACTCAATTTTTTTGCAAGTGCGCATTCATTTAAAGACTCTTTCCCCGAATCTGGACTCAACAGAAGTAAAATTAATATCGACCGTGTAGTGACCTTGCATCCATACATATATCGTATGGGACTGCCACTTAATAACTGTAGTGCTCGGTGCAATGTTGCCTGCTTTTTTTTGTTCTTTGTTGTTTTGTGTGATAGCAGATTTCTTCCTCTTACTTTCCATTGAATTATTTTTAGTCTTACTCCAGCATAAAATATTGAAATTTTCGCGTTACTTGATAGATTTTTACTATATATTTTCCCTTTCGCCTTCCTCTCCCATATCCTCCCTTGTCACCTACCCTTCCCCCCTGGTGCGTGTACTCCCTTTAACACACATTTTTGGTGGATCACGGGGCATTTATGTTGATTTGGACAATCTGATGACTCCCTTATAAAGCGTTCGTCTGTTTTCTCTCCCTTCCAATATACCATTCAGTCAGCCTTAAAGGTCACAACATTGGCCCATGTTTTCGTTTGATAAGATAACGTTTTCCGTATGGCTAAAACAATACTGCTCTTGTTATTATTGAAATCCATACGGAAGGTCATACACTCCTCTTAGTTATAAAGCTAGTTCCGGACGTAGAAATGATGGATGTAGGCTTTCATCGGTTTTGCAGTAATTACTCAATTTGGGATTCCTTTTGCCTAGAATAAAATTTCAAATAAAGTTAAGTGATAGGATGCAAGTTAACTTCATAGCGTAAATATATTAAGCTGAAAAATTGTTGAGATAAAGTGATAGATTTAGTTTGTTTTTTCTTTATTAATACTTTATTTCATTTAATAAAATCAAAAAAACCTATGTGTTCAATAAAACTAATCATACATTTTTATTAACATTAATTATTATACAAAAACTAATTTTATGCCACATTGCTACTTTTAAATGTGCTTGGGAACTTGGTGATGTTTTCTGTGCATAATGTTAGCGTTTTATTGATTTTACCGTAGTATTGCGTCAGCAGCAGCCGTTCAAGACAAGTTCACTTACAGCTACGATGGAAGTAACACGAGACGCTGAATTTATATTCGCAGAGGCCTACGTAATGCTAGAGAAGACTTATTAAGAGTCTATTCTGCCATATAACTTAGTCAAAAGTTGGTTCTAAATGTTTAGAGAGAAGAAATAATTTCAAAGGAAGGTGGAACCGGAGCGCATACACCCTAAGGGATGTAAACATTAATAACTCTGCTGCCGTTTCGAAGTACTAAGATTATTAAATTACATTTAGATCACTATTATAAATGATGAGCAATTCATCTACTCCTCACCTACGCGTTTTTTAGAGAAAAACTGCCCATAAGACTTGTTTGTGCTCGGTGGGTTCCGCGAAACACAACCCGAAATCGCGATTATCTCGTTTCAGTAAATATCAACTTTAATTTAAATTTTTCCTTTAGTCCATATCTAGTTCCATGTGACCTTTTTGTGTTCCCAAAGGTGAACAAATAACTCCGTGGAGAGCGTTCTTTTTCATCAGAAGCAGGTGTAGGAGAACTTAACACGTTTCAACTTGCAACGGTTGCCGCTGACACAATACAGAAGTCAAATCAATGAAATATTTACCACGTTTCAAATACGTTTTAGAGGCCAACCACGAGGTGTTCAAAGAAATTACTGCTGATATTAACCTATTTATAATTTATATATAGTAGTTGACTTGAGAGTCAAATCTCAAACGTGTTGGTTAAAGCATCGAGCAGCTGCCAATTTATACCAGCTGATGTGTCTAATGCGGGAAAAGTTGCAGTTTTAACTACACATTTCAAGGCCCTTCTAACTGTTATCTTCGATGGCATTCATTCACCACGTAGTTATCATTATATTTCACACATTTAAACCATTAATTAATTGAAAATGTTAATTAAATCTACTTTGCATTATAACCCTGTCATTGCTTATTACCATAAAAACCCTAATGTTACCATCTGAATTAATTGCAATTTTCACAAGGTAGGTTATTATTTCGATGCAGCTTTCGAAGTTAGAGGTTCATGATGAGGTATGCCAATGTGAAGCAGTGACTTCAAAACCTCGGTCATAATAAATGCTCTCCAGTGAAAAAATTAATATTATTATAGACGGTATTGTGGCCTAGTTTTCACCATTAAATGCATAATTACCCAACGCGTTTTTTTTTCTTTTTTTCGCTGCATAGTTCTTTCGTTTAAAACTACTTCCATGGGAACATTGTTTATGCAATATGCACATATTTTATTAATTTGCAGCCCATTTGTGCTGAAATAAATCCCTAATTTATCTCCCTTATCGTGTCTCTTCTTCCGTTGCTCTAATTCATGCTACCACTCTTCATTCTGTTCCCACCCCATTCACAGTTTGTTTAACCACTTAGCCCCTTCCACTTCCGTCCATTTCCGTGCAATATTACTCGCCTTCCCACTGACGGGCCCCTACACTTCGCTCTCTCCTTGACCCCCGGGGCCTTTCTACCCCCACCTTCCTTCGACCCTCCGTCCCCGCTGTCCGCACCTCTCTCGCCTCATCCTCCTCCCACCTTCACGCCCTCGGTAACTTCCTCCTCCGAATCAATCCGCGACGGCCACTTCCTCCCCACTCCGCAACCCGACAACCCTCCCTTACCCTTCCGCCCCAATACGAAAACAATCGCTCATAATGACGGACTCTCCGCGCGGCCGTCAGACTGCAATAAGCGATAAGCTCCATTGTATCTCTCTCCCGGGCCCCTCCCACTCATCCATTCAAGGCTCGCATTAGTGGGGAGACCTCTCCCTCCCTGGAATCCTCGCAGCCTCCCCCTGGCCGTGCCACATATCCTCCCCGCCAGCCTCCGCTCACTAAACACGTACACACACACACCCTTCCGGACACCCCCTCCCCGCCCCCGCGTCTCTCTTCACATTGAGTGCCCTAATATCTCCCACCCTTTTTTCCTCCCCGGGAAATCTTTCATTATAGGAGTAGCCGAGGCCGTTGCTCGCGCCTTAACGGCCCGCGGCCATCTGTTATATCTCCTCTCCTATCTCTCTCCCCACTTCGTCCAACCCCCACCTCTCCAAATCACGTCCCCCATCACCCTTATTTAACTTTCGCTAATTTGTTTTCTTCACTTGCGCTTCTGCGTTCACCCCTTCTAACCACTCGCTAAATTCCACCCGGCAATCATTCTATCTCCTCTCTTTATTCCCTCACCTATAGGTGAACCTCTCTCTCTAACTCCTCCCTCTTTATTTCCCCTCTTCTGTGATACTAATGTTGACTAAATTAATAGTGGCGTTATAAATTACTCCCATGTAACTTTCACCAGGATAACTGTCATATTTGAGTACGTTGGTTTCAGTCACAATAAAAGCACCTTCATACTTCGATTATTACATATATATATATATATATATATATATATATATATATATATATATATATATATATTTGTGTTTTGATCTTTGATCTTGAAAACCTATAAGTTTTATTATAGGGACATTTTCAAGCGCCTAGACGAATTATTTTTCTCTCCGCCGAGTAAGAGTGACCAAAAAAGTATAACACTCTTTGTAATTTATGGGTATTATGCTAGTTGGGTCTGTTTGCTCACCCTTTGATGTTTTGAAATCCTGAAAAATTCTGTGTACTCGTAAATGAGTCGTAAGTTGAAGGAAAGAGGGAACATTATTATTGTCTCTCCAAAATTATCAATATCCTCCTGCTTTTCTCATACACTCTCTTTAAATTTGTCTCAAATGATCTCTCCTGTCTTTACTTATCTCCCTCCTTCATTCTCTTTCACTCTCACCTTCACTCTCTATTTCACTATCTCCTTCGCTCTCTCCTTCGCTCTGTCCTTCGCTCTCTCCTTCGCTCTCTCCTTCGCTCTCTCCTTCGCCCTCCCCTTCAACTTTTTCCTTCACTCTCCCTATCTCAGGGCACTTGCCCGTCGCCCTGTCTGGGTAAAAGTTTCGTTTGGCTGCGAGAGGTAGTGGCGGTGGGTTTTCAAGAGCCGGTCAAACTGTGAGAGGATCTTAAAAGCTATTTACCTTGGTCCTATATCTTCCACCTCCCCCTTCCTATCAGTTCCCCTATCTCCCCCGCCGCAGTCCCTCCCCCCCATCCAATAGCCCCCTCGACTCCTCTCCGTCCCTTCCCCGTGCCTCCGCTCTCGCCCTTTTGCGTTCACCCTTCCCCGCCTCCGTAATAGCCGGCCCCTAAGCTTCCCACCGTTCACTTCTCCACCTCCCCTCCCGCTTTACGCCGATCTCTCCGTCGGTCTTTCACCTTTCGGGCCTCTTTCTATTCCACCCTTCCAATCGACACTAATTAAGTCTGTCTTCACCTCTTTTCCGATTTTCCCCTTCGCTCCTCCAGCCTTTCTCCTCCCAACTCGATTCCATCTCTGCCCTTTCACCCCTTGATTCCTCCCTTGCCTCTCTCCCAGTATAAACTTCGCGTTTCATGTCTCTTTTGATGTTCCCACCTAGTTTTTTTGTGGAAAACGGCATGTGTTTTTTAATTAATCAATATGGTTTTCATCCCGCCCTACCGACCAGACTTGTACGGAATTGTTTTAAATGACGCATCTTTACTTTATCATATATCTTGGCACAATCCACAATCACTTTCTCCACTCATAGTTTAAACGCTCCCTCGGTGTAATTTACTGAGAGAACCTTACAAGTAGATGCCCCATTCTCGGAATTGTTATGGTTAGCAGTATCGGCTCTGCGAATCTTTTTTTTCCCATCTGTTTTAATTGCATCGTCGCCACCGCCGAGAGTAACAAACCGTCATCCCAGTGACTTCAAAGTAAATCCAAACGTAAATGATAGGTAAGAAGAATGGCGCCCACTAATCTTCTCATGAAATAAAGAAAACACAAATCCAGGAATATTATCGCATTAAAAGGTTTCCTCCCAATCTGACTATAGCTGTCACCACCTGTATATTATGTTATCAAGTGATAGGTATGCTTTTAACTCCTTATCCATTCTCTTTCCTTCTTTACCGTAGCCTCGTTATATTTAGAGTAGTCCCTCCTACTCGTTTGGATTCGTAAGTTTTCTTTTTTGTTTCATAAATATGGATCATAGCCGTAGTTTGTATCTAATATCATCCATTTCTTTATGTTTGTTTTATTTCACTCATCATGTCTATCTATCTTTAATTTTTCGCCCTGCAGCCGTGAACAAAGGCAACATAACGGTTAAGATACCCAGCATCAAAATTTCTGAATGTTTGAGTCTCATAGCGAGTCCTCTTAAATATCGGTAGTGGTGCTGTAACCAGGGAAGTTTATCAATATTTAGTGAAGTAAAGTTTGATTGTAGTATCGCCAAGGAAAGCAACCATCAAGTTGGAAATGAGATTTCAAATATTCCAAGGTATCTTAAATTCTATTTGAGATTGATCCTCTCGTGTATTGTGAAAGAAAAATTTACGTGGAGGTAACTTATTAATAACGTGCTTTGCAGGTATTTCATTAAATTAACAAATACTTCTTTCATCTTGTTTAAGATATAATTTAATGATTCTTATTTCTTCTCTTAACAGGTACAGTGGGTTCCACATTGACTAGACCGCAGTCAGTTTATCAAGCTCACTCCTGCCTTTGCCGTTTGGTAATTATTCTTGCGGAGGAGTATGTTGATTATATGGTTGTGCGTTCACCTTGATAATATTGGCATTTAATCTCGCCAGAAGCGGTCATCACTCGATTTCTAAACCGGGAGTTGATTCAGAGAGTACTAAACGGTTTAATATCGACCAGTTCGAGCGCTTTTTCAGAAATAAAAATTAAGTCCTGAATAATTCCGTGTTCGCGTAAATCGTACGAACAATCTTCTTAAATTTCAACAAATTCTTAAATTTTCAACTTTGATTGGGTATTTAATGAGCCTTATTTAAAAATAGTGATTGGGTTTGCTATTTTTGGCTAGGTGTATCGAGTTTAACTAAACCCGAACGCCTCCCTTTAAACCATGCACCTACAAGGAACACAAGTAAGTATTCCTCGTACAATACTTTGATTTCTATTTCCTTCGGTTTGAAATTTGATCAAACCTGCAGCATTTATTTGGGCAGTGGAGCAGCAGCAAAGTTCTTTTGCCTCATCAAGGAGAGGTGGGTAATTTGGAAGAGGCAGGATTTTCAGTGTATGGAGGACGGGTATAGAGAAACTCGGCAAAGGGATTAACATTCCTTTAACGATAGGTGTCAATATTCACGATTTTTACAAGAAGTCTATAACATAAAAGGAGTATAAACTAAATCCCTGGCCATGGACCACAACCTTGACGTGGCGAAAAGGCTTCTCCTGCTAGATCCTCCCATGCCAGAGAGGTCGATGAGTAGGAGCCAGATGAAAGGTAGTCTGCACAGCGTCATTTCCTCGATGAGGCGGTTGCAAAGGAGGCTGAACCCAGTGAGGCGGCCATTGAAATTATTGTGTCATGTTAAAAAGGAATACTGAGAAAGAAAATGGGAAGCCGCCTCATTTATATCCCATGAAACAATGATGAACATAGATCTTAGTGTGAGTTCTTGCAGCTACGGGATTAGATCCGCTGGGCTGTATCGTGCCCGGCAGCGGGGGATGCAAGGCTTCTTCGGTCGCCATTTCACGAAATCCTTGCAAAGAAAACCGGAAAGCAGTAGCGAAAAAGAGAGCAAAAAAGGATTAAAGTAATTATAAAAGGGACTGTAAATGCTAGGATGATGTCGAGGACTGGGAAATTATAAAATATAAAGTGGGAGATGGAGAGAGGAAACATAGATATGTTAGGGTGTGCGAGATAAGACGGAAGAATAACGGGAATTACTGGAGCGATAGTTATACTGTACAGTAATATAAAGCCTAGGTAAAGAACCATTGAATGGTGGTAATAATATAGAAACAAAATACCGGAAGAATTAAAGTAAACATAGAGCATTGGAGGGTAGAATATTATTAGCAAAAGTGAAAGCTACGACAACGACCTTGATTAACATTCAGGTATACATGCCACCGACCAGTTATAGAGAAAAAGTAGTCATGAGTATACGACCAATTAGAGTTAATATCCACAGATGTTCATAAAAGTAAACATTTTATTGTGATAGGAAGCGTAGCGGCGTAAGTGTGGAGCTTTTTCTCAGCCATATTTACATCGTTGTATAGTTTGTCTCCATCCAAAACCTTCTTTAAATGTTACAATGCCAGCAGTTTAAAATATATACAGATTATGCAAGGAGTTCCATTAATGGATAGCGTACTTCATTTGAAGTGTTTTCCACATGGGTGCCATGTATCCCCAACTAGGAATCGGGATTATGGTCAAAAACCCTGCAACCTCTCAAATTCGAACACGGGCTTATCGTTACTGAAAACTAGTACATAAACCACAACATCAAACTTTCCGCCATTTGCATTATCTTTTTGCGCTTTTCTTACAATATTGCATTCATGTATTCATATTATTACATAATTCCGATGATCCTTTCCCGTTTTCCTTACAAATCTCACCGCAAAGTATTTCGTCCTGCTCTTTTCTGAAACGTGTTTATTGGAATTTATCTGCCAGTCACTTTGCAATGACGAGCTTTTTTCCTACTGAATTCATACTTTATTGAATTTCGTTAAAAAATTGAGTCCATGAAATTCCCAATATTTAAACACGGTACTGCGGTGATTTTTATGCTTGATGAAGAAGAAAAGAGAAATGGAAAACAACCTGGGTTTGGAATCATTTTACTGCACCTCTCAGTATTCTTTCTGCTGTGAGTATTTTAATGGACTGCGATGGAGTTCATATTGCTATCCTCGTCTCTATTTGGGAAATTTTCAATGAAACTCACTATTTTATTCGAGTCCCAAGCCATCCCACGGACATGATCTCAGTCAAGACAAACTTTGACTCTCCTGCCTACGGTGCACACAAGGGTAAACAAACCCCGGCAGAATAGTCATCCAATCACACAAGTGAATACGAGCACCTCGATCTCCCATCGTGATTTTTTTAGCACCGAGGATGATAAATCAATAAACCAATTTGTTTGTCCGCGACTCTCCCTTCTGTCCCCTGCCTCTACTCTCTATTCTCTGACTGAAGCCCGGGTAACCGCCGGTTATGTCGCTCTACAAGTGCATTCGCTTTCTCTCATCGCTCCTAATGGATCTGACTCCATCGCCTTCTGTTCTCAGCAAAACAACCCATTACCTACCGTTTTAATACTGTTTCTCTTTGTTATTCTCTCCATTCCTTTAAAATCGTTCTGACTGTTTCACGGAATTTTTCGGTCAAAAAATTACAGAATTCGCTTTATTTGCTGCTTATATCGAAAAATAATATCATGAAATAATAATTTTCAAATTATTGTTACTACTGGCATTCTACCAGTAAGGTAGGGTTTGGGGGAACACCGACTGGTTATCGGTAGAACGATACATTTTCTTGCCTCTCCTAACAAACACAAGCTGTCATCCCAAACTACAAAGAGCATATTTCCAATTTCGAATAATTCCTTCCTCCCTTCATTCCGTCCAACATGTTTATCCTACGTCAACCCCTTCATCGCTTTTTAGCGGGCTATGCTCCATCGCAGTCACCAAAATCTATCTTTACACTATCCTTTGGATTTCTCCCATTTATCTTCTTTCTTCTTTCACCATGTCAAGCAACTTTTCATCGCTTCTCCTTTCAGTCAATTTTACCTTTTTTATCCTTCCCCACACTCGAATTTTAAAAGCCAATAATCTGTATGGCTATCGTCCAGCTTAAACAACTCTGTTTCGCGCCGGAAAAACCATGCTCCATGTCAAAGTTTTAAAGAGTCTATTTCTTGATCAGATTATTCCGCTTTTACAATGTCAGCAAGGAATTTTGTTCAAAATTATTTACCTTCTCTAAATTGTAAAAATGTATCTATGCAAGTATTTATATGTAGAATTTACGTCCCCGAAGACGCCTTCCAGAGGGCGTACCGGTCATGGCATAGTCGCTGGAAAAAATGTGTAGAGGCATACGGACAGTACTTTGAAGAATGTTAAGTGTTTTTGCAAATCTGTTCAACAAATCACATTAAAAAATAATCGCATTACTTTCGGAACGTACCCTGTGTACCCACGTCTGTATATATACAAGAAATCCAAGTTCATTTGATCGACTAGAAACATGAATTTCGACACCAGAGTTGCCATTTACTTATTTACGTGGTTGCGTAGGTTTGGACATAAAACGAAGATCTGACTGGAGGCTATTCAGGCATCATTACAGGATATTTAATTCACCGTTAAATCTCCCATTTCACTTTCCCTTGCTTACTTCACATGCGAATCTTTCTAGTGGAGACAGATATTTTCCTTGGTTTCGTAACGTGTTTCTCATTTAATGATAAATTTGGAGCTCTTTGTGGCCCTGGTTTCTTCCCCGTATGCGCATGGCATTTGGCCATTTGTTTTAGTAACTGGAGGGTAGCGCCCTTCTAATCATCCAAGTTTACCAAGCACTTGCCAATTTTACCCTGCGCTGCGCTCCCTCCTCTCTTTTCCTTCTTATTCGCTTTGCCTGCCGCATTCATATGCCCTGTCTACTTCTCCTCCTTTTTCTCAGTAGCCCAAAATACTCTTTGTTTCCTACATCTAGGAGTTTGTTATTTTTATTATTCATTTCGCATCACTGTCCTCCAGTCTCTTTGCTTTTACCGGCACCCGATCAATTTGCTGTATACAAAAAGCTACCTTAGCATCGCCTTTATCTTGGTAGCTCTTATCATTTTCTATGTAAGCCTTATGTTCTTCTTGTCCTTCCATCATGTCATCACTCTCCTATTCTTTTCCACATACCGTCGACTTGATTGGAAAGAATCTGCACTCATATCATGATAATGTTATTACTCCTACCCCTTACTCGTATAATTTTCTCTTGGTCAATGTTCTTTCTGATCCTGAAAATTTTTTTAATTTTTTCGCATTGGTTTTTAATCGAGTGTTATTATTTTTTCTCCATAATGGATTTTATTACAATCATTACCATAGAGATCAAATGTGAACTAGACAATTACTAATATTGATATCTTTTTGATAGACATAATATCTAATTTAAGTTCCAAAATAGAATGCCAGGGGATAGTCACTCCAGCCATTGTGTTAGAATTATTGTGCTTGCACAACGTTATTACAAAATCGAAACATAGATTTTTTTTCAATACAGTCCATAAGCATCATGATAGATATGTTCCTGTCACGAACCTTAGCTTGTAGAGTATCATGTGGGTGTAATTAATCCCGTCAGAAATGCACCCAGGAATTGCCAGTGGAAATACAAAATTGGTTAAAAAGGTATACCTTTATGAGCGTTGATGCGCAAGCCATGAACATATCAAAGAATAACATGCACACTTTTCGCAGCATGCCCGAGTTGCAGGGCTAATTTTTCTCGGGAAAACTTTTTTAAAATCGTAATCTGAAATCTAAAAATTATTCAACTAATTTAAAAGACAAAGATCTGAAAGAATCGTGAAGTAGAAACTTTTATATGCGGCGGCGCTAGTAGTGTAAGGTCAAAACTCACTAGGGCTCCATGTATACCTGCTATCAAATGCAATCCACTGGTTTCTTCTTCACATTCTGAAATCATTTACATCTTATTGCAGCTGTCACTGCTATGGAGCGCGTGAGTAAAGATCTTGAGATATGTTATAAAGTTTTGAAATTAGCATGCCGAGAGAAGCTTCAACATATTCGGAATGAGCTATACAAAATACTAGCTACACGAAAAAAAGTTTCTCCCAACCCCATTGCTGCAATTCCTTTCCCGCTAAGTTAAAAGATGAGAAAGATAATTTTGTTTCGTGCCCGGGAACCTCCCCAGGCACTTTTATGCATGCATGCGTGTATGCATGACTAAGTATCTTCATCTTGTTCGCCATTTACTATGCAAGCAGCCTAAGGGGGGTGGAGGGGGGAGGTGAAAAGGCATCGGCAAAAGTAACTTGGAGAAAAATAAAATTATACAAGTAATTTTTCAGAATAATGAACAAAGTGCTGATAAATTTAGTACTTGGATCGTTCAAAATTAAATGTTGAACAAAGTAAAATGGTCTTTAGTTTTTTCTGCTTTGTAGTATGAGCGTTTCCTTTTCTTTTTTGCCACAATGCGGTCGCGATCAATAAGTTAGGTCAAGTATCTTTTGATGTATTTATTTGCGTCCCTACTTTTAACAGTACAAGTGATATTGCATACTTGTGTATAGCTTTAGCGTACGGCTCACGATTGTAATGAAAATTACATATTTATAACCCTTCTCCTCTGCGTCCCACGAATATATAATTCGGCTGATTTCAGTACCTGACGTTCATTAACACTACCAACAAAGCAGAAGACTTGGATCAAGCTATATTTTGCAATACTATGCATGTTTCTGTTGTGAAATGCATGGAAATCATTAGTTGCAATGTGCTGGGTGCTCATTGTCAAATCGGGTTAGTGAAAGATAAATAGATTTGTCCACCTAATGTTTTTGCTTCAATTTCATGTAGCCAAACTTACTTTCAGAGCGGAAAACGTGCGTATTTTACGGCATATAGTATATTTACATCTATTTTATTCTGAGTTATCCCGTGGCCGCTGGATTGCCACCCTAAATTAAGTATACACGTTGTTTCAAGACGATAGTGTACAACTGCTGTTAATTTAAATATAAAAATAATTTTATCGTGATTACCATTTTTGTCGATGAAGAAAACAGCCAACAACTAATTTTTGGATCAAAGTTTAAAGATGAAGCTCATTTGTTTGATTCTAGTTGAGAACCATTGTTCAAGAATACGAGTATATCTGTCGTTTATCTGATTCCAACCGTAATTGTCCATTTAGGAAAAATGGATAGAGAAATCTACTGATACCAGTACAAAAACAGGTGAAACTCTTCGAAGGAATCAAATTAGTGATAAGGATACGACTGTTACTTTGAATACGCTTTAATAATGTACCAGTTATAAATAAAGGGTTTAGGTCAAATCGGCTCACCTAATCAAATGCTACTCTTTCTCAATACCAGCGTCTTTTTTTCCACCCACAAATTTCGGGTACCCAAGATATTATTCTGGGTTTCTACACATTGCGTGTTAATGGAATATATCCCAGTGCTCACGTAGGTACCTTAAGATTTATGAACGTCAGGGTTCGACAAGGTATTACTAAGCTACAGAGCATTTTCAGATGACCCAGCGTAGGTCCCGTGAAATTGCACTCAGGAAACCCATGCTTGTCAACGTTTCCCAGTTGATAGTATAGAGAACATCGCATAATAAGGGCTTTTGATTATTCTAAGTGCAGTAAATACAATACTTTCCAGATCCAGGCAGATTGCTGGAGCTCTTTGAATGGCTTTATAGCGATTATTTTTTGTATCCTCACCATGTTTTTATTCGGAGCCTGAGTTATGGCTTAATTGGATAACATGGTCGAAATAAAGGTAATTTGGGTCTATTAGGTCCCTAAAAAATTATTCCTAGCTCGAATCAAACAATGGAGCCATACATTTCATCATCCACAAAACCATCATATTATTACCCACCCCTTGTTTTAGAATGTACGGTGACTTCCTTTTTGACAACAGCATTGGTTGCAATACAAATTATTTTTATTGCTCTCTTGCTAATTAGGAAAAATAATACATAGGAGCCAAATGTGATGAAATGTGTGGTCCAGGAAGTAAGATCAGAGCGGTAATAAACTTCAACCACGCAGTCGTTAGCTTGCGTCAATGGAGAGAACAGCTGTTCCCATTGGAATGAACTACGCCATAAAGAACGCTAAAATAGCATTAATGTTCCTATTATTAGGAATTTCCTTGTACATCAGAATATGATAATCACGTTTACTCATCATTGATGAAATATCTCAATAACTGACAGTAAATTGCAAAAATGAAATTTCAGGCTATCAACAAATTGACCATATCTATGCCAAAAATAAAGGTCTAATTTTAGATTATAATGGAGGATCACTCTTAGACAAAAAATAAATATGTTAACAACTGTTATATATCTCTGGAATCTGGAATATTAAGGTAAAAGATAACTTTTGCTCAAATATTTTTCAGGAAATTTCAGGTTCCATCTTGTAGCATTTCAACGGTATAAAAACATTATCATCATTTAATAGAGGCATATTTTGTGAAATATGTATTTGAGAACACCTCAACTCCATGAATTTCCCACAAAAAAAATGTTTTTTAATGGTTCAAATTTTCAAAGGGTAAAAAGTGGTCAAAATCATACTTTCAATGATTTATTTATTCATTCATTCTATTTTACAAAATATGCCATCTCTTTGTATAATACCTTGCCTCAATTTTTTTCAATTCCGCTTAGCTCTTTTCTCTTAGCACGGATTTTCGTTGACATTTCCCCTTTTTATCATCTATGCGTAGGTGCTATACTGCATGAGTTTTACAAGAGATCAAGCGTTGTTTTCTTAAAGATTTTTACGGAAACCTTTATTTATTTTTTGGAACTGCTCTCTTGTTTGTTTCTTTTGGCTCCGTGTGGGGCTCATTAATAAAAAAGTTACATTGAAGGAAAAACCGTCTGAATTTTAAGTCAAGTCGATTTTCTACCCTTTGGCTACGGCTATCTTGGCCTCCCTTTCCTTATATAAGTCTTCCATTATTTTTGCGCATTAGGGCTCGCGGTACTTCTCCCAGCGTCTTCTTGGCGAATACGAATTTTGCGCGACGCATTTCCACTTCTTGTTTGTCTACTCCTCATATCCTCTGTATCTCATAAGGCTCTTGCTATGGTCGAAGTTCCTCTCCAGTCCATTAACGTGAGGAGTTTTTTCTTTTTTTTCTCTCTGTTTGCTTAATGCATCGCATTCTTCTCTTTTCCGCGAATTTTTTCGCCAGATCCAAGGATTCCTTTCGTTTCCGGGCCTCCCCGGTACATATCTATGCCTTTCTTTGTGTATTTAATTTTTCCCCGCAATCTTAATTTGCGAATAACTATAAAAATATATATACAAATATATATATACATAAACATATATATATATATATATATATATATATATATATACATATACATACACACATATATACATACATATACATACACATACATATATACATATACATATACATGTATATATATAAAACCTCCTCTTAACTTTCCTTTCCCATTTCTTACTCCCTCGACCGCTTTTACCTTCCACCGAACTTTGCCCCACCCCCTTATCCCGCATCCCTCGCCCACATCCTCCCCTCGTCTCATATTCTTCGCTCATCTTCCCCTCCTCAGCTACGAAGCACCCTTCCTGATCCCATAAATAATTAAGTCCCATGCGCTGATAAGAAGGGGACGGTGAGACAAAAGAGCCTAATCCATTCAAAGGAAAGCGTTAGTTTTGCAGGTTACTTGAAGCGAGGAAGATTTCGCGTGCGTTTATGCGTGAGAAAAAGAGAGAGAGAGAGGTAGTCAGAGAAACGGAGCACCTCCCAATGCGGTATCACCCATTCTTTTCCAATCTGAAGTCCAAGGCTGTCACAGGAAAGAGTGGAGTGAAAGACCCACGTTGGGGAAGGGGTCGACGAGTGAGTTCATTTATTGCTCCCCGAAAATAAATAAATCACCGTAGATGAAATATTCAGGAGGACCTTAAAAAATATGCGTTGGAGGAAAAGATTGAGGAAGGTGGAGTAGGCCCGGCTTGAATCATGTTTCGGTGTCCCTCGCCGAATCCACGGCGTCACAATAAAATACAAAGAGCCGCAAAGCGGAGACCCTTAAGATCTACGGAGAACCCACTTCACTCTTTCCTCCTTCCCCTTCCTCCCGTGACTTCCCAAAATCCCCCCCCTTTCCTCTCTCTCTCTCTCTCTCATAGGGTGGACGAAGATTTGGAGAATGCCGCAGATTTGTATTATTCACGGTGAAATTGAGAATCAGAAAAGTTAGCCTCAATAAACTAGGCTACTCCCCCGACGACATCAAGTTTCACGTACGCGGATTCCCCAAGCTCAACATTTTTGTCACATCACTCCATTTTCCTGTATTCTCGGGGCCGCAATGGCTCGGAGAATACATCAGAAATTTTAAAAAAAATTTCACTGTTCTTATCAAACTTGCCCGAGTATAAGTGACTCTTTTAAGCAATGAATTTGTTTCACGCGAACCAAAGTCAAATTTGAATCTACTTTATGCATGTAAGCATGTAGCATACTATACTATATATTTAGCCGTTCTATCTTTTGGGACTAATTTTGGGATGAAATATTTTGCCAAATTGACCCCCTTCTATGTAAATAATTCTTATTAAACAAATTATAGGATATAGATTGATATTCTGGAATAGTGATATGGTAATAATCATGAATTCATGTAATTAGGCTGCATGATAGTTTAATACAGAGCATAATTTCATCATTATTGCAATGTATGAAATTTAATTTTTCCAGAGATATTGGGCACTTTGAAAAAAGGGTCCAATATCATGCACAATTTGAAAAAAAAACAAACTGATGCTCTTGAAATGATATATATCTAAGAAATTGTTCAAAACCATCGGATTTAGTAGAAGCAATTTACCGAAAAAACATGCACCTTTGAAGATATCTTGTGAAGAAATAATCCGAGATTGTTGAACTTTGCAGCAGCTATTCACAATGATTGGAGTTTCTGCTCAGCTGTCGGCATGCATCATAATATATGTTTCAAAATACGCTCCCAGAGGAAGAATGCATTAGTTTGTCACTCCTCACTGAAGCGAATGAATTGAAATTTTAATTTTAGGTGAAAGGTACTTGGTGTGTAAATAATTATATGTGTGTGTAAACGTAATTTGTGTGCAAACAATTTTTAAAAAAATCGATTATTTTCGACTTGTAAATTTCCAAGAAAGTGTATCTACCCTTTTTATGTAAAAAATTTAGAAGCCCTCACGTCTTGGTGAGATGTATATCCAACCAAATAAAGAAGTTAATATTCAGATTTGTATATGGATACGACTAGGATTTCCTTCGTATATTTATTGCAACGTTTTCCTCTACTGTTTCCCGCCCTTCCAAAATTTCGACAGCAAATTTCATGACTCAGAATATCATAGAAATAACCCACCCTTTTTTGTATTATTGTCACTCATTCACTTATATGTAACTTTGTACAAATTATGTTCATACGAAGCAATTTATCAACTCTCTGGATGGATTTCGTCACTTTTTTCATTTTTTCGAGTGAAATAGCATTTAATTTGTGGCAGAAAGATATTATTACCTTTATTCTCTACTATTTTCATCAACAATTGCGTAGCTGAACTCACAAGGTGATAGGCACTGGTAGAAGGAAAAGATCTATCGATAGAGACCTCTCATGTGAATTGGAACGATCAGTGTACATGTATGGCATCGATTTCCTCGGAAAGGATGGAGGGGAATATTGTTCGTGATGTTCCGCGTATTCAGCTGATATAATGGTCTGGTTCAACCCCCACCCTCCTTATTCCATATATATATATATATATATATATATATATATATATATATATATATATATATATATATCTTTGCTCTGTCTTCCTGAAAATCTAAAAAGTATCATTGCTGGAATGGATTCGTTAGAAGCGATTCTATTTTCAGCTATTGCAACACCACCCAAAACGTTTAAAAATTTAATTTAAATGTCCGTCAAAATTAAGATCAACCCTGAATCTTAGGATCCAATAAGGTTTTCAGAACTAAAATTAGGACTTTAAATCTCTTGCAAAAAAATAGTTGATTTCAATTAGTAATCAAATTTTGTCACCGGAATATAATCTGCTTTTCTAAGTTTCTGCCGAATTCATGTTATTACCGTAGGGACATGTAGATACTAATTAGACACATATGATATACATAAAGTGGCGTGCATGGTAACCCATTATTCAGGTGTATAATAATACAAATACGGGCAATGAAATTTTTTATGGTAATAATATTAACAAGTTATTTAAAGGAGATTAAATATTGATGCGTTTTTTGAAAACTGTCAAAAAAATAATTGGCGTCTATAGTACTCCTATGAATTGATATAAAAGAGTTTTCAACCTCAGTTAAGTTTTATTTTCTTACTAAATAACTTTCAAGCTACAAGTTCTTACTGCATACAGGCAGTTTCACTATGGTGCTAGTAATTATTTTCAATATGAATTTAAAGTACAAGTGCCCAAAAATATCCCCGATATTGAAATTCTCCTTTAATGTATTCGTTCTCCACGAAAATACTACTTGAAGTCTTCTTTCTTTCTCAAAATGATGACTTACTAGATCGTTCAAACAGAAAGGCTGCAAAGGGTATTATCGAGGCGATTCTATAAACTTACATTCAGATTTTTTCTTCTGCGCGAGTTTTACATTGCAATTCCCATCCCATGAAGGAAAAGCATTCCCTATTCTTCGATTGGTACTCTAGGCAACCGTCATGACTAGTACCTCGTTAGCCAGGGATCCCATAAAGGTTGGAAGCGTGTATTTGGCAATATAACTTCTTTGTTTTCTTTTATGCAACTCTGTAATATAATGTGCCTGCTCATGAGGATATGAGTCATCCCTTCTCCAGTTTATCTCTTTCGATTTATTCACCAATATACCATAATGTTTTTCTATGTCTATGATCACATTAAAAAATTAAATCGAAGTACGTAATTAATATGCGCAAGCCTTATTTAATTAAATTCAATCGCCACTCAAAAAATATTAATCGAGGGTGAACATTTGATGGCATTAAAATAAACTTGAATCTAAGCTTGTTGCAACTAACAGGAATATGGACACGATATCTGGTATGAAATAGTTTTTTATGACCACGAAAAAATAAATGTAAGGCAGTTCATTATTTTTAGTTGGTCCTTTCCAAGACCGAAAGGAGAACTGAAATCTATCGAGAGAGCAAGTTCCTCGAGCCATAGAATATTTTGCATTTTTCCGTGCTTCGAGACGATATCCTTTATATTCAAGGCCTTACAAATAAGATCCCTTTACGAAATGAATATTGATTTTAATAATGACATAGTTACCTCTACTAAAATAAATATTGAGCAATTGTGGAGCAGGGATTGTGTGCTAATGGCGTTCTAATTCTCGAACCAAATGGCTTTCCCTTTTATATGAACTATTTCATCAGGAAATTTCAAACTTTTCCTTTAGCAAATTTTGTGAAAGAGGTCATTATTTACACTGCTATCTTTTCTTCTGGGCCATCTTTCCTTTAGCATTACGGCGCGTTAACTCCAATGCGAAATCTGGCAAAGGAATTATTCACGCCACGCATTAATAAAGTATGAATGTCAAGTGACTTACGACCTACCTTTAACCGGGCTTCCTTCCGTTAATTATTTTCCCCAAGCGCCTTTGCACGCATAGACGTAACTTAATTAATAATTAAGTGGTTTTCCCTCTTAATCTTAGCTCTTCAAAGTAACCTAAGTGGTAAACTGCGCTTCCTTAGGTTGTAACCGCTCTAAGGAAAGTGAAAATGGAGTGAGAAGACTTCATTTTAAGCATGAATAATATATCTGCACACATTTTACATCTTCCCCGACATTCCCGAGGGTCTCTTTGAGCAGAGACCCAGTTGAAATCGTCTGACCATTATTTCTCTCCATAAGTGATATTCCGCAAATAATATTATCACATATCCATTCGCCACTTTTCTGAAAGGCTCGTACTGGACATTCTAAGTAAAGAGATGATTCCTTGGGAAACCTCTCGGGAAGATTTTCTTACGATTCACGATGAAATTCTAAGCCTTCCGACGTCGTAAACCCTGAGCGACTTAATATCAAGGATCGACGATAAATGGATATCAATCCCGGAAACGAAAAAATGAGTTAAGTCAGCAATGAATTCACGTCACAGTGCAGATGCCTGGATTTACCTCGCAGTTCCTTGATACACACTGCATTTATTATTGTAAGGCAAAGATTCTGGCACGAAGATGCTAACACTAATATCTTCCTTCTCCGACGGCTTTCAAACGTATTTCATATTTTACATCATCATTATATTTTAAAACATTTCAGTATTTCCTACGTACACATTTTTGGTCTTTTGCGGATTTCCCTTATTGAATTTCTGTCTTGGTCCAACCTATCTGAAACCTCTGCGTTTGTACTCCTCTCTGCTAAACTTATTTTCGCATTCAAACGTATTTCATATTTTACATCATCATTATATTTTAAAACATTTCAGTATTTCCTACGTACACATGTTTGGTCTTTTGCAGATTTCCCCTATTGAATTTCTGTCTTGGTCCACCCCATCTGAAACCTCTGCGTTTGTACTCCTCTCTGCTAAACTTATTTTCGCATTTCTCCGCCACGCCCAGATCACAAATATCTCCAATCTGCACTGAAGCTCTTTCGGACCTCAAGGATCAGATCTTAGAAGAAAGAAGAGGAAATTGTGGTATATATGAACGGCATTTATTATTTACGCAAATAAATAATCATTAAATGTTTTTATAAACATAAATTTTAACATGCACATCTGTTTATGATACCTTTTGCTTTATTTGTTTGCAAAATGTATGAGATTTGCTGCTCAAATGATAAGAAGCGCAACGTAGCTACATCCGTTGGCCTTTTTTGTGAAAAATAATATATTTAATAACAATACATCCCCTGTGCTTAAATGAAATGTTGGAGTAGTTGAAGTAAAATTAAGACAACTTTATATGTTTTACAGCAGGAGAAAAAATTGAATAAATTCAATAATAATTTAATTCCCTTTAAATTATCAAGAATGGTATTTACGATCTTGCCTGTCACTCTTGCCAAAGAACTCCAGAAGAAGTCCAGTTCATGGATAAAAAGTGGCATTAAATTGTTTTTAATAACCTGCTAAGGCTTGCCAGAGTTAACATAACATTTTTACTAATATCGGTTTTCTTCCTGTTGGCCCAAATCTCTTCCATTCGTTTGTGCATTGTCTTCTTTCAATTTGTTGGGTTGTAGGAGGCAGGGAAACAATTCTAAAATATATTAGTTTGTAAGAATGTTTCCACTACATTGCCTATAGAGATCGACGTGGTCCATCTCCACGTAATCGAGCAAGGATTCTACCGCATCTAGACTCTCTCTCCACAATGAACAAGCTAGAGAATTAAAATTTCCTGATTACTCGGGAATCCTCACCACGTAAACTACCTAAGCGGCATAATGAGTCTCCCTCGTCACTTTTGAGGAGACTTCCAGAAAGACAGCTGGCCAATGAAAGTCATTTGGTGGCTGAAAAGCTCCTCAATTCTTATTTCCGCGGCCTCCCACTCCCTCCTCCCAACACCACCTCCAAAATAAAAAAAATGCTTTTATTTCCAGCTCGATTGTTTTGAGCCACGGTGCTACGTTTCGAGCGCTAGAAAGGTGACTCCTTAATTAATGCCACCCGCCGTAATATTATTCCCGGGCTTTCAACCCCATAAAGTCACGCCCCTTCCAAGCTTCTCCTATAACCCCTCCTCCCCACCCCCGCCGTTCTCTTCCCTCCCCCGTCCCACCTCAGCCTTTGTTGTTAAGTCCATCGCACGGAGTTTATTCCTTCCTTTGTCTCCCGTCACCTCCCTCGAAAACCTTCCCAGACCGGCCCGCGCTGCACGGAGAGCCACTCTTTCGCAGGCCCTCCTAATAAACAGTCTTATTTAATCCTCGGTTCTTCCCCCTTTCCCTCCTTATTTCTCCCCTCACCCCCTCCTCGTCTCCATCCGCCCGCTCACTCGCACTCGCCTCCCCGCTTCACCTTAGTTCCAGGACAAGTCGCGGGGGGGGGAGGGGGCGCGAGGGGCGGCCGGGCCGGGAGGAGCGCGAGGATGGGAGGGCGTTCGCGATTCCGAAACAAAAGAAGAAAGCGGTGGGGAGCGGGGGGGAGAGGGGAATTGGGGAGGTTGGGATGGGGAAGGAAAAAAAATGATAAAAACGAGAAGAGGAGAGCGACGGCGGAGGCGACCGTCGTCCCACGTACCAGCAGCGGCCGGAAAGAGAAATAAAAGGACGGGAGGGAATGGGACATTGGTGGGAGCACTCTGCTGAGACAAAAGAGTGGGGAGATAAATGAAAAAAAAACAAAATGTAGAGAATCATGGACCCTTTGGGCGGTGGAGTGGGTAGGGGAGGAATGGAGGGAACAGTAAGAGTTCGGGTGAAGGAGTGTGTGTGTAGGAGGGAGTAGGGGATATCAAAAAGGGTAAGGAAGGAGGTATAAGGGTCCTCTCTCTCTCTCGCACGCACACACACACAGACACATATCCTCCTCCTTCTCCCCCTCCTCCCCTCTTTCCCTCTGGGGTAGGGGGGCAGAGAGGGGTGGGAGGAAACTGCTTTAGTAGTCGTTTTGAAGATTTATGCCGGACCTATAAGTGCTGCCACCTATTATGACCTCCGACCCATTACTTGACCTCCGAATCCCCTCCGGCCATGCGACTACCTCCCCAATCCCCTTCCCGCTCCCACCCCTCTCGTGTTCCTTACTTTGCCCCTCGTCCCTAAACTCTACCACCACACACAGCCTCACTCCTCCGCCCATCTCCAACCTCCCACCCCAAAACCTCGGCCCCCATCTCTCCATCACCCTCCCTTAAAACCTTCCGTTCTTCTAACCCTCCCCTCTCTCTCTCTCTCTCTCCCCCGGTTCGTTCGCCTTCTGTGCCGCGCACAAATCCACCCTCCCCGTCCTGTCCCTCACTCTCCCCCCTCCACCTACCAAACGCCCTAGGCCACAACTTTGGCCCTTCCCTCCGCGGTGGCCGGGGCGGCTCAATGAAGTTCTGAAAGAGTTTGAGTTTTTCACTCGACCTTCAGAGTGCGTAAGGGCGCGGAGTCACACGGGCGGACGGAGAGCAATTTACCGCGTGATCGTGAGCCGCCACGCGTGCCCTGAACAGTTTAGGACCGCCGAGCAATTAATCAAGAGGAGAGGGAGAGATGTCTGGTGGTCCACATCACCATCAGTATCGCTGTCGTTCGTTTCAGTCCGGTTATATGGTTCGTCGCAGCTTTTCTTCAGAAATCCCGTCACCTGCGAACATCTTTATTCTCTTATAGCTGTATCCGCCGGCATCTACCATCGTCATCTTTTCGTAATTCACCCTTTCTTTCCAGTTCTTCCCCTCTGTGGTTCCTACAGTTATGTACTTCAGTAAAACTATCACGCGCCAGGATATGTGCAATTACTTCCCTTCTCCTTTTTTTGAGATCCTTCCGTTGGCTCCTCATTACTTCTTATCCATTTGTTAATGGCTCTATTCCTTTTATTTTCAGCAATATTCTTTTAGAGCACCACTTTGCCAAGGCTCTTTATTCTTTTCTCTCTGCTATTACTCTCGTTCATGTCTCGCAGCCTTGGTGAACTACAAGCATAAATTTTTTATATGAACCAATTCATTATGACTGGACTATTGCTAATTTCCTTTAGGGTCAATTTCTTCTGATAGAAAAGCTACTTTTTCTGCGTTATTCATATTGTAATATCCAAGCCGCTGTCTCAGTTCTTGGTGATCGTGCTGTATGAATGGCACAATCCTTCCACTTTTTTTACTCTGTCCTTTATAATCTTTCAGAAATGTTTTTTCTTTCTTCGACTGTCCGAATGCCCTCGTAGTCAATATCTAGCGAAAATTAGGCCTTTGGGTCCTTCACATGTGTTTCCATTTACCCAACTACGGTAACCTTACTGCTCATCAAATGCCCCTATCTTATACGATATTTAAAACTTTGCTGTTGGGTTCTTCGAGAATACGATATATATATATATATATATATATATATATATATATATATATATATATATATATATATATATATATCTAGGTAGACGTCATGAACATCGTTAAAACAATTTGATCTCACATTAGCTAATTTGAAACATGAATGCAGTTTCTTCTTTTCCTTTCACTTCTACTTTCCTTTCCCTTTTGATTCGACTTCATTTCATACTTTATTCAAAAGTAAATAATCTCCTGAATGAAAGAATTAGGTTTAATCTGGCATTGAGAGTTGAATTAAGAATATATTCCCATGATTCATCATAATAAATCTTCACAATGGCAATTTAATTTTTTTCAGCCATTTTATAAATTCTCAATTAATGTTCCTTTTATTAATGAGCTGTTTCCGTAAATTGGTAAAACTTTTCATATTTTTAAAATAAATTTATTTCGGGACTACTGGTTTCGACATATTCATTAATCAAGTTTTACCAATTCAGTGATCATGAATTTTCACATAGTTTAGTCTTGGACCATTGAATGCGCCAAAAACTAAACCAGTGCCTAACAAATAGTGAATTTTAAAATTTTTTCACGACCTTGTAATTTTTATAACGTTCAAAACTTCCTATTTCACTTGTATTTTTTCGTGTTTGCTATGAAACTGAATAAAATTGGAAATTATTCATATTTTAGTAAATTAATAAGTAATTGGTGTTTTTCTATGTTTATCGAATTTTAAATTGCTATGCTATTTGTTGTTTTACAGTTTTGTTTGGATTGGTAAGATATACATATCAATGTCAAATATTAATACAATGATTATGCTTATTATGATAGTAAAATAGGATACTGGTTCACGGATCTCTATGACGCCCTATTTCCGTCTTACTATTCCCAGAGGATATATCCAGCAATCTGCAAACTTAAGCGACTAATAATGAAAGTTGGCTCTCCGCCCTCCTCCGTTCTTTATCGAGGTAATCCATTCCATGTCCGTGTTAAGAATCTTCAACACGAATCCTACAAGCAGCCGAAGACAAACTCTAAATCCTTGGCAGGCAGACGGCATTGTAATTTCATTCGGATATTTAAAGAAAGGGGCATTAAGAGTTGGTTGCTAAAGAGCGCATTTCTTTTTTCCGTTTGCATTTTCAGGCGGGTTTTAAGAAATCATGTCCCCCAAGAGGCACCGTATTAACCGTCAGTGCTTTTCTATGTACCCACATTCGTCTGGTGCAATTTCACTGTCTTAACCCTCATCCTTCGTCTGCGTCCCTGTGATTACGTATCAAGTCTGGAAAGACTCATAAGCCCAACTTCTCTTATTCCCTCCATCATCCCAAACCTGCTGGGAATGAAGTACAAACAAAATTACACCTCCCTTCCATCATAATGCACGGCTCGTTTCGGATATAATCTGGGAAAGCCATGTCTCTTGGATGGTTTTGCGCGAGAATGTGACACCAAGAGTGGACAGTTTTGAAACTCCCTGAAGATGTAGTAGTAGTAGTTTTTGCATTTATTTGTAAATTTGAAAGCAAAAGTTTTATCCAAAAAGTAAATATAAGTAGTGTTTAAGACTCATTTTCAACTCATACCCCCTTTTTTCATGTGCCTTCAGGGTAAGGATGAATTTAATCGATGCGCCATGTCGTCAAGGCAACTCAAAATTAGATGTACTCTCGGTGGTAAAGTAACAGAAAAAGTATACCGAAGGCTAATGTTGACCGATTCAGTGAGAGTAGAATATCTAGTTGATTTTCAATTCATAAGTTTTAATGGATACGACCAAATTTCTGTTTATGATAATATTACATGATATGCAATCGATGTTTGTCTGTTGGTCAATTATGAATTTTCAATCACATGAAACTCCTCGCAAATATTTGCTTTCACATTTTCTCATCATATTGAACATACATTTTCACATTCACTGCACTTAATTTAGCTATGATAGTGAGTGCACGAATAGGAATTTTAGAAACAACAGTTTTTGTTGCAGAAAATCAGTGAGTGCTCATGCTGTTTTCTCAGGATTTCGTGTTTTTCTCATTTTTTCTCCTTTCTGGCCTTCAAGAACTAAACAAATAGAGACATTTAGGATGGAGTAATTGGAGAAAAAATGGAAAAAGCTTCGAATCAATCATGACCTCAATTGGGGGTCGCCTTTCTCCCATTTCCGATTCAAAATTTAAAATTCTACTTGGATCGACATCTTATTTCAATTCATTAAATAGTTACTATGAGTTTCAATGATATATTTTTAACTGCTATTACATGCTGGTTTTGTTGTTCAAGTCAGATCCACTGATGAGAGACAAATGTGATGTTTGGATGAGCCAAAACCTTAGCAACGGGCAAAGAACGCCCAAGTCGAATCCATGGTATCTACGAGAGCGGTGACTGCATTAAAGAAATTCACAGACTGCTATGAATCCTCTTTATATTAAATTAATACGGCGATGGAAGCACTTGGGCGTAAGAATTTTGATGAAATAGATAAAAATCCACCAAGAAATTCATTCACACACACTCTTCATCCGGTATATTACGAGTATTCGTATTTTTACGTATATTCTAAGCAACACATTTCCTAAACCCAAAAAGTTATTTTTCATCCAATGGCCGTCTTCTAAAGCTAACGGACCTCCAATTGCCGTATATTTCCCCCTTCACTATAGTCATTTTTGTAGGAATTAACTAGGTCAGTCTTAGGCGAAAAATTTTCAGAAAAGTTCTAAAAATATTAGCAGTATAGATATTATTTTGTAGCAAATTTGAAGTAATTTATTTATTTTTCTTTCCGATAAAAGCAATAAATTCATGGAACGTTTCAAAGGTATTTTTCAGTCAACATTACGTTCGATTAATGACCAGATTGAACAAGATTCATTTGCTGATGAAGAAACGCAGTTATGTTTTAAGTGAATAATCAAATTCAACAAATGATCTCAGCACAGAGTCGAAAGATAGCTAATAATAAATCACCTCATATTTCAATTTACATCCGAATTTCCGTATAATTCCTCGGATTAAAATTAAACAAATTGCATTGCGGAGGTCGCAGTCAACCAAGCGGTTGTGTTTTGCAAAGTTTCACCAAGATAGCAGATACTCGTAGAGTTTGGATGGGCTGTTTCCTTGGTACTCAAAGAAAACGGTCGCGGTCTTGGTCAGGACCCGCATTGCATGCTACGCTACGCCGTTCCATTCGGCACCTGCAAATACGGAGGTCTCGAGAGGCCTAGAGGAGTCTACATGCCTCGAGGTCACCGAATGCAAATAGCTCAGGCTACAAGTGCCAAGTAGCAACTATACCCGAGATCTAGAAACGGTTCGGATCCTTCATCTCCTTCGCTAACCTGAAGGCACTTCACCCAAATGAGACAGGTGCGTGAGATGAATGGTGTTTGCCCTAAAATCAACAACTGAGTAACCAGACCCACTTCCACGGAAGAGGAAGTGACACAATCGAGAAGGATTCACAATGAATTCGGGCTTGTTGATTCAGCGTCCTCGGTGTGAACTTTAAGTTTCGGCTAGCTCATAAGTAGTAACATTTTTCGTGTTTAATTAATCCTAGTCCTGAAATTCACCCTGTTGAGCTAATTGAAAATATCTTCATGAGTTCAGTTGGATTATATTCAAATCTCATTGACAATAGGGTCAGTTCATATAGCTATCATGGTTTAATTTAATAGCCTTTTAAAATGCATTCACTAAAAATTCGTGTAATAATACGCGCAGGATGATCTAGTTCAATAAAGGTTGTTTGAACAATGGTCTAATTTGACACGAAAAACTTACCTCCACCTTCTTAGAATATGAGTGGTGACTTTGGTTTTTCCAAGGCTACTCAAGACATTTAGACGTGATGAAGTCCAGATAGTGAGAGAGAGAGATTTTATGATGAAGGAAAATTAGATGGAAACATATCAAAAACGTTAATGCACAAATTTTCTCAATATCAAGAAATTTAAAACACCTAGCTATTTTCAATTTTATTCTTCAAAAGTCCATAGTATGAGGGCAAACTGGTGATCTATGCCCAAGTAGTAGAAAAATGCCCATATATTATTGTTAAACATGCAGCAATGACCTTTTATCAAGCCGAAATCTGCGAATGTTGTACGAGTAACCATTCTTAGCGTTTAAATTTCTCGCAGTTTATTTGTGCTGGAGTTACAGGGCAAGCCCACAGATAAAATTCACATACTTTGAAGTTAGAATAGCTTCCCTGGCCTCAAAAGAGGCAGTGAACACTAAATAAAATGACTTACTTGTGAATAAGGGCAAGGAAAAAAGCACAAACTAGGAATTATGCTGATAAAAAAAAAGGGAAATAAGTATTATAGTTGGCATTCGTCAATCATTGGATGCAATTACATGAGCTCTTCAATTTCTCTCACGCACGTGTGTAGTACACAGGCATGACACGTTTTCAATGGATCAAGTATTCGACATCCAACCGACAGCAAGAAATATAATTAAAACAAACTGGGGTTCGGAAAGGTGTGGTAGCTAATGTACTGGCTTCCAATCCCGATGGCTTGGTTTCGAATCCTGTTGGTGGCCGTATTTTTCAGCGGTGTCCCAATCCCTGCTTGGGGTGCTATGGGAAGATGAATTTTAGTACGCCGTCCATCGGACGGGAAGTTATATTGTGGAACCCTTGGCGCATTTTGTTAAGAGTAGACTTATGCCTACCCTGAACGAAACGCCGAGTAACTCTCAACCCTTCCTCGATTTCCTGAAGTGCATTTTTCCTACCAGATTACCCATGGATCCCATCTGGCGCATATGACTTCTGATGCCGGGCACTTCCTCTGATAACTCCTAATATTAAAAAAAGCATTTTTCTCATCCTGTACCAGAGACACTTGACTCTCATATTCCAAGTAAAAGAGCAGAAAAAAGAAGTTTTAGTATATTATGTCTTTTGAGGCTTTTTCTTAGTTAATATTTATATCGCATTCAAAACGTTCCCTCAAATTTCACTTCCATCAGCAAATCTTTTTGGATTCTAGGGTTTAAATATATGGGTCACTAACACAGTTTCCCATTTGTTTTAATATGCGAAGGTAGAGTTCACTAAGTACTAACCCCATTGTCAGGCAAAATTCGCACATCTGTATTGGGAGGATAACTCCTTTCCCCTACGGGGGGATAGTTCCTTTCCCCTTGGCCCCTACGGTTTCCCAGGATATTCTGGTACCCGAAAGTATCACATAATAGTTTCAGTGAAGCTGAAGGCACCCAGGGGCATCAAACGGAATCAAATCCGGACCCTCTGGTTAGTTGCCCATCGCTATTCTCACTGCATACCCACGTCCTTAAAATATGGGTTACGCATGGTTAAATTTAATTCACGAAAACGGTTAACTAAAAGTTTAAGTAGTTATGACCTAAAGTTATGAAAAAACGCATACAATTATATATATATATATATATATATATATATATATATATATATATATATATATATATATATACACACGAGGGTCATCCGGAAAGTAGTACCCGTTCGTGAAATAAAGACACAAAAGTAAATATTAACAAACATAAAAAATTTTATTTGAAAGAGGATACTTTAAACTACTTCTCAACATAATCTCCAAGCAAATTAAGGCATTTGTCATAACGTGTGACAAGTTTCTGTATTCCTGCTGCATAGTCCTTCGCCGCCAGCTCATTGAGATACGCGAGGGACCCATCTTGCACAAATTTTTGCATAATGCAGATGGTGTTTAACAATTTCATGAACAATTGTTCGAGAAACATTGGGAAAATGCTCACAGATGTCATCAATTGTGACGCGCCGATCGTTCCTCACGAATTCGTCAACTGAGCTCACCAGTTGGTCTGTAATGACAGACGGTCTACCCGAACGCTCATCGTCGTGTGTGTTCCCCCTCCCCATGTTGAAGTTGCGACACCACCGCCGAACAGACGACTCGTCCATTACATTGTCTCCATACACCTCCTTTAATTGGCGATGAATATCACATGGGCGAACGTTTCTTGCATTGAGGAATTTAATCACTGCCCTCACTTCACAACTGGCGGCGTTCTCAATTTTTTTAAACATTGTAAACAATCACAGAAACAACACAGGCAATGCTAGCGTCACGCAACTTGGCTCAGAGAAGGCAGACAAGCCACTGAAGCTATCTGACCTCGTCCAGCGGCTACTCGCGTCGTCAGCACTTCATGCGGCACGAACGGGTACTACTTTCCGGATGACCCTCGTGTGTATATATATATATATATATATATATATATATATATATATATATATATATATATAAAATTACATGAATGTGAGTAATAAAAACAGGGTAATGATAATGGTAGATACGCAACAACCGCGACCCACATTTAAATAAATATATATATATGCACACATATATTTATTTAAATGTGGGTCGCGGTTATTGCGTATCTACCATTATCATTACCCTATTTTTATTACTCACATTCATGTAATTTTATTTATTCATCGACTTAATTTGGCTAGGTTGAGACCTGTAGTCCCCTCTTCCACCTAAACCTTAGACATTAGACTGAAGACAGTTGCGTACAACCAAGCCCTCGATGGAGGAAAATCCACCAAGGTAGGTTCCTAACCCGCAATCTCTAGGTTGAAGGACGCTATCCCGCCACCACCGGGGGCGGCAAATGGCATAAGGGCATCATGCTAAAACAGAACTACTTTACATATTTTCTTCGAAATGTCATTATTTTTTGTCTTTCCACATTTGAATAATTAGTTAACCCGTATTATATTTCAGCAAATCTGTACGAACGACCATTCAAATCTTTTTGAACTGCGATATTATGACATTACATTTTTTCATTGTTTCAATAAAGTTGAAAATTTTGCTAAGTTCTCCAGTTTTGGAACTCGATATGCTTAGAAATTTCCGTACTCCTGGCTATGACATTGAAGATGACGGAAGTCAGAGTACTTTTGAATACCAAATACACATTCGTATTTCAGCTTTTCATGAATAAAATTTCATTTTTTTGACGACCCATATTACTGATCCCGTTCTCCCGCACGCCGTGCCAACGGTGTCATCTTTACATACGACTTCGTGCTGAAAAAGCAAAGTGACCCTTCCGTATAATACGTTTACTCTTTCCTCTGTCACCCGGACTTGGCATGTGACTCTAGGGTGCGTTTTACTGTTTACCACTTAAAGGAGTATTGTATCCAGCAAGTATTTTTTACAAACTACTAATAAAATTGTTAAATCCATTATTATTGCAAGTATATAAATTAATACGTCAAACAAATGTCGGCTTTTTGTGTGTATGAATATATTTTTTGTCACCGCTTCTTTGTTTTCCTAGATGCCCATTTTAGTTTAAAATGGCTGATCTTCTGTTGTTATATATATGATATTTGGACGGCACAGTAGAACACAAATACAATAGTAACACTTAAAAGGACACTCACATTGTAAATTGTTTAAGCTTTCGGCCTTCTTCAATATACGTATATTAATGTATGTATAGACATTTATACATGCATACATATATATATATATATATATATATATATATATATATATATATATATAATATTATATATACATTTATATTATTATTAGGTAATCTACCGGTTAAGGTAGGTTTTTAGATGGACAAAATTACTAATTTAACAATTTGTGACCCCCAGCAAAACACAACATCCCACTCTACATCAGGTCCCTCTTTATCTCTGAGTACGTTCTTCCTCTCTTCATCTCGTCCAACATCCCTATCCTGTTCCTTCCCTTTCCTCGTTTGCCTAACATTCTCCCCTCTATTACAGTCTTCAACATCCCAATACCCCCTTCATCCACTTTTCCTGCCTCCAAAGGATATCTCCCAACAAACTCCTCTCTTCGTCCACCATACCAAGTACTTCCTCATTTGTTTTCTTCTCGGTCCATTTCACCTTCTCCATTCTTCTCCACACCCACATTTCAAAAGCCTCCAGTCTACGTCTATCCTCCTGTTTAAATGACCACGTTTCCGCGCCATACACAGCTACGTTCCATATCAAAGTTATTACGAGTCTTTTCTTTACATCCTTACTCAACGTCCCCGTCATCAACTCCCTCCTTGTGAAAGCCTCTTTGCTTAGCGCAATTCTTCTCCTTATGTCCCTACTACTTTGACCGTGTTGGTCCAAAATACTTCCCAGATACGTAAACTGTTCTACCTGCTCTATTTTTTGCCCTCCTATTTTAATGTTAAGCTTAGCCTTTTTCTTTCTAGAAAATCGCATAACCTTTGTTTTATTAATATTGATTTTCATCCCATACCTGTCGCACTGAATTTCCAATTCACTCAGCAATGCTTGCAACCCCTTGGCTGACTGACAAAATAAAGCTTGGTCATCAGCAAACCTAACTGGTTTTACGAATCCCGCCCACTTTCACTCCTACCTCCAGATCTTCCCATGCCTCTTTGATCGTTTCCTCTGCATACAGGTTGAACAGCAACGGTGATAAATTGGCAACCCTGCCTTACACCTCTTCCTAACACTGCCCATCCGGACTCACCGTTTCCCACCCGCACCGGAGCAGTCTGAGACATGTACAGGTTGCGGATTAGCCTCCTTTCCCTCCAATCTATTCCTATTTTCCACAATATACCCATTAGTTTTTACCAATTCACTCTATCAAACGCTTTTTCGA